>NC_084755.1:20032302-20177302 GCF_033978785.1 Entelurus aequoreus | reverse complement strand
ACATTTTATATATATGTGTATATATATATATACACATATATATGTATATATGTGTATATATATATATATATATATATATGTACATTTTATATATATGTGTATGTATATATATATATATATATGTATATATATATATATATATATATATATATATATATATATATATATATATATATATATATATATATATATATATATATATATATATATATATATATATATATATATAGTACAGGCCAAGGTTTGGACACACTTTCTCATTTCAATGTGTTTTCTTTATTTTCATGACTATTTACATTGTAGATTGTCACTCAAGGTGAAGTGAAAACCATTTCAGGTGACTACCTCTTGAAGCTTATCGAGAGAATGCCAAGAATTTGCAAAGCAGTAATCAGAGCAAATGGTGGCTATTTTGAAGAAACTAGAATATAAAACATATTTTCAGTTATTTCACCTTTTTTTGGTTAAGTAAATAGGTCCCATTATGGGGAAATTGGGCTGGTTTCATTTTTCCTTTGATTTTTTTGATTGTTTGTTTCCTAATCAAAAACGTGTTTATTTCGTCTGTAAGAAGGTGTCGCGGGCTACTAAAAAAATAGCTGCGAGCTACAAATGGCCCCAGGGCCACACTTTGTATACTCCTGTAATAGATGATAGATGATGTCTCATTTATCAATTAGGTTCAATATGTTTATCAGGATTTTTTTTTCCTTGTACCAAAATTTGTAAACACTTTTGAGTTTGAACAGTCACCTAAACTACATCATATTAGTATTTTTTTTTTGCTTATTTGCTTAATACATTCCACAATTTAATTCCACATACTGTTATACTAAAGCAGAGATTCTCAAACTGTGGTACATGTACCACAGTGGGCTCCAAAAAAAAATCACTTGATTAAAGTACAGCGTTTTATTTTCTGATATTCAAACACAGTGTTACTGTTCAAACGTTATACAATGTTACAGTGGCTAAAAATATTAAACATACATGTTAAATAAAACCTCTGCCTTGTTTTTAATTAATACTTAAGCCTACTACGCTACTGTATTTTAATGTTGGTCATTATTGCGGTACTCGGGGAGCCAAACTACTGTACTAAAGGTTTGACGTGTCCAATGCGCATACAAATGTTTTGAGTTAAGTTGAGCTTAGAGTAATTGTTGTACATTCTTGGGTTATAGTTTGATTTGTGCATAATTGTATTTGTTTGCAAATGCACCAAGTCATTGAATTCAAGAAAAAAAGGTTCTGAATGTTCTCTATACCCAACATTATGTATTATCCTAACTGACCTTTTTTGTTACATGATTAGTGAATTCAGCGCACTTTTGTCGTTAATTGTAGGAGTGTCCTGATCCGATCTTGATATCAGATATCAGTCCGTTATGGTATACGTTCACATGGGCAAAGCTGGACAGACAGTTATTATTCAAATGTCCTCCAATAAGCACACACGTTCGGTCTTTCTTTGTATTTTATTGAAGTTATTTACAAAACATTGTGGGCTATATGCTACTAGCAGCTACTGTACACAAGGGCTAAGCCCACAAGCAAGACGTACGTAAAAAGTGTCCTTATTGCAGTCTAAAACAGGACATTTTTCAAAATAAACAAGTATGAAATATTTATAGTACCAGATACAAAGTCTCCAAGGCGGAAGTGTATTAGAAAGTATCTAGTAACAAACATGTCCGCGTCATTCAGTTTAATAAGGCATGACCTTAACTTCATAAATTATTGTTACTACTAAGTGTTGGCAAAACACAAATTAATATTCCACTTCAAAAGCATAAATCTGCCATCAGCTTAGTGTTGTTCATACTTACCATTGTTCTATGGCAGGGATGTCAAACGTACGGCCCGAGGGCCGGATCAGGCCCGCGAACAGGTTTTATCCGGCTCGCTGGATGAGGCTCCTAAGTATAAAAATTAACCTGAAATTTTTGAATGAAAGAAACAGCTGTTCTAAATGTCTCCACTGGATGTCACAATAGCAATTTTTTGTATCTTTGTAGATATGTACAAAATAAACCACATGTTGTTAGTACATCAGTCGAGGAAAATGATCAAACTACATAAATAACATACTGTAATTTGATTTTGATATATTTTTTTTTATCTTGATAGATGGAGAATTAACATCAATGAGTTGACTGATAAACATTATCACATAATTTATTCAGAAAATATAAATAACGATAAATAAAGATAGAATATTATTAACCGCAACATGTACCGTATTTTCCGCACTATAAGGCGCACCTAAAAACCTCCAATTTCCTCAAAAGCTGACAGTGCGCCTTATATTCCGGTGCACCTTATATATGGACCAATATTGAGCCCCAACAGGTCTCGCAACTACGGTAACTACGCCGACTTCATTTTACCCCTTCAACGGCTGCTTACCATGGAAGAAGCGCTTCTTCTACGGGGGAAAATGAAGTCGGCGGCTGCTTACCGTAGAAGAAGAAGTTCTTCTACGGGGGAAAATGAAGTCCCGTAGTTGCGAGACCTAAACTTTATGTAAAGACCCAAAAATGGCTCCTATTAAGAGACACGCTTACGACGCAGAGTTTCAACTCAAGGCGATCAGTCACGCAGTAGAACACGGGAATAGAGCAGCAGCGAGAGAATTTAACCTTAACAAATCAATGGTGCGGAAATGGAGGAAGCAACATGATGACCTGCGCCAAGTAAAGAAGACTAAACAGAGTTTCCGAGGGAATAAAGCGAGATGGCTACAGTTGGAGGACAAACTCGAACAGTGGGTTGTTGAACAGAGAGCAGCAAGTAGAAGCGTCAGTACAATCACTATTTGTTTTGTTGACATTCCCTTTAGCGCAGCTCCATCTAATGGATGCATAACGTAACCCCAGCCTCTACTGTAGCGTCTATTCTATGCGGTGCACCTTATATATGAACAAAGTTTTAAAATAGGCCATTCATTGAAGGTGCGCCTTATAATCCGATGCGCCTTATAGTGCGGAAAATACGGTAAGTGTAAAAAAAAACTACATCATTATGATTTGTACAATTTCAGAATGTGCTTGTTCTATTTTTAAACAAAGAAAATAAAGTCGTTTTTATTTTTAAGTTATCGTGCCGTGATTTTACCAGTCCGGCCCACCTGGGAGTAGATTTTTCTCCATGTGGCCCCCGATCTAAAATAAGTTTGACACCCCAGTTCTATGGGTATATTGACTTGACCCTTTCTAAAATTCCACACTACAACATATTAAAAGTATGTACTTTGTATGCCTTAAATGGGACCTATTATGGAAAGCCAACTTTTCTGACCTACTGGTACCTGTTTTTGTGTATTTGGCATAAGTCCCGAAAACTTGAAATCAAACCGTGGAGGCAGAGCGGAGATATTTATAAATCAATCTTGCCTTCCTTCTAAATGAGATGTTTGGAATTTGCCCCACTGGTGACCTTTTTCACACCGTTGACGTCAGCGGTTTATCCATATATGGTATACATTTATGAGTCCGCCAGCAACCTGAGGGTTCCAGGTTCGAGTCCCGCTTCCGCCATCCTGTTCACAGCCGTTGTGTCCACTTTTCCCACCTGCTCCCAGGGTCACCCACACTGGTTTAAATGTAACTTTCACTATGTAAAGCGCTTTGAGTCACGAGAGAAAAGCGCTATATAAAGATAATTCACTTCACTTGTTGTGAGGCAGACTGGCAAAGTAGAGTACAGTTCCAATTAGGGTTGTCTCGGTACCAAACATTTTTTCGATACTTTTCGATACCTTTTGATACTTTTCTATATAAAGGGAACCACAAAAAATGGCATTATTGGCTTTATTTTAACCAAAAATCTTACAGAACATTAAACATATGTTTCTTATTGCAATCGAAGAACAATTAAATAAAATAGTGAACATACTAGACAACTTGTCTTTTAGTAGTAAGTAAGCAAACAAAGGCTCCTAAATAGTTTGCTGACATATGCAGTAACATATTGTGTCAATTTCTCATTCTATTATTTTGTCAAAATTATGAGGGATAAGCTGTAAAAATGAATTATTAATCCACTTGTTCATTTACTGTTAATATCTGTTTTTTTTCCGTTTCAACATGTTCTATCTATATTTCAATTAAAATGTAATAATCACTTATTCTTCTGTTGTTTGGATACGTAACATTAGTTTTGGATGATACCACAAATTTAGGTATTGATCCAATACCAAGTAGTTACAGGATCATACATTGGTCATATTCAAAGTCCTCATCGAGTTTATAATCAATCAATCAATCAATCAATGTTTATTTATATAGCCCTAAATCAGAAGTGTCTCAAAGGGCTGTACAAGCCACAACAACATCCTCGGTACAGAGCCCACATACGGGCAAGGAAAACTCACCCCAGTGGGACGTCAATGTGAATGACTATGAGAAACCTTGGAGAGGACCGCATATGTGGGTAACCCCCCCCCCCCCCCTCTAGGGGAGACCGAAAGCAATGGATGTCGAGTGGGTCTGACATAATATTGTGAAAGTCCAACACATCAGCGAAAGTCCAATCCATAGTGGGGCCAGCAGGAACCATTCCGAGCGGAGACGGGTCAGCAGCGTAGAGATGTCCCCATCCGATGCAGAGGCTAGCGGTCCACCCTGGGTTGGGAGCAGAGTAGAAAAGAAAAGAAAAGAAACGGCAGATCAACTGGTCTAAAAAGGGAGTCTATTTAAAGGCTAGAGCAGGGGTCGGCAACCCGCGGCTCCGGAGCCGCATGCGGCTCCTTGACCACTCTGATGCGGCTCAGCTACATACATGCCGAACCCCCAATTTTCCCAGGAGACTTATGGATCTCAGTGTCTCTCATAGATTACTCCCAGGGAAAAAATAATCCTATTTACACTCTAATTACTAAATAAAGGGCGTGCCCTAATTGCACTGCAGTAATTGTCCTCTATAGCATTTACATACAACATGCCAGTCCAGCCGCATGTTGCATGTTATTATTAATTGCACACACAGGAGACAGCAAAGCATACTTACTCATCAGCCACACAGCTTACACTGACGGTAGCCGTATCAAACAACTTTAACATTGTTACGTTACAAATATGCGCCACACTGTGAACCCACACCAAAAAAGAATGAAAAACACATTTCTGGAGAACATCCCACCGTAACACAACATAAACACAACACAACCATTACCCAGAATCCCATGCAGCCCTAACTCTTCCGGTCTACATTATACACCCCAGCTACCACCAAATCCCCCCACACATCAACCCCCCCCCCTCTCCGTGCGTTGGTTGAGCGGAAGAGTTAGGGCTGCATGGGATTCTGGGTATGGGCACTGTCAGTGTAAGATGTGTGGCTGCTGAGGTAGTACGCCTTGCTGTCACTTACATGAGTAAGCTGAAATTGCATTCTACATGTGGTCGAGCAGGTACACTGTTAGGGCAGACTGTAGAGGGCGCCAAATGCAGTGTCATCACGCTCTGATATTCGGGAGTCTCCCGGGAAAAATGAGAGGGTGGGCAAGTATGATGCTATCAAGCACCATTCATTCAAAACTCGCGGGCTGCACTAACATCAAATTTCCACATTAAAGTGTGTGTCGGAGACCACTGGTTAACATAGCACAAAGCATTTAAGCTTTGTATGCGGTGTTTTTCATTTTAAATTTAAATTTTTTTTTTGTGGCTCCCATTACTTTCTTTAATTTGTGAAACTTGCCAAAATGGCTCTTTGAGTGGTAAAGGTTGCCGACCCCTGGGCTAGAGTATACAAATGAGTTTTAAGATGAGACTTAAATGCTTCTACTGAGGTAGCATCTCTAACTTTTACCGGGAGGGCATTCCATAGTATTGGAGCCCGAATAGAAAACGCTCTATAGCCCGCAGACTTTTTTGGGGCTCTGGGAATCACTAATAAGCCGGAGTTCTTTGAACGCAGATTTCTTGCCGGGACATATGGTACAATACAATCGGCAAGATAGGCAGGAGCTTGACCGTGTAGTATTTTATACGCAAGTAGTAAAACCTTAAAGTCGCATCTTAAGTGCACAGGAAGCCAGTGCAAGTGAGCCAGTATAGGCGTAATATGATCAAACTTTCTTGTTTTTGTCAAAAGTCTAGCAGCCACATTTTGTACCAACTGTAATCTTTTAATGCTAGACATAGGGAGGCCCGAAAATAAAACGTTACAGTAATCGAGACGAGATGTAACGAACGCATGGATAATGATCTCAGCATCGCTTGTGGACAAAATGGGACGAATTTTAGCGATATTACGGAGATGAAAGAAGGCCGTTTTAGTAACACTAAACACAATATTAATTTTGAAAAAAGGTTTTGTGATGATAAAACATATCGATGTAATCATAGTAGTATCGACTAGATACGCTATTGTATTTGGTATCATTACAGTGGATGTCAGGTGTAGATCCACCCTTGGCATTTATTTACATTCAGGTGCGCTAGCTTTTGTTAGCGGTGACGCCGGTGAGCTATTGTATCCTCCTGTGTAGTGAAGCATGTTTAGTTATTCCTCGTCCTGCAGGGATGATACTTGTAAGAAACGTACTTTATTTGTCACCATGGAGGCGAGGATTAATGATTTAGAAGTAGCTAAACCACTGCAGACTGCGGATGAATGTTTGCTGCCAGCTAGCTAGCCATGTCTTAAAGCACCTCTTCCTGAGGGCGTTTCAGTGTTATAGCTTCACCTTTATTGTTAGTTTTTAAGCCAAAATGCGTCCATTCTCCCTTTTCTGTCTGTTTGTAAGTTCTGCGTGATTGTGCGCTGCCAAACATGCTCCTCTGCTCGTAAAACCAGCAATGTCAGGATGTGACGACGCGCCGTCATGCCCGGGAACCGTTACTTTTCAAACAGAGTATAGTACAGTTTTTGATTCATTAGTACCGCGATACAATACTAGTACCAATATACCGCACAACCTTAGTTCTAACTTACATCTGTCAGTAGACTCGCAATGGAAGCGCTAAAAACCACAACATGGCTGACGGGGAGAAGATGCAGTCGAAGTGGAGGCACATAAATAAGACCGCCCACAAAACGGCGCATCATAAAGAGACGGTCAGAAAGCGGCTTGAAGATGGTCTGTTAAACAATCTATGCAAAATGTTGACCAAAGAACCATCATTACATGTTATGTAGACCACAATTAAGTATTTTGAATGTAGAAAACAAAATCATAAAATGACCCCTTTAAGGTTAGTCTCTGTTTGACTAATTTCACTTGATAAACATTTTTGTAACATTCCACACTACAAAATAAAAGTATGTAGCATACTATGGTTCATGCTGATATTGTATGGGATTAATATTGGTGTCGGCCAACACCCAAGTCTCCAATATCAGTATCACATCGGAAGTGAAAAAGGGATATCATGACACCACTACTTATTTCCCCATGTATCCACATAATAAATTAGATATGGTTACACCTGAGAATAAATAATTGCTTTATTCATTGTTGACGAATTTCTTGCAACCTTATGTTGTATATTTTTTCATATGAGATTTCCAGTTTATTTTATCATCTATTATTATACATTTTATTTTATAAGATACGTTTGTAAGAACCACAACTGATAAAGGTAATGGTGGATTGTTGGGATATATATAGTATTCTGGGGGGTTAAAAAGAACAACCGAAAACCGTGTCACGATCCAAACCGTGCGTTTTGTGAACCGTTCCAGTTTGGTCAGGTCATTAGTACCAAACCACATGTGTGAACGCAGCCTGAAACACACCAACCGTCTTTAAATAATCACCGTTTCCTCCAGCCTGCTGTCAAGAAACAGCCGACTCCTCCACCCAGACCTCCGGCTCCAGACTTTTATTACAACCAGAAATCTGAGGTATGAACTGACTGTGTTATAATATGAATGATAGTATACAGCGGGTACTGAAAGCATCCAGACCCCATTAAATGTTTCACTCTTTGTTTCATTGCAGACATTTGCTAAAATCAAAAAAGTACATTTTATTTCTTATTAATGAACACTCAGCACCCCATCTTGACAGAAAGAAACTGACATTTTTGCTAATTTATTAAAAATAAAAAATCACACGTACATAAGTATTCACAGCCTTTGCCCCAATACTTTGTTGATGTACCTTGGCAGCAATTACAGCCTCAAGTCTTTTTGAATACGATGCCACAAGCCTGGCACACCTATCTTTGGGCAGTTTCACCCATTCCTCTTTGCAGCACCACTCAAGATCCATCAGGTTGGATGAGAAGCGTTGGTTTTCATCCAGGATGTTTCTGTACATTGCTGCATTCATCTTTCCCTCTATCCTGACTGGTCTCCCAGTTTCTGCCGCTGAAAACCATCCCTGCAGCATAATGCTGCCACCACCATGCTTCACTGTAGGAATGGTATTGGCCTAGCATTCATGACAAAAAGTTCAATCTTTGTCTCATCAGACCAGAGAATTTTGTTTCTCACGGCTTGAGAGTCTTTCAGGTGCATGTTGGGAAATGTTATTTTACTAAGGAATGGCTTCCGTCTGGCCACTCTACCATACAGGCCTGATTGGTGGTTTACTGCAGAGATGGTTGTCCTTCTGGAAGGTTCTCCTCTCTCCACAGAGGAATGTTGCAGCTCTGACAGAGTGACCATCAGGTTCTTGGTCACCTCCCTGGCTAGACTAAGATGAATGCAGCAATGTACAGAGACATCCTGGATGAAAACCAATGCTTCCCATCCACCCTGATAAAGATTGAGAGGTGCTGCGAAGAGAAATGGGTGAAACTGACAAAGATAGGTGTGCCAAGCTTGTGGCATTGTATCCAAAAATACTTGAGGCTGTAATTGCTGCCAAAGGTGCATCAACAAAGTATTGAGCAAAAGCTCTGAATACTTATGTACATGTGATTTTTCAGTTAGTTTTTTAAATATATTTGAAAAAAAAAACTTTTTTAACATTGTCAATATGGGGTATTGTGTGTAGAATTTTGAGGTGCATCAACAAAGTATTGCGCAAAGGCAATTAATACTTATGTACATGTAATTTTTCAGTTTTTTATTCATAATAAAACCAAAAAAATCTGTCAAGAGGGGGTGCTGAGTGTACATTCATGAGAAATAAAATTAACTTTTTTGATTTTAGCAAATGACTGCAATGACACAAAGCGTGAACAATTTAAATTGGCGTGAATACTTTCAGTACCCACTGTATGTAACTAAGACACCATCACATTTGTGAACAGAATGATAATCCCTTCAGGACACAAATTGTGTTATTCTGTCAGATTACAGATAAACCTCATCACCCTAGAGCCACACACAGGCAAGCGTCCTTACCAGCCATCGTGAGTGGAACCTTACCTCCTCAGACGTGACAGCTATTGTTCACCTGACATCTACATGATGATAAACACGTGTCTGCATTGTCACCCTGACACAGCAGTTGGAATGTACATGAACGCTGCATAACATGATTTTGTTGTTGTTGTTGTTGAATTTCAGGATTCTGAAACTGACGGACCTGCAAAACAGCCTCACATTTTTCGACCAAGACTGTCTCTCTCAGAAGGGGCTCCTTTGAGCACAAGGGCGTTACCGGTATGTATGTCCTAAAATCAGCAAGAAAGTATGTAGCGTACTATGGTTCGTGCTGATATCGTATGGGATTAATATTGGTGCCGGCCAACACCCAAGTCTCCAATATCAGTATCACATCGGAAATAATGAGTATATATATATATATATATATATATATATATATATATATATATATATATATATATATATATATATATATATATATATATATATATATATATATATATATATATATATATAGCAATTACATATATAGTGGTACCTCAACTTAAGAGTGTTTTGAGATAAAGCTGTCTCTGGGCTAATTGTTTTGCTTTACATTGCAAGCAAAAATGTCACAGTGAACATCTGGTCATACTTGCTAGCATTAGCTCGAGACAGTGTTAATTTTGTTGACTAAAAATGTTTGTCTTAGTTATCGCCAACGACAGGCCTTGTTGTGGATTTGTTTTTTGAGATGCTCTGCAATAACCTTAAAGGCCTACTGAAATGATTTTTTTTTATTTAAACGGGGATAGCAGATCCATTCTATGTGTCATACTTGATCATTTCGCGATATTGCCATGTTTTTGCTGAAAGGATTTAGAAGAGAACAACGACGATAAAGGTCGCAACATTTGGTCGCTGATAAAAAAAAGCCTTGCCTATACCGGAAGTAGCGTGACGTCACCGGAGGAAGGACTCCTTACATTTTCCCATTGTTTACAATGCAGCGAGAGAGATTCGGACCGAGAAAGCGACGATTACCCCATTCATTTGAGCGAGGATGAAAGATTTGTGGATGAGGAAAGTGAGAGTGAAGGACTACAGTGCAGTTCAGGACGTATCTTTTTTCGCTCTGACCGTAACTTAGGTACAAGTGTTCATTGGATTCCACACTTTCTCCTTTTTCTATTGTGGAACACGGATTTGTATTTTAAACCACCTCGGATACTATATCCTCTTGAAAATGAGAGTCGAGAACGCGAAATGGACATTCACAGTGACTTTTATCTCCACGACAATACATCGGCGAAGCTCTTTAGCTAATGAGCTAACATGATAGCATCGGGCTCAAATGCAGATAGAAACAAAATAAATAAACCCCTGACTGGAAGGATAGACAGAAGATCAACAATACTATTAAACCATGGACATGTAAATACACGGTTAATAATTTCCAGCTTGGCGAAGCGTAACAATGTTGTTGCTAACGACGCCATTGAAGCTAACTTAGCTACGGGACGGCGGCAGCGGCGGGCGTTGTAGCTTTCGACGACACCCCGGCCACCATCAGAGTCGGCAAGAAACATTTATTTCCCCAAAATTACGTACGTGACATGCACATAGCGACACGCACGTACGGGCAAGCGATCAAAAATTTTTGGAAGCCAAAGCTGTACTCACGGTAGCACGTCTGCTATCCATCTCAAAGTCCTCCTGGTTGTGTTGCTGTAGTCCGCCGCTAATACACCGATCGCACCTACAGCTTTCTTCTTTGCAGTCTCCATTGTTCATTAAACAAATTGCAAAAGATTCACCAACACAGATGTCCAGAATACTGTGGAATTTTAGGATGAAAACAGACCGTTTTGTATTGGATTCAATGGGTCCGAATACTTCCGTATCAACCATTGACGTCACGTGCATACGTCATCATACATAGACGTTTTCAAACGGAAGTGTGGCGGGTAATTTAAAATTGCACTTTATAAGTTAACCCGGCCGCATTGGCATGTGTTTCAATGTTAAGATTTCATCATTGATATAAAAAATATCAGACTGCGTGGTCGGTAGTAGTGGCTTTCAGTAGGCCTTTAATAAAAGTGGTTTAAAGACAACTTCAAAGACGCGTTATATTTTATACTTTATATTTTAGTCTATGCAGATTACTGTAATTTTGGTCGATTAAAATATTGAGGAATTTAGTCGACTAAACTAAATCAGTTTAAAAGACTGAAATATATTTATTTATATATATTTTCATCAAAAGACTCTGACTGAAACTAAATTGAAAACTGCTGTCAAACATTTACACCGTTGACGGTAACTAATGCGAACATTTTTAGTCAAAAAAATTAACACTGGCTGGAAATGAACATAACTTTGGAAGAAGGTGAGTGTGAAGAAGAGTGCTGAGGTAAAGAAGTGGATGATAGTCATTGAATTCTAGAAAGAAATCATCAAAAACATGTCACAAATGTAGTGAAGAAATTGGAGGGTATCACGGCTATTTTGCACCATACTGAAGCAGAATGAGTCTATATCGACCGCCAAGAACGTATAAATAATATCTAAACAGCTGACATTTGTCCATGAAAATATTGGAAAAGCTGCTGATGGTGTGTTTGATGGAGATGCAGCTCAAAGAAGATACTGTAGAAGTCCACTCTCTAAGGTACTTTATTATTACATTACTTCATAATACTACTGTGGTTGTTTGTAGTACATTTAATTGTATTGTCCCATACAATATTTATTTTATTGTTATTTTTGTGATACAGTGAAAAACAAGTTATTGGGACAAATTTAACAGATAAAAAGTTTTAACTCTTCCCCCTCCTTTTTGGATATGAAAAAACAAATCTTAATATATTGTTTTTATTCTGAACTATTTGTTTCTATATCTGAAATTTACAGTATTGTTATTATGAATATTTGTCTTTTTATTATTACTCTTTTTTTTTGTTTTAATAGAATATTTTAACAGAGTTTAAGTAAGTAAGTAAACTATGATGAATACTACTAAAATAATAATTATTATCCTGTATTTATTTTGCCTCCATTAGCAAGCTTTTAAAATCATTTCAATTTAAAGTGACTATAGTAGAAGGTTTATAGTTAATGCACAGAATAGAGCACAATCTTCACGTTGATATATTGTCCGTATGATAATAAAAAGCATGAGAATATACAGGACCCCACAATCCGTTTTGAAGCGCATGTAGAATGCCAAATAATGAAAGACAAGGTGCTTCATGTGAATTTTTACTGCAAACATGTTCCTAGCCGCTTCCTGCTCCGTCACTGATATATAGTCTCCTGTGACGTGCTGTGTTAGTGAGGCAGAGGTACTGGCTCCAATACCTAGTTGAAGTTGTTTCAGGAAGTTTTGCAAATCCATCCATCCATCCATTTTCTACCTCTTATTCCCTTTGGGGTCGCGGGGGCCTCTGGAGCCTATCTCAGCTACAATCGGGCGGAAGGCGGCGTACACCCTGGACAAGTCGCCACCTCATCGCAGAGCCAAGTTTTGCAAATGTATGTTTTAATTATGTTAAATTGGTTATTTTGCACTAAATAAACAAATTGTTGAACACTTCCTTCCTTAATAATTTGTTTTAGTACAAAACATGCGTCAAATGAAATTCAAATTTGATTGAAAAAATCTATAAAAATAGTTTTTACATAAACAAAAAAGAGTGAATAATTTTCGTCATGAGGGGCGACCTTCAAATAATTCTTCTGATTCATCCAGAATCAGAAGTTTCTGACAATATTAATATTAATTAATTTAATTGTAAATACCACAATTTCAAAAGCATGATTTTAGTGTCAATGCTGATTATTATTCTTCCCTATTTTTGTCACTTTTTTCCCCCGCATTTTTCATCCAACTCAAACCATTTCACTATGTTCGGCTCATTCACGACACGTGTGCTATCAATTTTTACATTAAAATATTTTTATTCATCCATTTATTTTCTACCGCTTGTCCCTCTCGGGGTCGTGCATTATTATTATAATTTTTTTTTTTTTTTACTTTTAATATTTTGTATTTAAAACTCCCTAAATTCTAGGAATTCCATGTTTTCTGGGATAGTTTTTCTTAATTGAAATGAAAGGAAAATTTTCCAAATTTCCTTTCAGACCGTTCCAAAGTGAAAATGCTCTATGCTAATGTTAGTCATGCTAACACGACCATGCTATCATTTTAAGCAATTTTTGCAGGTAATAAAGTCATGTGCTTTAGTAACTGACAAATGCTAATTGTTGGCATGTTGAGGTTAGCATGCCAACTTTTTAAGCCATTTTTACAGATATACACCTCAGAATAATTTATTTTAGCATTTGACACATTTACTCTTAGCAGGCTAATGTTAGCATGTCAGCTTTTTTTTTTGGCTATTGCCGCGGGTTCACACCTCAAAGTCATATATTTTAGTACTTGGCGCATGCAGATGTTAGCATGCTGACATTAGCATGTTAGCTTTTTTAGATATTTCTATCTAATTTTGGTGCTTGGCCGCATGCTAGCTTCATGCCAGCTTTTGTAGCTCATTCTGCAGGTAAACATTTGAGTATTATTTTTTGTTACCTGACGCTATCTAGCTCGCATGCTACCTGGCTTTTCAGCATTCATGCGCAATTTCTGCGGAAATTGTTTTTCCAGTACTAATACCTTTTGCATGTGACACTTTTTTTTTGTCTTCCCCAGGCTAAACCATGCCCGCAGATTTATGGTCCGCTGCCGCGCCCATCCATAACGCCACCAGTGGAGCCGCTGTACATGGAAATAGAGGACGCTCAGTACCTGGCCATTCTACCACCAGAAGATGATGTCACAGTGAGAAAGCTGGTACATACATACATGCACACACACAGACACACAAACCTCTGATACTTTGATTTATTATTCATTTCAGGCACAGGAGACATCACCAACTTCGAAAGGAGTGTACAACCAAATAGACTCTTGTCAACAATATTATGAAATCATTGAAGAGAAAGAGGTA
Source organism: Entelurus aequoreus (assembly GCF_033978785.1). NCBI lineage: Eukaryota > Metazoa > Chordata > Actinopteri > Syngnathiformes > Syngnathidae > Entelurus > Entelurus aequoreus. Next base: position 20,163,020 of record NC_084755.1, on the reverse strand, counting down.
AGGGGACATTCCTATTTACCGCACATACTCTATACCAGGGGTGTCAAACTCAAATACAGAGTGGGCCAAACTTTAAAACGGAACAAAGCCGCGGGCCAAGGTTGAACAAATTAACCTTTTAATAGGGACTCAAACAAGTTTTGCATTGAATATTGAACAAGCAAGGCTTATATAACTTTATAGTGACATGCAAAATCGAGTTTCAAATAATAATAATAAAATATCAATGGCATATCAAATACAATTTAAATAAAAATTGAATGCCTCTTTTCTATTTGCAGCCTTCTGAGGTAAATATCAACATTGACTTTTTCCACAGGCTAATAAATTTGAAAATAAAATAACAATGAATAAACCAACCATTCAGGACTTTAAACGGCTCAGTTTGCAATACACTGATCTAATCTAATGTGCCCAAGCCAGATACCTGCCATCTTTTCTTGGATGCTAGTTCATTAATGTCGGGGCTCAGGCTTTGAGCTGAAGCACTAACTCTTCCGGGACGCTACAATATACACCCCTGCTACCTCCAAACCCCTTGTAGCGTCCTGGAAGAGTTAGTGCTGCAAAGGGTTCTGGGTATTTGTTCTGTTGTGTTTATGTTGTGTTACTGTGCGGATGTTCTCCCAAAATGTGTTTGTCATTCTTGTTTGGTGTGGATTCACAGTGTGGCGTATATTTCTAACAATGTTAAAGTTTTCTTATACTGGCACCCTCAGTGTAACCTGAAGATCAAGTATGCGTTGCATTCACTTCTGTGTGCGTGCCAAAGCCGCACATATTATGTGACTGGGCCGGCACTCGTTGGACTGGACGAAAAGGGGACGTTACAATTCTCGGGAGGGGCACTGAAATTTGGGAGTCTCCCGGGAGGTTCGGCAAGTATGAGAATTAGCGGTGTACCGCGGCACCGTCGCTGTATATAATCGGCGGGCCAGCTCTAGTGTTAATTTGATATCGCCTCTTGGGCCAAGTGAAATTACACGGTGGGCCAAATTTGGCCCGCGGGCCAGAGTTTGACACCCATGCGCTATACTAATTACAGTGTCCCTATAACTGTACTTTAATTGGTCGATTATGTACTTTATATTTATTACAAATCACTTAATAATTCATACAATTCTAACCGTTTCCTTACTTCAAATTATCAGACTCTGTCCAGTCGTGTTTCTGCCCTACAAATTCTGCCTAGCAACAGACGACCACACCAATCATGTGACCATAAAAAGCAGTCCTGTTTTTGCCGCTCATGCCACCGAGTGAATTTTATTTCCATTGTCAAGTTTTATGATAGTTTTTGCCGTGTCTTTTAGCAGAGGCCCCTTTAAATTGATAAACCTCCAGTTGAATCTACAAAACCCAAAACCAGTGAAGTTGGCACGTTGTGTAATTCATAAATAAAAACAGAATACAGTGATTTGCAAATCCTTTATTAACTTATATTCAATTAAAAAGACTGCAAAGACAAGATGGTTTTTTTTTAATTTTTTTTTTTTAATAATTTTATTTTAAACAAAATAAAAAAAGAAAAAAGATACACTTACCATTAGTGCATCAACCCAAGAAAACCCTCCCTCCCCCATTCACACTCATCCACACTCATTTACACAAAAGGGGCTGTCTCTTTCTGTTATTAAAAAAAACAAAAACTTCTGGTTCCTACAATATAGAATAATACAGTCTGCAAGGGATACAGTCTTTAGAGCACACATGATTGTGTGTGGTGCTGGTCCACTAACATTTTCATTAATTATTATTTTTTATGTAATTGTTTTTATATTGCTTTACTTTCAAACAAAACAAACAAAGGACCTTAACTTCACCAGACCGGGTTGTCAATGAAATCAGATTGTTCAAAAGGGTTCTTAAAACCAGGTCCAGTTCAGATTACGTCCAGATTGGGCTCAGCAACACACACCTTCACCCATGTACACCAAAAACCAGGGAACACAACAGGTTGCATACAATCCACAAACAAAAATACATTTTCAAATTAAGCACCCATGTACGGTCCAGATCACATCCAAGTCGGATTCAGCAACACATACCTTCATTTATGTACACTTAAAATAGGGAATACAACAACAGATTGCATATCATATATGGGCTCTGTACCGAGGATGTCGTTGTGGCTTGTACAGCCCTTTGAGACACTTGTGATTTAGGGCTATATAAATAAACATTGATTGATTGATTGATTGATTGATGTATAAACACAATTCCATTTTCAAAATAAGCCTTTGAGGACTTCCCATCTTTTTTTATGTTTTTTGGCATCATTATCGTTTTCAACCATATAATTTTCTAAAGTTAAAAAATACTGAATAAATGTTTTAAAGAAAGAAATACTAAGTGAATATCTGTTTTTGGCCTTAAAAATAAACCTTTTACCGAGTACTATAATTAAATTGACTAAATCATGATTGTCAATGAACTCTCCTAAAATAACAGAAACCACATCAAGCTTCATAAACAAACCAATCTTTAAACACATTTTTTCAACTTCCACCCAAAACGAAGACACAATATGACAATACCAAAACAAATGCAGGGTGGATTCAGGCTCCTGACAACAAAATCGGCAATCATCTGACTCTGTCATATTCCATATTTTTAACATTTTTCCCGTGGGTAGGAAGTTAAAAATAATTTTAATTTGAAAATAACGATTTTGCACATCGATAGTGGTTTTGTAGATTAATTTGAATATTGCATCCCACGGCAACGGGCAATCAAAAAAGTCCTCCCATTTTCCATATGTGTTGTATGGGGCAGCCTTCAAACATTTCTTTATTAAATAAAACTTATATATTTTTCTATTTATTTTAGTTCCTTTTTGCCAACTAGAATTTCTTATTAAGGGTTTACAAACTAATAATTTAGTAGTTCCATAATTAATTTGTTTCCATCTCTTCCCAATGACTCCAGTTAGTTGATTAAATGAAAAGCTTGAACAAACATCACCATACATAGTTGTAAATTCATCATATTTCATAATTTTACCATTCTCATTGATAATGTCATTGACAAAAATAATTCCTCTTTCAAGCATATTTTTCCAAAAGAAAGGCTTTCCATCTATTACAATATTAGAGTTCATCCATATTATCTGCTGCAAAATATCATCTCTTTTTTCTGGTACATAAAATTGAAAACACCACCATGAGTGGATTGTTTCCCAGCAGACTCTCTACATAAGAAAAATGGGAGGGGATCACTTGTAAAAAAGGATACAATTTCTTTTGATACAATACATGTTTTTTGTCCAACAGGACACTTGTGTACCACTCAGTGTTTAAATACATCTTTGGAACAATTGATGCTTTTAAAGACAGACACATAGCTTCAAGATTGAGAAGTTTCAGGCCCCCATATTCATATTCATTGTACAAAACCTTTCTTTTAATCCTTTCTGGTTTGCCGTCCCAGACAAAATCAAAGACCCTCCGCTCATAAATCTTAAAAAAGTTTTGTGATGGAGCTGGTAATGACAAAAACAAATAAATAAATTGAGGAATAATTAACGAGTTGACAATATATATTTTACCATACAAGGTTAAGGATTTCCCTTTCCATAATTGCATAATTTTGTCCAGCTTTCTTAGTCGATTATCATAATTTACTGAGCCTAGATCTTCCAGATTCTCTGAGACAACAACACCAAGTATGTTAACTGGTCCATCTGTCCACAAAACAGGCACTTTGCATTCCATTCGAAAGGATGTTCCCTTTAGATTTCCGATCCTTAATATTTTACATTCATCATAATTTAGCTTAAGCCCAGATTGCTGTGAAAATATGTCCAAAAGATCAAGAAGGTTTCGCAAACAATGAGGATTGGGACTTATAAAGAAGCTTGTATCGTCTGCATACATTGTTATTTTACTTTCAATATTATTATTACTGAGCCCTACAATATTTTTATTCAATCTAACTTTAATCGCCAATATTTCCATAGCAATAATAAATAAGTATGGAGACAAAGGGCACCCTTGTTTTAGACCTCTTAATAGAGGTATTGTCCCAGAGATGTATCCATTATTGATAATTCTACAGTTAGTTTTATTATATAGCGACAAGATAAGACAAGATGTTTAATGTTCGAACTGAGAAACTTAATTTTTTTTTGCAAATAATCATTAACTTAGAATTTAATGGCAGCAACACATTGCAAAAAAGTTGGCACAGGGGCATTTTTACCACTGTTTTTACATGGCCTTTCCTTTTAACAACACTCAGTAAACGTTTGGGAACTGAGGAGACCAATTTTTGAAGCTTCTCAGGTGGAATTATTTCCCATTCTTGCTTGATGTACAGCTTAAGTTGTTCAACACAACAGTTGTTGTGGTATTTTAGGCTTCATATTGCGCCACACATTTTCAATGGGAGACAGGTCTGGATTACGTGGGCTCTGTACCGAGGATGTCGTTGTGGCTTGTACAGCCCTTTGAGACACTTGTGATTTAGGGCTATATAAATAAACATTGATTGATTGATTGATTACAGGCAGGCCAGTCTAGTACCCACACTCTTTTACTATGAAGCTACGCTGTTGTAACACATGGCTTGGCATTGTCTTGCTGAAATAAGCAGGGGCGTTCATGATAAGTTACTCATGCCTTGGGTAACTTACACCCCCATACCATTACAGATACTGGCTTTTGAACTTTGCGCCAAAAACAATCCAGATGGTTCTTTTCCTCTTTGTTCCGGAGGACACAACGTCCACAGTTTCCAAAAATAATTTGAAATGTGGGCTCGTCAGACCACAGAACATTTTTCCACTTTGCATCAGTTCATCTTAGATGAGCTCGGGCCCAGCGAAGCCGGTGGCATTTCTGGGTGTTGTTGATAAATGGCTTTCTGTTTGCATAGTAGAGTTTTAACTTGCACTTACTGATGTAGCGAGGAACTGTAGTTACCGACAGTGGTTTTCTGAAGTGTTCCTGAACCCATGTGGTGATATTCTTTACACACTGATGTCGGTTTTTGATGCAGTTCCGCCTGAGGGATCAAGGATCACAGGCATTCAATGTTGGTTTTCAGCATTGCTGCTTACATGCATTGATTTCTTCAGATTCTCTGAACTTTTTGATGATATTACGGCCCGTAGATGGTGAAATCCCTAAATTCCTTGCAATAGCTGGTTGAGAAATGTTGTTCTTAAACAAATTGCTCACATATTTGTTCACAAAGTGGTGACCCTCGTCCTATCCTTGTTTGTGAATGACTGAGCATTTCATGGAAGCTGCTTTTATACCCAATCATGGCACCCACCTGTTTCTAATTAGCCTGTTCACATGTGGGATGTTCCAAATACATGTTTGATGAGCGTTCCTCAACTTTCTCAGTCTTTTTTGCCAATTGTGCCAGCTTTTGTGAAACATGTTGCAGGCATCAAATTCCAAATGAGCTAATATTTGCTAAAAATAACACAGTTTTCCAGTTCGAACCTTAAATATCTTGTCTTTGCAGTCTATTCAATTGAATGTAGGTTGAAAAGGATTTGCAAATCATTGTATTCTGTTTTTATGTACGATTTACACAACGTGCCAACTTCAATGATTTTGGGTTTTGTACAACTTAATCCATAATTCACATGAAAAAGTCATGTTTTATGTCTTCACAGGATGTCCAGGAAATACAGGAAATGTTGAAATGGATGAGACAAGAGTCAAGTATGTATACGACGTAACATTGATAATGCCAAAATATACTGCACGATTAATCTGCATTTATACATGATTAATGCAATAATTTTTGTGATTAATCGCATTAATTAATGAGTTAACTTTAAAAGCCCTAATCATAATACGAAAAAGATTCACAAAAAGTATTTTTAACATGTCTGTTTTATTTTACAATACTTGTTTCAGTGCCAGTACAACTTTTTCTATAATATATGTATTTTTTATTTTAATATCAAAGCTTACTGGCAGTGTTCTGGCTCCGTAATAAAACTTTATTGCATCTAATAATCGATAATTGTGCTGGACTTTTGACAGACGCTGCTTACATGACTCCATCAGTGTGGGAATAATTAGTGCTGTCAAACGATTACATTTCTGAATCAGATTAATCACACTTTTGCATTTTTGATAGATCACAAAAAATGACATGTGCGCAAAATTAAATTTAACTTTAAAAAAGACAACAATATTTTTAAACAAATGCAATTTTATTGTCAAAATGTCATACAGGAACACTTTCTAAATGTTTTACACATCATTTACTAGTTTAAAAAATACCTATTTTATGTACACTGTAAAAAAAAAATGTCAGTACATATTACGGTTAAAAAAATAACTGTCAGCTTAGTAGCTATAATTTTAATGTTAACAAACGTGGTACCGTTTTTTTAATTTACGTAATTGCACTGTAAAAACAAAAACACAACTGGCAGCTTATTTTCCAGATTTTTACTGTAAAAATAACAGTGGTAGCTTTTTTCAGTTTTACTTTGATTAAAAAAGGGGGGAAAAGTCAACTAAAAATTGCTAATGCCAAAATATACTGCATGATTAATCTGCGTTTATACATGATTAATGCGATAGTTTTTGTGATTAATCGCATTAATGAGTTAACTTTAACAGCCCTAATCATAATAGGAAAAAGATTCACAAAAAATATATGTCAGTTTTAATTCAAAATACTATTTTCATTGTCAATACAACATTTTGTACTTTATATATATTCTTTCAATATCAAAACTTATTGGCAGTGTTCTGGCTCCATAATAAAGGGGTCATATAATGATTTTTTTCTAAAAAAAAACAGTGACGTTGGCACGTTGTGTAAATCGTAAATAAAAACAAAGTACAATGATTTTCAAATCCTTTTCAACCTATATTCAATTCAAAATATTTAATGTCCGAACCGAGAAACTTAATTTTTTTTTGGAAATAATCATTAACTTAAAATTTATTGGCAGCAGCACATTGCAAAAAAGTTGGCAGAGGGGCATTTTTACCACTGTGTTACATGGCCTTTCCTTTTAACAACAGTCAGTAAACGTTTGGGAACTGAAGAGACCAATTTTGGGGGGAATTTTGGGTGGAATTCTTTCCCATTCTTGCTTGATACACAGCTTAAGTTGTTCAACAGTCCGGGGTCACGTACAAATGTAGCGACGAACTGTAGTTACTGACAGTGGTTTTCTGAAGTGTTCTTGAGCCCATGTGGTGATATCCTTTACACACTGATGTCACTTTTTGATGCAGTACCACCTGAGGGATCGAAGGTCCGTAATATCATCGCTTACATGCAGTGATTTCTCCAGATTCTCTGAACCTTTTGATGATATTACGGACCACAGATGGTGAAATACCCAAATTCCTTGCAATAGCTCATTGAGAAATGTTGTTCTTAAACTGTTGGACAATTTGCTCACGCAATTGTTCACAAAGTGGTGACCCTCGCCCCATCCTTGTTTGTGAATGACTGAGCATTTCATGGAAGCTACTTTTATACCCAATCATGGCACCCACCCGTTCCTAGTTAGCCTGTTTACCTGTGGGATGTTCCAAATAAGTGTTTGATGAGCATTCCTCAACTTTCTCAGTCTTTTTTGCTACTTGTGCCAGCTTTTTTGAAACATGTTGCATGCATCAAATGAGCTAATATTTGCAAAAAATAACAGTTTTCCAGTTCGAACGTTAAGTATCTTGTCTTTGCAGTCTATTCAATGGAATATAGGTTGAAAAGAATTTGCAAATCATTGTATTCTGTTTTTATTTACGATTTACACAACGTGCCAACTTCAACGGATTTGGGTTTTGTACATTCAAAACACTTCATTGTGGTCTACATAACATATAATGGTGTTTCTTTGGTGAAAAAATGTATATAGATTTTGTTTTATAGACCCATTTTCAAACCAAGGTTTTTCCCCCTTTTAATACAGTGCGTTTTGAGAGGCGAAGTTTTTAGATGCAAATTAACCCCTCCTCACCACGCCCCCTCACGCCCAGTAAGCCTTCGCATAACCATGTTTTGTCATTTTTAGCTTTCTTGCTTTTCTTGTTCACTATGGACATCGGTGACCGGCACCAGCCAACTGTTTTGAGTGACTTTCACCACAACACAACATCCCAGATGATGTAGCAAGACATATTGTAAATTGTTGCCAGGACTCAGGAAGGAGGTCATGCGGGCAGACGAAAGTGACTAATGAAGCTTTGCTACAGTACAAGTCTGGAACTATACGCTGACTAAAGTTAAACTTCTACCAAGTCTGTAACTTTCTAATGCTAGGTCCTGGACGTATACATGCGTATTTTGACAAAATATCAAAATACACATTTATATCATGTAAACAACGCCGCTGCACGGCTGCTTCAAGTTGTGAACCCAAACCGCGAACCTAATAACGGATTATATAACTTACGCATCCTTTGCCAAACACAATAGGCACTGATCCAATTAAAAGTAGTTTTTAGGAAAATCATTCTTTATTTTGCCGAGGACGGTGACGCTGTTGTTTTACATTATAGAGCTAAGCTAGCTACACAGCAAACCGAGCTAACATCGAAAGTATCTTTAACACATTTCTAACCTACTGTTATTCCTTACCGTTTCATTGTCTCCTTCGTTGCCGTTAATAGTTGTCACCGAGCCAAGTAGTTTTTTGGAAAATCCCTCATTTTGTAAAGGTCTGTGATTGAAGCAATGCTTTTCTTTGCACACACTCAGGGCGACCTCTTATAGGGGAATTTGGCCTATCGTTCACTATCATTATGAAGGACATGATGACGGATGTGTTTTTTTAATGCGTTCTAAATATTAAATAAATGCGATCAAAAGTCCGCTTACAATGGAGCCAATGGGAGCCGCTCTATTCTGCCTATAAAGCCCTTAAAAACATCCAAACACCTCCATTAAGGTTTTATATACATGATGTAAGTATATACAGTATGTAATGTAGTAACAGGCATATTTATAATGACATTTAATATTTACGTATTTGGATCATTTTAAACATTAACAATGCATTCATTTCAAAAAATCATTACACACGTTTGCTTTTTTTTTTAACAACATCCCTGATTATTACTCGCTGCAGAATTCATGAGAGCCAACAGACATAATAAAACATCACTTACTGTACAAGGTCTGCTGTCATTGGGATGCCGACTGCTAGGATGTTCACCTTATGTGGGCTCTGTACCGAGGATGTCTTTGTGGCTTGTGCAGCCCTTTGAGACACTTGTGATTTAAAGCTATATAAATAAACATTGATTGATTGATTGATTGATATATTCCCATTTAGGTGAAGAATGACTCATAATCCTCTTTTGAATGAATTAATGATCTTTATTGTCATTGTGCATGTACAGGAACAGGTCCAACGAAATTTAGATTGCTTCCCTGAGGTGCTTTGCATTTTTTTAAAAAGAAGAAACCACACAATATACAAAAACAACACAATATACACAATATGCAATATACAATGTGGCCTAAGACCACTCTAGGAGGCAATGTAAAAGAAAACGAGACAGTAAAAAGTATAAAGTGACTAGAGAGGAGTAATGCTAAATCCCAGTGTGCTAAGGGGGTGGGAGTCAGCATTTCCTACCTCCTATGCTGTGCAGGCTTTTTATTGTGGATTAATTGTGTGAATAAATATGATAAATATTGTCCAATTGGCATGTAATCGCTGATTGCACAGTCCCGGATCGTGATTGACCGGTGGCTTCCTCATGTTGCACGTGAGGGAGTTTTTGTTTTTTGTTTTTTTTACAATTTAGCTGCGTTTAGTGCAGTTATGGCCCGGGGGTAGAAACTGTTCCTGAGTCTATTTGTGCGGGTTCGCATGGTTCTGAAACGTCTGCCGGAAGGCAGCCGATCGAAGTGGCTGTTGCCGGGGTGGGATGGGTCCTTGAGTATGTTGGCTGCCTTCTTCAGGCAGCGGGAGTTATACAGTTCTTCCAGGGAGGGGAGGGGCCACCCGATGATTTTTAGGGCCGAGTTGACGACCCTCTGGAGAGCTTTCCTCTCTGCTGCTGTGCAGCTGCAGAACCATACGCAGATGCAGTATGTGAGGATGCTCTCCACAGAACGGCGGTAGAAGGACACCAGCAGATCCTGTCTCAGGTGGAGATTCCTGAGTACTCTCAAGAAGTAGAGCCTCTGCTGTGCCCTCTTGACGATGGCCGTGGTGTTGGTCCTCCATGACAGGTCCTCATCCAGGTGAACTCCCAGGAAGCGTAGGGATGAGACTCTTTCCACACATCCCCCGTTGATGTACAGGGGCTGTATGGTAGTTTTTCTCCTCCTGCTGTCCAAGATCACTTCCTGGGACTTGAGCTGGTTCAGCTTTCAAGTCGTTCGTGCCATTTCCAGGTCTAACTTGGGTGTCAAAGTTTACCAACTTGTCGGAATACGTCCTCAGTCTTCTAATATCCCGGTGAGAGGCATGATTTATTATCTAGGATCAAGTTTGTCGAGCAAGGAAACGAGGAAACAGCTGATCAGTCGATCATGTCAACATTAGCACAGAAGCTTTTGATTACGGCGCCGCTATGAATAGTTGGTCTGCGTTAGCACTTATTAACAATATCACTAATGCTTGGTTAATATTCGAATCACAAAATGTAAATGGAGTATTGTTGGCGGTTTTTAGATGTTTTTTATTGGGTTTTATGGGCGGAATGGAAGACCTCCCATTGGCGCCGCTGTAAGCAGACTTTTATTTACGAGTTAGAATGCGTTAAAAAAAAATAGATACATCTTCGTAATAATTGTGAACGATAGTCAAAATTCCCCAAAAAGTGCAGTTCCCCTTTAAAAGGCACATTGCCTACAAACAAAAAAGTTTTCCAGGCACTTCTTACTTCTTCAGATTAGACCGGAGGTTTGAATACTGCCCTGACTTGTGTAATACAAACAATAACACAGCGTTTTCTGTCTTTGCGTCGTACCTTGGTCGTACCTCGTTTTTACTACAAATGCTTGAAGGATAAATAAAATGGCGGATTCACACAGACCTTTGGGTAAGCCTTTACCATATACAGAGACATCCACGGACGTCACACGTCAGAAAAACGTCACAGGACTGACCAATTTCAAACGGACTGTTTGGAGGAAGTAGGGACGAAGGCCAGATTGGCGTGAAACTATCTCTGCAATGCCTCCACGGTTTGATTTAACATTTTTAGGACTTATGCAGATCCCAAATACACATAAGCAGGTACCATTTGGTTAGAAAAGTTGGTTTTGCATACTAAACTATATTGCATTTAATAATCAATAACTGTGCTGGACTTTTGACAGAGGCTGCTCACAAGACCCCATCAGTGTTTGGACTCGATATTAAGCAGGAAATAAGGTTTAAAAAAGTTAATAATAAGGTATAAATACCTCAGGAAATGATCATTCAAGTGTAGTTTATTTTCCTTCCAGGTCATTCAATCAGAGAGCCATGAATATAAGGCAAGCGCTTCATCTCTACAATGTTCTAATGAAACGGCGAAGTCGATGTCTAGGGTACTATGTTTCCGAGTTCAGATCCATCTCACAACTCCTGGACAAAGATGAGAAGAAGGTGAAAAATATGGGCATTGCCGGAGGCACCACGGGGGCAGTTGGTGGAGTAGCTGCATTGGTGGGCATCGCCTTAGCGCCCGTGACCATGGGAGTGTCGCTGATCGCAACGGCTGTCGGCGTCGGAATGGTGGGGGCGGCCGGTGGCATGGGCGTCCATGCCGCTACACCCAACAAGGAGATTAACGATCAAGAAAAAATTGAGAAGCTGGCCTGCGATTATGCGATGAGTGTCGCCGATATCGAACGCTGCCTGGGTTTGATCCTTTCTGAAGTGAACGAGCTGCAAAGGCACGACCTGGGGAGGTTGGAGCACGCCGGAGGAGTGCTGCCTGCCGCACTGACGCTGGCCCACAGGTCACAGGCGGTGAGGAATAACATCCACAACGGGAGACTTTCTTCTTACGCAAGTACAACGCCTTCTGAGAGGCTGCTGCAGGCCTTTGCTGCAGAAATGGACCAGTATTATAAAGACAAGGGCGGACATAAAAAGCTGAGGAAGTCCAACAAGAGCAGACTTTCTGGCAGAGTTCAACTGCTGGCTCGAAATCTGCAGGAGGAGCTGGATTATCTCAATGATATGTGGAAATGCTTCAATCAATCAATGAATCAAAGTTGATTTATATAGCCCTAAATCACAAGTGTCTCAAAGGGCTGCACTCAGATCCCACATCAGGGCAAGAAAAACTCAACCCAGTGGGATACAATGAGAAACCTTGGAGGGGACCGCAGATGTGGGGACACACCTTCTCATTCAATGTGTTTTCTTTATTTTCATGACTATTTACATTGTAGATGTCACTGAAAGCATCAAAACTATGAATGAACACATGTGGAGTTATGTACTTAACAAAAAAAGGGGAAATAACTGAAAACATGTTTTATATTCTAGTTTCTTCAAAATAGCCACCGTTTGCTCTGATTACCTTTTCGCACACTCTTGGCATTCTCTCAATGAGCTTCAAGAGGTAGTCACCTGAAATGGTTTTCACTTCACAGGTGTCATAGTTTTGATGCCTTCAGTAACAATCTGCAATGTAAATACTCACGAAAGTAAAGAAAACGCATTGAAATGAGAAGGTTTGTCCAAACTTTTGGCCTGTACTGTATATCTGTTTAATTGTATCCCAGCAACACAAGAAATTAAAACAACGTTGAGAACTTGTTGAATTTGGTCCTGACGTTGAGCAAATCAAACAAAACGTTGAAACAACATACTTTTTGACGGCGTTGAATCAATGTTGATCCTCAGTGCTGAGCTCTGTAGAACTTGCACCTGGCTCGCTGACAACAAGCTATCCATACACTTAGGTAAAACGGAATCCATCCTGTTTGGGTCCCACATCAACCTTAAGAAAGTCAATGACTTCACTATAAAAGTGGGTGACATTGTTATCACCAGGAAAGATGAGGTCATCTACCTAGGTTCCATTCTAGAGGCTAACCTTTCCTGTGATAAAATGGCAACCAAGGTAATCAAAAAGGTTAACCAACGAACGAGATTTCTCTACAGAATCTCCTCTCTGGTCAACAAAAGCACCATGAGGATTCTGGCGGGAACTCTCGTTCAACCCTTTTTTGATTACACATGCACCTCCTGGTACCCTAGCACCTCCAAAACCCTCAAATCTAAACTCCAAACATCCCAGAACAAGCTAGTCAGGTTACTTCTAGACCTCCACCCCAGATCCCACCTCAATCCTACCCACTTCTCCAAAGTGGGCTGGCTCAAGGTGGAGGACAGAGTTAAACAACTTGCACTGAGCCTAGTCTATACAATCCACTACACCTCCCTGATACAGAAGTACATGTCAAACTACTTCCTTAACGTAAATGACCGCCATAACCACAACACCAGGGGGAGCTCCACTAACCACGTTAAACCCAGATTCCGAACTAACAAAGGTCTTAAAGGCCTACTGAAATGATTTTTTTTTATTTAAACGGGAATAGCAGATCCATTCTATGTGTCATACTTGATCATTTCGCGATATTGCCATATTTTTGCTGAAAGGATTTAATAGAGAAAATTGACGATAAAGTTCGCAACTTTTGCTCGCTGATAAAAAAAAAGCCTTGCCTGTACCGGAAGTAGCGTGACGTCACAGGAGCTAGTATTCCTCACAATTCCCCATTGTTTACAATGGAGCGAGAGAGATTCGGACCGAGAAAGTGATGATTACCCCATTAATTTGAGCGAGGATGAAAGATTCGTAGATGAGGAACGTTACAGTGAAGGACTTGAGAGGCAGTGATGGACGTATCTTTTTTCGCTCTGACCGTAACTTAGGTACAAGCTGGCTCATTGGATTCCACACTCTCCTTTTTTTATTGTGGATCACGGATTTGTATATTAAACCACCTCGGATACTATATCCTCTTGAAAATGAGAGTCGAGAACGCAAAATGGACATTCAGTGCCTTTTATCTCCACGACAATACATCGGCGAAATGCTTTAGCTACGAGCTAACGTAATAGCATCGTGCTTTAACTGCATATAGAAACAAAAAAATAAACCTCTGACTGGAAGGATAGATAGAAAATCAACAATACTATTAAACCGTGGACATGTAAATACACGGTTAATGCTTTCCAGGCTGGCGAAGGTTAACAATGCTGTGCTAACGACGCCATTGAAGCTAACTTAGCAACGGGACCTCACAGAGCTATGCTAAAAACATTAGCTCTCCACCTACGCCAGCCAGCCCTCATCTACTCATCAACACCCGTGCTCACCTGCGTTCCAGCAGTCGGCAGAAGGACGAAGGACTTCACCCGATGCGTTTGGCGGCCCGGAGACGTAGGAAGTCAAGGTGAGGTCGGCGGCTAGCGCGGCCAGCGCGGCTAGCGCGGCTAGCGCTCCAACAAAGTCCTCCTGGTTGTGTTGCTGTAGTCCGCTGCTAATACACCGATCCCACCTACAACTGTCTTCTTTGCAGCCTTCATTGTTCATTAAACAAATTGCAAAAGATGTCCAAAATACTGTGGAATTATGAAATGAAAACAGAGCTTTTTGTATAGGATTCTACGGGTACCATAACTTCCGTTACTCTGACTTCGTCACGCGCATACGTCATCATACCGCGACGTTTCAGCCGGATATTTCCCGGGAAGTTTTAAAAGTCACTTTATAATTCAACCCGGCCATATTGGCATGTGTTGCAATGTTAAGATTTCATCATTGATGTATAAACTATCAGACTGCGTGGTCGGTAGTAGTAGGTTTCAGTAGGCCTTTAACTCATTCTCTTTCTATGCCACATCAATGTGGAATGCGCTCCCAACAGGTATAAAAGAAAGGGCATCTCTATCCTCCTTCAAAACCGCAATAAAAGTTCACCTCCAGGCAGCTACAACCCTAAACTAACACCCTCCCCGGATTGCTAATAATCAAATGTAAACAATCAAATGCAGATACTTTTTCTTATGCCTTCTGATCTCTCTCTCTCTCTCTCTCTCTCTCTCTCTCTCTCTCTCTCTCTCTCTCTCTCTCTCTCTCTCTATGTCCACTACTTGCTGTCCATATCCTACCCCCCCCCTCCTCCACACCCCTGATTGTAAAAAATGTAAATAATTCAATGTGATTATCTTGTGTGATGACTGTATTATGATGATAGTATATATCTGATAGTATATATCTGTATCATGAATCAATTTAAGTGGACCCCGACTTAAACAAGTTGAAAAACTTATTCGGGTGTTACCATTTAGTGGTCAATTGTACGGAATATGTACTTCACTGTGCAACCTACTAATAAAAGTCTCAATCAATCAAAACATGAATTCCATCCATCACTTTACTGAGCAAAACTCTTTATTGTCGGCCATAAACACATCACCAAAACATTAGTAAAACAAATTATATCTAGCCAAAGTGGTCATTTTCTGCAGTACAAACCAGACCAAAAGCAACTTTGTTATATCAACAGCAGCCGCTCGCTCTTTCTCACTTGCGCCAACACATGCACATATGGCACTTAGCCAGTGATGCGTTTACAGCCACACAAAAAGTCGGACAACTCCAACACCACACATAAAGTGTCATTCCAGGTCGTTACACTATGATTTACCAATCAAATGTGTGCTTATTCTAGTGTCATTTATTAGGAATCTTAATTTATAAATATTAATCATGAAATGCTGTTAGTATATTAAATAAATACTAATAAAAATATATTTTTTACAAACAGGAAGTTGCAGGAATGTACGCATGATCCCCTGCTTACATCTCATTGTGCAACATGTGAATGTTTTAATGGGAACTAAATGCAATGTCTGAAAGGGGTACAAATTATTTCCAAAGCAGGACCTCCACCCAGACAAACAATACAAGTACACAGTTCATGAAAAACAATATTTGTTGTTATTGTCATTGTAAGTGGGCCTAAACACTTATATTAGAAATGGAAATGACTGCTGTCATTTGATTATAATAATAAGAAAATGTTGTCTTTCTATCTGTGTTGGCCCTGCGATGAGGTGGGGACTTGTCCAGGGTGTACCCCGGCATCCGCCCAAATGCAGCTGAGATAGGCTCCAGCGTCTCCGAAAGGGACAAGCGGTAGAAAATGGATGGATGGATGGAGATGTAACTTGTTATTTAGTCAGGTTTGGGACAGGTGTGCTGCTGGTGTAGCCACAGTGTGCACGTCTGATGTTGCTCACATGGGCTCCACTGAATGCTCAGGGACTTTTTGCGTTTGCTCACACATGAACAATTAGAGGGAACATTGATTGACAGAGTGTGTACCTTCAGTGCTGAATGATGAGCAGAGGCAGAGTTCATCCTTAAATGGTGGTGGTGGAGGTGAAGTGGCATTGGAGTCTCTGTCTCTCTTTACTAGCTACGTCGAAGCATGTTGCTTATGTAGCTTGTTTCAGCAGATTTGAATTACTGTTTTGGGCAATAGATGGGATATATTTGATCCAAAGCACAATTTGCATTTAACTAAAATGTTATTTTCTTTGTGCTCGACAAAAGAAAAGTAGTGAAAATATCTCCATGTTAACAAACTCGACTTCTGGCTCCGCCATGATCAGACCACGCCCCCCCCCCCCTCCACACTCACACCCAGACACACACACAGAGCGCAGGTCTCTCTTCTCCGGTTTGTGACACAAGAAGTGAAGTGAATTACATTTATATAGCGCTTTTTCTCAAGTGACTCAAAGCGCTTTACATTGTGAAACCCAATATCTAAGTTACATTTAAACCAGTGTGGGTGGCACTGGGAGCAGGTGGGTAAAGTGTCTTGCCCAAAGACACAACGGCAGTGACTAGGATGGCGGAAGCGGGGATCGAACCTGCAACCCTCAAGTTGCTGGCACGGCCGCTCTACCAATTGAGCTGTACCGCCCCAAGAAGAATCAGAACGATGCAGCTCTCCGATAAAACACACTCTATACTACATAAAAAGTAACGTAAAATAACGCAGTAACGCATCATGTAGTAACGGTAACTGAGTTACTGAATATAAAAAATAACGCGTTAGATTACTAGTTACCGCCGAAACTAACGGCGTTACAGTAACCAACACTGATTATAATATAGCTGAGATAGGCTCCAGCGACCCCCCGTGACCCCAAAAGGGACAAGCGGTAGAAAATGGATGGATGGATTATGTAAACATTATCATTTAAGGGAAGAATGTAATACAAAATATCAATACAAAGTGTCAAGACAGTGTTTTTTTATTTTATTTTATTATTTTTAATTTTTTTTCATAAAGAAATACAATCATGTGTGCTTACGGACTGTATCCCTGCAGACTGTATTGATCTATATTGATATATAATTTATATATTGTGTTTTTTATGTTGATTTAATAAAATAAAAAAATGTTGTGGTGGTTGGGGACCACTGACTTATAGCATATAAAAATATTCTATTACTGTTAAGCAAATTATGAATAATAAAACACGCCAAAACATGTGCCCTTTTTCATAGCTACACGTATGACAAAAAAAACGCGTGAAAATCAGTGGTATTCAGTGAGGTAAGATTAATTAAATGCGCTGACAGTTCATTGCTCCTGCCAAATGAATTACACTGAGTGGAGCGGATCACCACTCCAAGATGGCGGCCCCGTGTCTTGTCAGCGCCAGAAGGCAGTAGCGGTCGATGCTGCGTCCCCTTATAAGATGTCTATGTGTGTGATGACAAATTGAACCGGAAGCAGTATTTTAACTTTTCTTTGTGTTTAGCTTGTTTTTAGCATAACGCTAACATCTTTGTTCAGCAGGAGTCCTCTTGGTCAGTGTACCTTCCGTTTATTCGATTTCCAATTCTTAAATGCAAAAAAACAACAAAGAAACATGCTAATCACAAAGGAAAAGCTAAAATACTGCTTCCGGTTCATTTTGTCGTCACACAAATAACCACGCATTTTGCATTTTGAATGAACATATATTCGATTATTGTGTTTATCTGGGAAAAAATCCATAAAAGGAAAACAGCACAAAATCTAATTGTATGGCAATGTTTTAATGAAAATCAACCCTTTTTTGTTTGTTTTAAAATCTGCCATATATATAAAAAAACGGCCCTAATTTTATTTTTTGATTTGCGTTTCAGAATTTGAAATAGAATGAATGGAAGGTACACGGACCGAATAACAATCTGTTTTCCATTTTTGTTGTTTTATTATCAAACCAAAAAACGGGGAAAGTTGATTTTTAAGTTAAATTATAAAGCGGTAAAAAATGGATGGATGGGTTATTTTTCTATTCCAAACGAAAAGCAGATGGCCGCGACGTACACGGACACCCAGTATGTAGTATTTATTTCACAGTCACACTGGGCTAAAAAGTTACATAATTGATTTCAACGCGTTTCGAATTGTATCGTTCTAAAAAAACAAAACAATTATTCCTGAATCGTATCGCAACCACAAATTTGGAATCGAATTGTTGTTAAAACGAATCGTTACACCCCTAATTTTTAGATACTTGTGTGCAGGGACGTGCACATGATTATAGAGGGGCAGGGGCTCAAAGTCAGAAAAGGGCAGGAATTTTTTTTTTGGTCCTTTACACAATATGGAAATTAATGTAAAATTCAATTTGCTAATAGGAAGCTAACTGTAACGACCGGGTCGCATCGTGGTGCGAGGTGTTCTCCCAAGGATGCAGACGGGCTCGGACACAGCTTGCAGGTAGGAAAAATGATTTATTCAAGAACTAAATCAGACAGGAGAAAAAACAAAAGGACTAGCATGGGAGCTAGCAAGCAAAAAAATAGCATAGCCTGAAAGCTAGCAGGAAACAAAGCGGTCGATACTTGTTGCATATGAGCAAATTAGGAAGCCAGGCAGAGTGCTGCCTGGGCGAAGACTAAATAGCCCTCTGATTAGTGCCCGGACAACAGGTGAGCGTCTCGAACACTAACCAGAGGCAGCTGAGCATAATCTGCCGTCATGGCAACAGAAACAAAAACAAGGTGCTGAAAACACATGTGACACTAAAAAGTAAACAAACTGTGATCCGAGCAGCGGATCCTAACACTAACTACTTAGCTGTGTGTCCTTTGTAAGTAAAAGTGATTGCCATTTCTTTTGTGTCAACAAATTATTGTCATAATGAGTTAATTCACATTATCATAGGCTTGGAAGACATGAAAAGCAACAAAACACTGGTTTATTATTAGGCTATTTTTTGTTAAAGATAAGCACTTTAATATTGAACATTGAACAGTGCAACATGAACTTTGAAAAAAAATACAAAAATAAATACCCAAATGGAAAAAACTTAAATGTGAAAATCTGTCCTTCCCTTAACTTGATGAAAACACCATCAAGTTGTAACTTATGGTCTATCTCACTTAATGCTCAGACTAAACAACTGAAACCCAAAAATATGGACCAGGGGCCAGTAGAGGGCTGTATCCTTTCTTTTTTTGGCATTGGGCTGCAGGCATAATCAACATGAATCAAGTTTAAATACAGATGGCAATATTCCTAACAGATAACCTACATCTTATATCCCCAGAATGCTGAAATTATTATTATTATTAATAATAATAATAATCCATCCATCCATCCATTTTCTACCGCTTATTCCCTTTGGGGTCGCGGGGGGCGCTGGAGCCTATCTCAGCTACAATCGGGCGGAAGGCGGGGTACACCCTGGACAAGTCGCCACCTCATCGCAGGGCCAACACAGATAGACAGACAACATTCACACTCACATTCAAACACTAGGGCCAATTTAGTGTTGCCAATCAACCTATCCCCAGGTGCATGTCTTTGGAGGTGGGAGGAAGCCGGAGTACCCGGAGAGAACCCACGCAGTCACGGGGAGAACATGCAAAGTCCACACAGAAAGATCCCGAGCCCGGGATTGAACCCCAGACTACTCAGCACCTTCGTATTGTGAGGCAGACGCACTAACCCCTCTGCCACCGTGCTGCCCTAATAATAATAATAATAATAATTGTTATTATTATTATTATTATCATTATCATTGTTCTTCTTATTATTATTGTTATTATTATCATTATTATTATTATTATTTTGTTAACCCACACAGTAATAGCAAAGTCACAATAACCTTATATCTAAAACTCTACTGTGAGAGAAATGTGATCCGCCGTAAACGTGCATTTTATTTTGAAAATTAACCCGGTGTTTTATTTTGTACATTACTTCCTGTCCCGCACGATCCGCTCTGCTCTGTGCGGACTTGATGTGCCGGGCTCAATTGATGCGCCGTGCTCCGACGTCCGGCAAAAACAGAAGCTGACACATTGACTACAAGAATAATACAGCGTTTTTCTGAAATATTACCCATATTAGATGCTGAATAAGTGGACGGCGACTAGACCATAACTCACAGGTTCAAGTTGCTCAGAACTTGCACCTGGCTCGCTGACAACAAGCTATCCATCCACTTGGGTAAAACAGAATCCATCCTGTTTGGGTCCCACATCAAACTTAAGAGAGTCAATCACTTCACCATAAAAGTAGGTGACAGTGTCATCACCAGGAAAGATGAGGTCATCTACCTAGGTTCCATTCTAGAGGCTAACCTTTCCTGTGATAAAATGGCAACCAAGGTAATCAAAAAGGTTAACCAACGAACGAGATTTCTCTACAGAATTTCCTCTCTGGTCAACAAAAGCACCTTGAGGATTCTGGCGGGAACTCTCGTTCAACCCTTTTTCGATTACGCATGCACCTCCTGGTACCCTAGCACCTCCAAAACCCTCAAATCTAAACTCCAAACATCTCAGAACAAGCTAGTCAGGTTACTTCTAGACCTCCACCCCAGATCCCACCTCCCTCCTACCCACTTCTCTAAAGTGGGCTGGCTCAAGGTGGAGGACAGAGTTAAACAACTTGCACTGAGCCTAGTCTATAAAATCCGCTACACCTCCCTGATACCGAAGTACATGTCAAACTACTTCCTTAACGTAAATGACCGCCATAACCACAACACCAGGGGGTGCTCCACTAACCACGTTAAACCCAGATTCCGAACTAACAAAGGTCTTAACTCATTCTCTTTCTATGCCACATCAATGTGGAATGCGCTCCCAACAGGTATAAAAGAAAGGGCATCTCTATCCTCCTTCAAAACCGCTATAAAAGTTCACCTCCAGGCAGCTACAACCCTAAACTAACACCCTCCCCGGATTGCTAATAATCAAATGTAAACAATCAAATGCAGATTCTTTTTCTTATGCCTTCTGATCTCTCTCTCTCTCTCTCTCTCTCTCTCTCTCTCTCTCTCTCTCTCTCTCTCTCTCTCTCTCTCTCTATGTCCACTACCCCCCCCCCCACCCCACCCCCCCTCCACACTCCTGATTGTAAATAATGTAAATAATTCAATGTGATTATCTTGTGTGATGACTGTATTATGATGATAGTATATATGATAGTATATATCTGTATCATGAATCAATTTAAGTGGACCCCGACTTAAACAAGTTGAAAAACTTATTCGGGTGTTACCATTTAGTGGTCAATTGTACGGAATATGTACTTCACTGTGCAACCTACTAATAAAAGTCTCAATCAATCAATCAATCAATCCACTGTCACGTCTGAGTAACCCTGGCTGCAGCCCGCAGATCGAGGAGGGACTAAACGTTTAAAGGAAGCGGCAGGCTCAAACAACCCGGTATTACAAGAAAACGTGGAGTTTTTGTACTGCTGTTTTTTTTTGTTTTGTTTTGTTTTTTTACATCCCTGACAGGAATTTATTAATGTTGTTTAAAGAAAAAAAAACACACACACACAGGCAGAGGGCACTTTTTAAGACGAGGCAAAAAAGGGCAGGGGCTCAGGCACCCATAGGGCCCTATGTGTGCACGTGCCTGCTTGTGTGTTTGACAAGTTAATACAGATAGTGGAGTTTTAGTAAACATCAGGTAGTGATATTGTTTTGAAATAACACATATGTGTTTTGTGTAATTGCTCTCTCTGGCGAGCTCACGATTATTTCAACATGTCATGGAAGAAAGATATCCTCTTACAGTGTTGGCGCTAGGAATTTTCAAAATGGGGTCCCAGGGACCCCAACAAGTCATAAAAATGGGGTCTCACTTTTTTGTAAAGTGATGTAGTGAGCCAAGTAAAATTAGGTAGCAGAATACATGAAATGATGTGGCAGGCTACCTGAAATTATGTGACAGGCCATGTAAAATGAAGTGGCAGGCCACATAAAATTATGTTGTGGGCCACAGAAATAACATGGTGGGCCAAGTAAAATTATGTGTCAGAACATATTAAATGATGTGGCAGGCCACATAATATGATGTGACAGGCCCCCTAAAATGATGTGGCAGGCCATTTAGAATCATGTGGCAGGCCACGTAAAATGATGTAGTGGGCCAAGCAAAATTAAGTGGCAGACCACATAATGGCACATGGCGGGCCAGATCTGGCCCGGGCCAGATCTGGCCCGGGCCTTGCATTTGACACGTATTCTAAAATCCATAAGTGACCCTGAGCTGTGGTATGCCTTTAAGTCAGAATAAATATAAAATAGAGTGTACAAATGTTATATTTTGGCATGGCAAGAAATGATCAAAGACACTTCCGCTTGCTTACAGGAAGTTGCTTTTTGTGTTGTCCATTGTGTGTTTGTTGTGCTTTCATTTTGCTTGCAACTTAAAGCAAAACGAATAACCGAGAGACAGATCTTAAGCGCTCTTAAGTTAAGGTACCACTGTATTTAAGTATTGAGGTGGCGACTTGTCCAGGGTGTACCCCGCCTTCCGCCCGATTGTAGCTGAGATAGGCTCCAGCGCCCCCCGCGACCCCGAAGGGAATAAGCGGTAGAAAATGGATGGATGGATGGATGTATTTAAGTATTAGCCGCAAATGTGCCGCGACTTTGAGACCCTGCTAGAGATGCTAAAAAAGAAACAAACAACAGAGGAAAAATGCCAAGTCGCAAATTTGTTGAAAACTCAAATAGTTCAACAAGCCGACATCCATCCATTTTCTACCGCTTGTCCCTTTTGGGGTCACGGGGGGGTGCTAGAGCCTATCTCAGCTGCATTCGGGTGGAAGGCGGGGTACACCCTGGATAAGTCACCACCTCATCACAGGGCCAACACAGATAGACAGACAACATTCACACTCACATTCACAAGCCAACAGACTTTGATGAAATTAAGTGAAAAAATGTTTTAATTTTAAAAATAAAGTTAAAGTACCAATGATTGTCACAAACACACTAGGTGTAATGAATACTTAAAATAAAATAAAAGTTTAAATTATATTAAAGTGTAACCTAGCTGTGCTCAGATTTGAGATAATATACAAGAGAAACCCATATAGGAAATGACTTAGTGTGGATTTTAACAAAATTGTTTAATACTTATGTATAGCTGGTAAGAGTAACATATATTTAAAAAAAAATATTACTTAAAAGTTTACATTTTTCATGGTAGCAATAACTAGCCCAGTAATTAAGTCTCATTTTAGGAAGCGGGGAGAGGCAACATATGCTAATGTTCATGTATTTTAAAAATTGTATTAATCAAGAATGCAATCATATCAATGTGCAGGACACTTTTCTCATTAAAAAAATATGTATTTTCCTGACAATATTATCTTGCATTTATATATTTTATTAATTGGGGATTCATATGGTCCATAAGGAAAAACGCTCCCTATCTTGACTCATTTTCAAATATTGTGCAAGTGAATTGAATGCCATTAAAACCCTCTTTCCTGATTCTTCTTTTTCACCGGGATGGTATATTTTTTTAACATTTGAATACTTATTATACACTGACTTATTTATTTTAAGATGTTTATAAACTTTCGTGAAATGCAGACCCAGGCGGAGTAATCGTCAACGTTACGGAAGGATACAGCAAGCCGCAGCACAAACTATAAAGATCACAGCTCGTTGCCGTGAGCCGTTTTATTTCTACTTCGGACCGAGACGACAGCAGCATTCCGGGACTACTGTCTGTTTTTGCCGAAATGGCAGCGTAAACGTGTGCAGCGCCCAGCAGCCTCCAACAAACAGTGCATCCAACCAGTGCACTGAGTCACTTCTAATTCAGCAAACATGTCGTAAGTATTCCTTTAAATATTTGGGCTTTCTACGTTAACGTGTGTTGGGGCCTAGCACGGCGCCACATGCCACGCTGTCTCCTTATTCGATATTAAACATTCACATTTTTGTATTGTAGCTACGATATAGTAGATTAATGAATACACAATGTAATTATAGTCGTAGGTTTTGTCAAACTAAGGATTAACTGTGGCTGATTTAACGCTTGAGATTTCCTAAGCAATTGTGCGATTAAATGTATCCCAAATAGTCCAGCTCTTTAACTCACCATTGCTAAATAAAGCTGATTTTGTTAATATTCCCAACAAATTCGAGTTACGACTGTTGGGACTGCTTTCAAATTGCTATGACTTTTATTTCACAAATGCCAACGTGGCCGTTAAAGCTAATCAGTTTTACTGGTGTTAAAATGGCGGCGTGGCCTTCATTGGGGGATGGGAACTCTTTGACCTATTTGAGGCAGAATGACGTCACGGTAAACCACGTGACATGCAGCGCCTTATTTGTCAGAGAGGGGGTAGTGTTGAGCCACTATTCTCGGCACCAGCCCTGTTGTAAAGATGATGAAAGCCAATATAGAGCACAAAGAGTATCTTGTATAGTTATTTACAAGAACAGCAAAAGTTGTATTTTATTTTAATGATTAAAATGTCTCCATATTTATTCCCAGGTCCCACGTGGAAACCCTCAGCACTGCTGCACGCGACAGCATCAAAGACTTCGGCGGCCTCCGAGCATTATTTCGCACTCCGTTCGTGACCAATAACAGCCACTATGACCACGACGACGACAAGCTCACAGTTTGGCCTGGAAGACATGGAGGTCCTTCTATGGGAGCCTTCCTCTCCCATGGCTGACTCTATGGGCTTCGAGGTGTCTCACTCTGACCACTGCAAAGGAGGACCAACCTCAGTGGATGGAATGGCAGCACCAGTGTCACCTTTTAACCTATCATCTCAGTCTTCTCCAACTTTCTATTCCCCCCCACACTCGCCGCCAGTGATCTTCCAGGGGAAATCTGGGATTTCATCTGAGCCGCTCCCCTTTCCCTTGTTGGATAACTCGGGTCAGTTGAGAGATGCTGCGATGGACGGCAAAGGTAATGACATGATTATGACGGCGTATTCTTTGAATCTACATTTGGAACCTTCATAATGTGCTTGTTTTGATCCTCAGATGACATGTTTGGGGACCTGGACTGGATGGCCGAAAGGATGGATCTGAGTGACCTCGACCTGGATTCTCTGATAGGCCCCTGCGTCCCAGATAAAGATTCTCCAAGTGATCCCGATGAGTTCATGGCCTCCCTCGAGCTCGATTCGCTCCCAATCCAAACCCTTTCGAGCATCGCCACTGCCTCCGCACCTGATGTTCCCTACCCCCAGGCTGCTGGTTCCGATCCCTCTGAGGTTTGTGGTGTTCCTTCCCCTGTCCAGTCTATCCCAGAGCCCCAAGAGGACTCGGAAATCAAATCCGAGCCGACCTCTTGTGACTCCCCACGCTCTACATCCCCCTCCATCGCCGCTTCCCCTGCCTACACCCTGGACCTTGGCAGTGAAGTGGATGTCCCCACGAGTGAGGTGGGTCCGGTAGCTGTGGCGCCTCCGGTCCAGAGGGTTGTTCTTTCCCTTTCACCAACCAGGATCGTCCTATTGCTGGCTCCTCAAAACAACGCAGGGCTCCTTGCCGCTGCACCCACCGTCACTCCTCATTCCCCTTCTGCGTGGTCCTCCAGAAGCAGACCCTACCCCAAACCCAATGCTAGCCCGCCTTCGCCCACAGTCAAATTCAAGTCGTGTGCAGACGAGAGCGCGGTGTCAAAGGTGCCCGGAAACAAAACGGACGGAAGAACGGCGTCGAAGGCGCCCAAGAACAAGAAAGAGAAGAAGATGGAGCAGAATAAGACGGCAGCGACGCGTTACAGACAGAAAAAGAGGGTGGAGCAGGACACCTTGTTGATAGAGCACACCACTCTGGAGAGGAAGAATGTGGAGTTGAGTGAGAAGGCAGAGTCTATGGCCAGAGAGATTGAGTACCTAAAGGAGCTCATGGAGGAAGTTCGTGTGGCAAGATTAAAGAGCGGCCCCTAGTGTTCAGCACTGAAGAGTTTGAACATTACTATATGTGCACTGTTTTTATCTGTTGCAAAATATATAATCTCTATAATGTGATTTAAGCACATAATACCCTGGTTGTAATTGACAGCACACCATGTGTATCTCCTTTATGACATTACTACTGTAATTATGTCAAACATACATCCTCCATGTATTGCTTATTTCTCATTGACTGGGCCTCAGTTACAGTGTAGTTGGTCCTTTTTATGTAAAATGTTTCAGTATGTATTACAAAATAAACCTGTATTCTGTTTAAATAAACATTAAAATGTAATTGTGTGTTGTGCATTGAGTTGTAACATTAAATAGTAAATAATTGTCTTCCTAGCAATAAAATTCCACCCAGATAAAGTGAAGTATTAAATACAACCATGAAAGGTCCTGTGTGTTAACATTTTAGTAACGAATGCATAAATGTCAGCCTCGCTACTAAACGTTCTTTTCATGGCGTTAATATCTACAAAACGGAACCAATTACTACCTGTGTGTGCTGTCCGGTCACATTTGATGGAGCACAGTCAATGTACGGTGCTGTGCTCTGAGTGGCATGTCACAGCGGCGTTGAGCTAGCAACGGAGATTACGAAAGCCCACAGCAAAGTCGAGTTATTTGTGTAAAACAGGTAAGTGCTCAGTTAACTATTTGTGAATCCAGAACAAACAAGTTAAAATATGGTTGAAGACCGGATGGGAAAATTTTTTATCCATGTCACAATTTGGTTTAGGACCCGGATGTGGAAGCAGCGTTTGAAAACATTGCGGTGAAAGTGAAATCATTTTAGAAATCATTCTAAGCCTAAGCTTTTTACTTAATGTCTTTGTACTTTTTAGTCCATAAGGCTGTGATTCATGAGAGATTCCAACAAGATCTGCTATGACTGACAATCCCAGAACAAAGTGCCATTCATAAGTATGCTGCAGTAAGAGTCACCAATAATGCAGCGCTTATGAACGTACAATCATACCAATCAATTAACCTGCTTTTGGGTGTAATGCGCTTTTAATTTTGTGTCAACTTTGGCGCATGCTGTGTCCGTGTTTTTTCCCCCACGGTGTGCTGGCATTGAGGGCATAAGAGCGGAAAAAAGCTGACGCTGGTGCTGACGTCTGCAAAGCTTCAATAGTCCCTGCAGATATGTGTACATTCAGCTTATAACTGGTTCTGGCTGTGCACACTTGGACTGCTCCACACTTGCCTCCATTTACTTAAAACAACAATCTATATTTGGTAATAAGCCAAGATTGAGATGGTGCAGAGCTCCATCCTTATAAAACAGAAAAATACTTACCGTAAGCTGTTGGGGTGATACTGTATGTTCGTACAGTTGGTATAGTGATTCTCAAACTGGGAGTACACAGACTCTTTCTAGAAGTACGCCAAATAATTCATTAAATAATGTGTTAAAGGCCTACTGAAATGATTTTTATTTATTTAAACGGGAATAGCAGATCCATTCTATGTGTCATACTTGATCATTTCGCGATATTGCCATATTTTTGCTGAAAGGATTTAGTAGAGAAAATCGACGATAAAGTTCGCAACTTTTGCTCGCTGATAAAAAAAGCCTTGCCTGTACCGGAAGTAGCGTGACGTCACAGGAGCTAGGATTCCTCACAATTCCCCGTTGTTTACAATGGAGTGAGAGAGATTCGGACCGAGAAAGTGATGATTACCCCATTAATTTGAGCGAGGATGAAAGATTCGTGGATGAGGAACGTTACAGTGAATGACTTGAGAGGCAGCGATGGACGTATCTTTTTTCGCTCTGACCGTAACTTAGGTACAAGCTGGCTCATTGGATTCCACACTCTCCTTTTTCTATTGTAGATCACAGATTTGTATTTTAAACCACCTCGGATACTATATCCTCTTGAAAATGAGAGTCGAGAACGCGAAATGGACATTCAGTGCCTTTTATCTCCACGACAATACATCGGCGAAATGCTTTAGCTACGAGCTAACGTGATAGCATCTTGCTTTAACTGCATATAGAAACAAAATAAATAAACCCCTGACTGGAAGTATAGATAGAAAATCAACAATACTATTAAACCGTGGACATGTAAATACACGGTTAATGCTTTCCTGGCTGGCGAAGGTTAACAATGCTGTGCTAACGACGCCATTGAAGCTAACTTAGCAACCGGACTGCACAGAGCTATGCTAAAAACATTAGCTCTCCACCTACGCCAGCCAGCCCTCATTTGCTCATCAACACTCGTGCTCACCTGCGTTCCAGCGATCGGCAGAAGGACGAAGGACTTTACCCGATGCGTTTGGCGGCCCGGAGACGTAGGAAGTCAAGGTGAAGTCGGCGGCTAGCGCGGCTAGCGCTCCAACAAAGTCCTCCTGGTTGTGTTGCTGTAGTCCGCTGCTAATACACTGATCCCACCTACAACTGTCTTCTTTGCAGCCTTCATTGTTCATTAAAAAAATTGCAAAAGATGTCCAGAATACTGTGGAATTATGAAATGAAAACAGAGCTTTTTGTATAGGATTCTACGGGGTACCATAACTTCCGTTACTCGGACTTCGTCACGCGCATACGTCATCATACCGCGATGTTTCAGCCGGATATTTCCCGGGAATTTTAAAATGTCACTTTATAAGTTAACCCGGCCGTATTGGCATGTGTTGAAATGTTGATTGATTGATTGATTGATTGAGACTTTTATTAGTAGGTTGCACAGTGAAGTACATATTCCGTACAATTGACCACTAAATGGTAACACCCGAATAAGTTTCTCAACTTGTTTAAGTCGGGGTCCACTTAAATTGATTAATGATACAGATATATACTATCATATATACTATCATCATAATACAGTCATCACACAAGATAATCACATTGAATTATTTACATTATTTACAATCAGGAGTGTGGAGGGGGGGTGGGGTGGGGGGGTGGGGATATGGACATCAAGTAGTGGACATAGAGAGAGAGAGAGAGAGAGAGAGAGAGAGAGAGAGAGATCAGAAGGCATAAGAAAAAGAATCTGCATTTGATTGTTTACATTTGATTATTAGCAATCCGGGGAGGGTGTTAGTTTAGGGTTGTAGCTGCCTGGAGGTGAACTTTTAGTGCGGTTTTGAAGGAGGATAGAGATGCCCTTTCTTTTATACCTGTTGGGAGCGCATTCCACATTGATGTGGCATAGAAAGAGAATGAGTTAAGACCTTTGTTAGTTCGGAATCTGGGTTTAACGTGGTTAGTGGAGCACCCCCTGGTGTTGTGGTTATGGCGGTCATTTACGTTAAGGAAGTAGTTTGACATGTACTTCGGTATCAGGGAGGTGTAGCGGATTTTATAGACTAGGCTCAGTGCAAGTTGTTTAACTCTGTCCTCCACCTTGAGCCAGCCCACTTTAGAGAAGTGGGTAGGAGTGAGGTGGGATCTGGGGTGGAGGTCTAGAAGTAACCTGACTAGCTTGTTCTGAGATGTTTGGAGTTTAGATTTGAGGGTTTTGGAGGTGCTAGGGTACCAGGAGGTGCATGCGTAATCGAAAAAGGGTTGAACGAGAGTTCCCGCCAGAATCCTCAAGGTGCTTTTGTTGACCAGAGAGGAAATTCTGTAGAGAAATCTCGTTCGTTGGTTAACCTTTTTGATTACCTTGGTTAAGATTTCATCATTGATATATAAACTATCAGACTGCGTGGTCGGTAGTAGTGGCTTTCAGTAGGCCTTTAAACTGTGTGTATATACTTGCCAACCTTGAGACCTCTGATACTGGGTGGGGCTGGGGGCATGGTTAATAGGGGAGTATATTTACAGCTAGAATTCACCAACTCAAGTATTTCATATATATATATATATATATATATATATATATATATATATATATATATATATATATATATATATATATATATATATATATATATATATATATATATATATATATATATATATATATGTGTGTATGAAATACTTGACTTTCAGTGAATTCTAGCTATATATATATATATATATATATATATATATATATATATATATATATATATATATATATATATATATATATATATATATATATATATATATATATATGTATATATTTTTTTTTTTAAATTTATTTTATTATACATATAAATAAAATAAATACTTGAATTTCAGTGTTCCGGAGGCTATCCAGTAGATGGCAGTATTGTCCTGTTTAACTTCTCCGTTCATGACTTAGTATATAATTTCGGCCACCGTGTTCAATGGAGAATTCTGTTCTACAAAATGTACAGGCAGCATACCCCTTCCCCTTCGAACTGTCCTGGATGAACTGAAATTCTTGTTTCCATTCGTTTTGGAACTTGCAAGCATATTTCTTCATCTTGCTCGTCGACGGCGTCGCCATGTCTGTAACTTCCTCGTTCTTCTGCTTCGTCTCGTTGTTGTGTGCGCAGTTGTGCACTCTACTTTCTAAAAGCCGTAGATGTTATGATGTCATTGGGCAGGCAAGCTGTTTATATTGTGGGAAAGCGGACGTGAGAACAGGCTGTCCCCACTCAGGTCCGCATTGAGCTGGAGGGGGCGTGGCCTCCAGCTCCGGCTGAATACCGGGAGTTTGTTGTGAGAAAATTTCTGCCGGGAGGTTATCGGGAGAGGCGCTGAATACCGGGAGTCTCCCGGTAAAACCGGGAGGGTTGGCAAGTATGGTGTAATGTTCCAGTAGCAAAAAATATTAGTTATGCTTGTTAAATAAAACATCGGTCTTGTTTTTAGTCAATACCTAGGCCTACTACGCTACTGTGTTTTAATGTCGGTCATTATAGTGGTACTTGGAGAGCCAAGAGTTTTCTGAGATGGTACTTGGTGAAAAAAGTTTGAGAATCACTGGCCTATGCCAGTAAGTTTTCCCTATAAAACTTACTCCTCCGAGGGCCGCATATTAACAGCATGCAGACCCCGTTTTTGGGGGGCGGTTTGGGCTGGCTCCATAATTTTCTTTTATATGCAAAATGTGTGAAATACAAAAAATAAAGTTTTGTTTTGTAGAATGTTTTCTTTTTGATCCAGGATGTGTTTATTTTGTATGCAAAATGTGTGAAAGTAAAAATAAGGTTTGTTTTGATCTGTAGAATTTGCTAAATAAATGTAAAACAAAATACAAATACAAAATTAAAAACATTTTGTTTTGATCCAAGACATGTTCTTTTTGGTCTGTAGAATGTTTAAAATATATATATAAAAATAAAAAAAATCCAAAAGGAGTAAAATACGAAATTTGTTTTGATCCAGTACGTGTTTATCTTGTCTGTAGAAGTGGTAAAATAAAAAAATAAATTAAAAAAATGAGTTGATGGCCATCGGGCCGCATTTTGGAGACGTTTGATATAGGGCATGAATAAATATGGTCACATTTCATAATTTTAGGAAATAAAAAAGCAAGTTTACGAAAAATTAAGAATGTTTTTATTTTGACTTATTACATTAATCATTTTCAATTGTATACTTTTTATTAAGACATGAACAAAATAATGTATTACACAAAATAATTTACAAAACATTTTATTTTTCAGATTCTAAATAATACATTCCCCATTCTTTATTTTATGTTATATCATTTTGTAGTGATTTATGTTATATTTTGTACTAGTTTGTACAATAATCTGTTCTAATGTTACACAAGTTTCATTACCGTATTTTACAGTGAAATACAAATTTAAATTGCTGTGAAATATAAGGATATCATACATTTTACACTCCTTTGTTGTAATGTTACAGTTGATTAAAGTATTTCACTGTGAAATAACCATTAATTGCTGTGAAATATCAGGATATAACTTTTATAGTAATTTGTTGTAATATTACAGTACATTTTGATTAAAGTATTCTACTGTGAAATAACATTTAGATAATGTAAAATATAGGGGTAATGTAATTTGTTGTAATATTAAACTACATTTTTCATTGTTTTTTTGACTGTGAAATAACATTTAATTGCTGTGAAATATTAAGAATATAGTAATTTGTTGTAATATTACAGTACATTTTGATTACAGTATTCTACTATGAAATAAAATTTAGATAATGTAAAATATAGGGGTAATGTAATTTGTTGTAATATTAAACTCAATTTTTCATTGTTTTTTTGACTGTGAAATAACATTTAATTGCTGTGAAATATAAGAATATAGTCATTTGTTGTAATATTATAGTACATTTTGATTACAATATTTTACTGTGAAATAACATTTAGATCATGGGAAATATTGGGATATTGTAATTTTCACAGTAATTTGTTGTGATATTAGACTCTTTTTTTAAACTCTTTTTTTGACTGTGAAATAATTTAATTGCATTGAAATATAAGAGTATAGTCATTTGTTGTAATATTACGGTACATTTTCATTACAGTATTTTACTGTGAAATAACATTTAGATCCTGTGAAATATTGGGTTACAGTAAATTTTCACAGTAATGTGTTGTAACATTTAGACTCTTTTTTTTTACTGTGACATATAAGCGGTAGAAAATGGATGGATGGATGGATAACATTTAATTGCTGTGAAATATAATAATTTAGTAATTTGTTGTAATATTATAGTACATTTTGATTACAGTATTTTACTGTGAAATAACATTTAGATCATGTGAAATATTGGGATATAGTAATTTTTACAGTAATTTGTTGTAATATTACAGTACATTTTGATTACAGTATTGTACTATGAAATAACATTTAAAAAATGTGAAATATTGGGATATTGTAATTTTCACAGTCATTTGTTGAAATATTAGACTCTTTTTTTTGACTGTGAAATAACATTTAATTGCTGTGATATAAAGAATATCGTCATTTGTTGTAATATTACAGTACATTTTGATTACAATATTTTACTGTGAAAAATTGCTGTGAAAACCTGGTAATTTTTTTTTACAATTTCTTCCTTAAGGACAGAATTTATTCATATATTTTTAAAAAGCCAAACATACACAACAATATATCCGTATCTTTTTATTTTTATACCAATGAACCAAAGTTATCACCATGGAGAGGGACAACACAGCAAGTCACGTCACTTTTGGGTGCCAGTGAAGTGTCCAAACTTACAGAATGGTGCACAAAAATGCGCGACTAAAAGCAACATTAACAACATTTACAGTGTGAATACAGTGTAAGTCATGCTTTGTAAGCGCTGTGCTAGGCTACGTCACGACAAGAAAGCATAGAGCCTACAGTTTACAGCACGACATAAGTCACATATAAATACGGTGCGTGTAAAAGTATTTTCCTCCTGAAAATGCTTGCAGCTGTCGAAGTACAGGGATGTGATGTCAGATATTCAAGCAGAGAGATGTACAAAACCCAAAACCAGTGAAGTTGGCACGTTGTGTAATTCGTAAATAAAAACAGAATACAATGATTTGCAAATTCTTTTCAACTTATATTCAATTGAATAGACTGCAAAGACAAGATATTTAATGTTCGAACTGGGAAACTTATTTTTTTTATGCCTTTTCAATGAGAGGCAGGTCTGGACTACAGGCAGGCCAGTCTAGTACCCACACTCTGTTACTACGAAGCCATGCTGTTGTAACACGTGGCTTGGCATTTTCTTACTGAAATAAGCAGGGGCGTCCATCATAACGTTGCTTGGATGGCAATATATGTTGCTCCAAAACCTGTATGTACCTTTTCAGCATTAACGGTGCCTTCACAATGTGTAAGTTACCCATGCTTTGGGCACTAATACACCCCCATACCATCACAGATGCTGACTTTTTAACTTTGCGCCTAGAACATTCGGGATGGTTCTTTTCCTCTTTGGTCCGGAGGACACGAGGTCCACAGTTTCCAAAAACAATTTGAACTGTGGACTCGTCAGACCACAGAACACTTTTCCACTTTGCATCAGTGCATCTTAGATGAGCTCGGGCCCAGCGTACCCGGCAGCGTTTTTGGGTGTTGTTGATAATTGGCTTTCGCTTTGCATAGTAGAGTTTTAACTTGCAGTTACAGATGTAGCGGCGATCTGTAGTTACTGACAGTGTTTTTCTGAAGTGTTCCTGAGCCCATGTGGTGATATCCTTTACACACTGATGTCGGTTTTTGATGCAGTACTGCCCGTTGATGGTGAAATCCCTAAATTCCTTGCAATAGATTAAGGCTGAAACGACGCGTCGACGTCATTGACGTCATCGGTTACGTAAATACGTCGACGCCGTTTTTGTGCGTTTGACGCGTCGCATATTTACGTCACACTACCGTCATGGCGGACCGCAAAGCAGACGGTGCGAGCGAGGGGGAAAAAATCACGCCAAAAGTGTGGGAGTATTTCAATACACAGCCTAATAATGTTGTTGTATGCACACTGTGTCGAGCGGAAATGGCCTATCATAGCAGCACAACGGCTATGAACGAACATTTGAAAAGAAAACCATCAACTAGTCAATCGTCCGCGTGAGCATACGTTGTCATCATTACACAAAAACATGAATGTGTCATTTGTATCTGCTAGGGGTGTAACGGTACGTGTTTTGTATTGAACCGTTTCGGTACAGGGCTTTCGGTTCGGTACGGGGGTGTACCGAACGAGTTTCTAAGCTAAAGCTAAAGTCTTAACAAGCTGCTTTGCTCCTTCTGCTTCTGTCTCAGCACGCAGCATTGTCCCACCCACACAACCATCTGATTGGTACACACAAAGCGTTATCAGCCAATCAGCAGTGCGTATTCAGAACGTTACCAGCCAATCAGCAGTGCGTATTCAGAGCGCATGTAGTCAGCGCTTCAGCGTTGAGCAGATAGGTGTTTAGCAGGTGAGCATCAGGCAGCGGACTCTCCCCAAATGATAATAAACACCTCCCAGTCAACTACTAGTAACATCACTATGAGCCCGTTGACCTTCTAGAAACTTAAACTGCAGCTCAGCTCACTCGCAGTCCTGGCTTGAGGTGAAGGCTAATTACCTCTCAGTTCCAGCCACATCGACCCCTTCTGAGCGCCTATTTTCAGCTGCTGGGAATATTGTAAACAAGAAAAGAACCAGAGCATGTACACATGCTAACCTTTGTTCATTACAACTGTTAGTCACTCACTGGAATGAGTAGAATTGGTTATTGTGTACTGTGTTGGACTGGATGTTTATTTTGCACATTTTAAAAGCAATACTTAATGTTTACAGTGCTCCAGAATATTTAGATTGGCACTTTTTTGTATTGGATGTTTATCTTTATTTTTGCATATTTTAGCAAATAAGCAATACTTTCACTTTTGTTGAAATGTTTACACTGTTGTTACAGAATATTTCGTTTTGCACTTTTTTGTATTGGATGTTTATGTTTATTTTTGCACATTTTAAAGCAAAATAAGCAATACTTTTACTTTTGAAATGCTTATACTATTGCAGAATATTAAGATTTGCACTGGATGTTTACTTTTATATTTGCACATTAAAAAGCAAATAAGCCACTTTTAATTTTGTTAAATGTTAAAAGTTTTAAATGTTTACATTGTTATAGAATATTTTGTCATGTTGTTGTCAATGTTGACTGAGTGGCCATACTTCTTTTTTTTTGTAAGTAAAAGCCATGCCTTTTGAAAAAACGGGCCTACATTTATTTTTTCATCTTCATTTTAAATAAAAAAAAATAATCGGTAAAAGGAAAAATAATCTATAGATTAATTGAAAAAATAATCTATAGATTAACTGATTAATCGAAAAAATAATCTATAGATTAATCGATAGAAAAATAATCGTTAGCTGCAGCCTTACAATAGATCGTTGAGAAATGTTGTTGTTAAACTGTTCGACAATTTGCTCACGCATTTGTTCACAAAGTGGTGACCCTCGCCCCATCCTTGTTTGTGAATGACTGAGCATTTCATGGAAGCTGCTTTTATACCCAATCATGGCACCCACCTGTTCCAAATTAGCCTGTTCACCTGTGGGATGTTCCAAATAAGTGTTTGATGAGCATTCCTCAACTTTCTCAGTCTTTTTTGCCACTTGTGCCAGCTTTTTTGAAACATGTTGCAGGCATCAAATTCCAAATGGGCTAATATTTGCAAAATATAACAACGTTTTCCAGTTTGAACGTTAAGTATGTTGTCTTTGCAGTGCATTCAATTGAATATAAGTTGAAAAGAATTTGCAAATCATTGTATTTTGTTTTTATTCACAATTTACACAAAGTGCCAACTTCACTGGGTTTGGGGTTTGTGAGTTCGGAATTTTTTTTTCAGGCACTCCTTTTTTTACCTGCATGCATCGTTCAAACATGCCTCAGACAGGTGACTATAGATATATGTATATAGATCTCGACAATGTAAATAGCAGATTTCTTGATGACGTAGAAAAACATGGCAGCCCTATTAGAGCTCCAGTGATTCATGAGGTTATGTGGTTTCCGTAGCATGCCAAAGCTTGACGTCTTCTATAGGACACAGCCCTGCAGCGAGGCTTTTTGATGCTGAGGCACATATAGCCGGGGCAACGTTAGCACATTCGTCCTCTCTATGGTCTTATCTGAGCGTGAGAAGGATGTTTACGACTCCGTTCCTTTAATGGACTACCATGATTATAGCAGCGCTGCAGTCAAGGGCCGCCTGCTGGGGGTTGCGGCAGCACTGACGCGTGTTTAGGCTGGTTCGGTTAAAAGCAACTTTTGGTGCCATCATGAGAACCCTGGTGTGGTTCACTTGAGCTCAGATATGGACGCTAAAAACACAGAACAAACGACACGAATAAAAGCATTTAGAAATAACGAATATTTAGGGATGGGTGCCCTTTCACATTTGACCGATACGGTACCGATTCCCAGTATCTGGGAAACGATAGAATCCATTTTTTGTACTTGTGTGTTCATGTGTTCATAAATGTTCATTTGGTAGGTTGACGTTTAATTCAAACATGTAAAATCGCTAACGCTAATCAGTAGCATGTCTATGGCAAATCCAATGTAAATTAGCATCGAGCTAGCACATTTTAAAAAGGAGAGCCTTACATACATCGTTTAAAAATAAAATCGTATTTTTTTATTGGAACTTTTAACACTGAGCCGATTGTAAAAACTTATGTTTTGTTTTCTGATACTTTTGAGTCTCATTTGCAAGTACAGTAGTACCTTTTGGTTCTGTGATGGCACTCTTAAGTCAAACCACTGAAATGAATTGAAATCAATTTACTTGGTGCCTGCCGCCTCAAAAACAGCAACATTTTAACATGTTACATGCCTTTAAAGGAGAAAAACTAACTTTCAGACGAGAAATATTGTATAAAAAAACAATAAAATAGAATGTACTACAAATAACTACACTACGGAATCTCACTCCAGCTGCTCTTCTGTCAAACACACCATCAGCAGCTTTTCCATGCTATCATGAATTAATGTTCGCCGTTTGGATATCATTTTAACATTCTTGGCTGGTGTTAAACTCATTCTGCTTCAGTATGGCCCCAAGGCTCCAATTGCTTTGCCAATCACACGCAGCTCTTATCTCAAAACACTCTGGTAGATGGCAGTAGTGTGAAGACTACTGTGTTTTTCTTAGCCAGGAAGTAGTCCTGGCCATTCAGGTGATGCTAGTCTTTTGTTGGGCTCTAAAAAGTGTTAATACTGTATTTATTGTACTTATTGCACACCAGCTGTTTGAATGACAGAAGCAGGTGTAGTTTTCCAAATTTGGAGTTGTTTAAATTGCCACATAAACTCACTAACGCTAATCAGTAGCATGTCTATGGCAAATCCCATGTAAATTAGCATCGAGCATTACCAAAAGTAGAGCCTTATTGTACTTTTTTAACGACTTCTTCTTGCTTTGTTGGAATGAAAAATTGTATCATTACTTGTTAGTGTTTGACTACTTGTCTGCAGCCGGATGTGACGTCACATGCAACAAAGGTGTCTAAATGTGGCATTGTTTGATTTCACGTGAATCGATACCCCGTAGAACTGATGGAATTAGGTACCCATCCCTAGACGTAGTCAAAGAAAAATATTGCCTGAGACAGGCTATTACACATCATGAGTAGTTAAATATGTGTATGATCAGATATAAACAGAAATGTATGTTTACTTTGAGAAAACGGCACATATTCGGTGGTCCCAATGCCAAGCAAACTACGCCAAAGTATATTGTCGCTTTTTTCTTTTTTTTAACCAAACCACTTAAGATTTATCATGTGACCCACATCTGTAGTTTTTCTATAAGTGTGGCAGGTTTCGCTCCAGCGAGATCACTTCAACCCTTCCTTAAAAAAAAAAAAAAGGACCTAGTCTGGGGATCGACATTTTTTTTTACAGGGCACCGCCGTAGTGGCGACCCATCAGCGTTCTTGTTCAGTGTATGTCTGCCTTTGAATGGGTCTGTGCTGAAAATGGAACTTGGTTGTACTTGTGCAATGAGAATAAAGTGCTATACAATCCTATATCCCACGTCTCCTCCAGTGGAACCTAATCAAATATTAACAAAGGAATCTTTTTTTTTAAATACCACTCAAGATTCATAGTTCTAAAACAATAGATCAGGTTTGCTTCAAATTAACATTGGCAGACGTTTTTCATCTATTGGCACGATGCCCGTGTTTTGATTTGGTATTCAATGTTTTTCTTTCGACAGCGTTTTCTCTGAAGCGTTTGATCCAAGGCATGTAAAAAAAAATAAAAAATCAATTTAAATGTGCAAAAGAGAAGGAAACGCTCCCAAGCTGCCTGCTTCAGATAATGTCATCTTAAACAAATCCCCTTCGTGTTGTTAAACGGATTAGATTTATAATGCAGACTTTCAACTCACGAGTCTTAACCGTGTAAATATATTCATAAAATATATTCATAAACAGCTCAGAAAGGTGTCTTTTACATCCAAGCAACCATTGCTACTCACCAATACCCTCTATTTCCTACAACGGTCTAGAATAAATATCTAGATGAGGTTAAAGGTACATAAGGTTATGTTTGGGCCTACTGGATACTCAAAAATAACAGTAAAACACACACACATTTACACAGGGCCACTTTGCTTTCTTCACCCTTCATCACTGCAGCTCGCATCCTCGACAGTCGTCCTCGGGCTCGGTGTTGTCGGACGAGTAGGAGCTCTCCTCGCTCACTGTCAAATGCAACACAAATCTCATTATGCAGAGTTGACGACAAGGCACAAACATCACTCAGGCTCATGCGTCAAAAAAAAAAAAGTTCACCAAGTATCACGTCTTCAGATAGGGTTTTCATATAACTAGGAGTGTCTTGATCCAATGGAATATCAGCAAAAAGACAAGGATCGGATTATATAGGCCTACATCTAAAATCTCTGATACAAGCAGTCTGCAGCGTATTACAAAGTTAGTATTTACAATTCCTCCAATAAGCACACAAGTTTCGGTCTTCTATTTCAGTGAAGTTGTTTACAAAAGGCAAACATAGTAGGCTATAAGCTACTAGGAGCTAGCAGCTACACAGCAGCTAAGCACAATAGGACAGAAGCTAGACATACAGTACAGGCCAAAAGTTTGTACACACCTTCTCATTCAATGCGTTTTCTTTATTTTCATGACTATTTTACATTGTAGATTGTCACTGAAGGCATCAAAACTATGAATGAACACATGTGGAGTTATGTACTTAACGAAAAAAGGTTTAATAACTGAAAACATGTTTTATATTCTAGTTTCTTCAAAATAGCCACCATTTGCTCTGATTACTGCTTTGCACACTCTTGGCATTCTCTCCATGAGCTTCAAGAAGTAGTCACCTGAAATGGTTTTCACTTCGCAGGTGTGCCTTATCAGGGTTGATTAGTGGAATTTATTGCTTTATCAATGGGTTTGGGACCATCAGTTGTGTTGTGAATGAGAAGGTGTGTCCAAACTTTTGGCCTGTACTGTATGTAGTAAGTGTCCTTAATTAATTGATCAACATTGCAGTCTTAAACAATTGTCCATGTAAACATGTATCAAATAGTTATAACTGCATATCATTTACAGATCTTCAAAGCATTAGGAAGGATTTAATAAAAAATGTGTTCCGATCGTTCAACTTGCCACATCAGGAAAATTCAACTAAACTGTTTTGAGGGCCACATTATGAGGAATCTAAGGATCGGGATGCAGGACTTCTCCCTTCACTATTATTCATATTTTGTATATTCCGGAGAACCAGCGCTGGGCGGGTTCGGGTGGGGACTACTCAAGTGTTTACCTATGGTAAACACTTGACTTTAGTTGATTTAGTATGTTGGTCAAAGATCATGACAGTACTCTTGTGTTTTTAAGAATTTGCTGCACAAATGTGAGTCTTTCACAAGTTTTTTTAACCAAACTTGTGGGCCAAATGATGAAAAAAAGAGGACCTAAGAAGGAACCTTGAGGAACACCACTAGCATAACTAAAGAATTAAAACTAATGACTACTGAAGTAAACAAGCTACAGCAACAACTTAGTTACATAAATCACAAAAAGGAGAGGACTTTTCAAGCAAGACTAAAATGTCAATGCAAGGATCTGCCAAAGTGTTTACAGTGGTCTAAGTTCTTCTATACAACAGGAGCACTCCAGTGTTTTTAGGAATTTGCTGCAAAAATGTTTGTCTCCCAAGTTTTGAACTGAACTCAGGGGGCCGATATGATGTCTACATCATTAGCTTAACTTCACTAATTATGTGGCCACAAGGTGTCGCCAAAAACAATTACTATTATACTTCAACTTCAAGACAGCACAAGTCCATTCCAAACATTTAACAATAAATAGGTCAGTGTTTTTCTTACCTGCCATTGCTCTCTGTTTGAGTAATTGCACTCGAGCAAGCCTTTTCTAACATTCCACACTACAAAGTAATAAAAATATGTATGATTCATGCTGAAAACGTGGGCCTGTGTCGATAACAAATTTTGCTGGACAATATATTGCAAATTATTGCCGGAAAACGATATTATTGCAAGTATACCCTTTCAAATGCAATTAACTTGTATTTCTCCTATATTTCAACATTTTAATTGAAATGTAAGCTTTTAAATACCAAGTTAAATAAAGCAAACAAATAATACAAATACAATATACCCTGTCTGTAAGCAAAATGTTGCACTTTAATATAAATCACAACCAAAATCAATAAAATAGGCTCTGTCTGTGACGACCTGGTCGCATCGTGATGCGGGGCTCGTTCTCCCAGAAATGCAGACGGGCTTCAGACACAGCGTGCAGGTAAGAAAATGATTTATTTAAGGAATAAATCAGAAGGAACAAAGAAAAACGTGCTCATAGCACTTAAGGCAAAAACTAAATGGGCTAGCGTGGGAGCTAGCAAGTAAAAAGAGCCTAGCGTGGAAGCTAGCAGGTACAGAGCAAGTAACAAATGTCGTCAACTGTAGCATAAAGCAAACTAGGAAGCCAGACCGAGTGAGGCCAGGGCAAAGACTAAATAGCCCTCTGATTAGTGCCCGGACAACAGGTGAGCGTCCCGAACACTAACCAGAGGCAGATGTGTGCAATCTGCCGTCATGGCAACTGAAACAAACAAAATCAAGAGGCGCTGAAAACACAAGTGACTACAAAACGTAAACAGACTATGATCCGGGCAGCGGATCATAACAGTAACCCCCCCTTAAAGGACAGATTCCAGATGTCCCTAGAAAAACTAAAACCCAAAAAACTAAGATACAGTTCAAGAGTCAAGGGAGGGCGGAGGGAGGGCGGAGGGAGGACTTGGTGGTGGGTCGCCAGGCCAAGTGTCCCCGAATCCACCGGGGACGAGTCAGGCGGCGGCGACGAATGGAACGCCGCTGCCGCAGGCAAGGCGGGCAACTACTGAAAGGCCACATCCGTGGCCGCCGAAAAGGTGGGCGTGAGTGGCACCAGAAGTTCAGCAGCCGGAGAGTTTTACGACAACGTCCTGGGCGTCGCTGCTGTTTGCGCCACTGGCGTCCATTCACTGACCTCTGAGAGAGCCGCATGCGGGCCCCTGATTGCTGCTTGCTTAGCCGGACAGCTCGAGGTCGCTGAGACGACGATGAGGGCGAGGAAAGAGCAGGCGTCGTCATCGTGGAAGCAGGAGCAGGAGGCGTCGTCGTGGAAGCCGGGGCAGGAGGCGTCGTCGTCGCCGTGGAAGCCGGAGCAGGAGGTGTCGTCGCCGTGGAAGCCAGAGCCGGAGGCGTTGTCGTCGCCGTGGAAGCCGGAGCCGTCGCCGTAGAAGCAGGAGGAGACGTCGTCAATGCCGTGGCAGCAGGAGTCGATGTCGTTGCCGTGGAAGTAGGTGCTGGTGCGGAAACCAGTCTTGGAGCCGGTGCTAGTGTGGTAACCAGTCTTGGAGTCGGTGCTGGTGTGGTAACCAGTCTTGGAGTCGACGCTGGTGTGGAAACCAGTCTTGAAGTCGGTGCTGGTGTGGAAACCAGTCTTGGAGTCGGTGCTGGTGTGGAAACCAGTCTTGGAGTCGGTGCTGGTGTGGAAACCAGTCTTGGAGTCGGTGCTGGTGTGGAAACCAGTCTTGGAGTCGGTGCTGGTGTGGAAACCAGTCTTGGAGTCGGTGCTGGTGTGGAAACCAGTCTTGGAGTCGGTGCTGGTATGGAAACCAGTCTTGGAGTAGGTGCTGGTGCGGAAACAAGCCTAGGGGCAGGTGCTGGGCGTGACTTTGGCGGAGGTGGCCTGGCCGGGGGTTGCGGCTTAGCACGCCAAAGGACTGGTGGTGGAGGCCGGGCCGGTGGTTGTGGCTTAGCATGCCGAAGGACTGGTGGTGGCGGTCGGGCCGGAGGTTGCGGCTTAGCAGGCCGAAAGACCGGTGGTGGCGGACAGGCCGGAGGTTGCGGTTTAGCAGGCCAAAAGACCGGTGGCGGCGGTCGGGCCGGAGGTTGCTGCCTGGCTGTGCGCAGCTGTGCCCTCCCACTAGCAAAGCACCCAGTCTTGGAGTCGGTGCTGGTGTGGTAACCAGTCTTGGAGTCGACGCTGGTGTGGAAACCAGTCTTGAAGTCGGTGCTGGTGTGGAAACCAGTCTTGGAGTCGGTGCTGGTGTGGAAACCAGTCTTGGAGTCGGTGCTGGTGTGGAAACCAGTCTTGGAGTCGGTGCTGGTGTGGAAACCAGTCTTGGAGTCGGTGCTGGTGTGGAAACCAGTCTTGGAGTCGGTGCTGGTGTGGAAACCAGTCTTGGAGTCGGTGCTGGTATGGAAACCAGTCTTGGAGTAGGTGCTGGTGCGGAAACAAGCCTAGGGGCAGGTGCTGGGCGTGACTTTGGCGGAGGTGGCCTGGCCGGGGGTTGCGGCTTAGCACGCCAAAGGACTGGTGGTGGCGGCCGGGCCGGTGGTTGTGGCTTAGCATGCCGAAGGACTGGTGGTGGCGGTCGGGCCGGAGGTTGCGGCTTAGCAGGCCGAAAGACCGGTGGTGGCGGACAGGCCGGAGGTTGCGGTTTAGCAGGCCAAAAGACCGGTGGCGGCGGTCGGGCCGGAGGTTGCTGCCTGGCTGTGCGCAGCTGTGCCCTCCCACTAGCAAAGCACCCAGTACCCCCCCCCCCCCCCCCC
The DNA here is from genome assembly GCF_033978785.1 of Entelurus aequoreus. Classification (NCBI taxonomy): domain Eukaryota; kingdom Metazoa; phylum Chordata; class Actinopteri; order Syngnathiformes; family Syngnathidae; genus Entelurus; species Entelurus aequoreus. The sequence continues at coordinate 20,119,391 of NC_084755.1, read as the reverse complement.
CCTTCAAGAAGCGGATCCCAGACGCGTTCTGTGCAGTCTGGAACAGTCTTTAGGGGTGGGTGGGGGGAGGTGAGGAGGGGGGTAAACTCCTCCCCTTTTGATTGTCCAAAATGCCCATTATTCTCCCCAATATGGGACTGTCGAGGAGAGTCGTCAAAAGCCTCAATAGCAGGCGGAGTGTCCTCTGCCGCTTGGGATTGTTCCTCCAGTTTAAGTTCTATAAGTACTTTGCGGTACCACTCATCCACCCAAGCCGGACTGTATTTTTCAAGGGGTGTCTCGGAAGATGACTGGGCTGGAACAGGAAGTGGAGTAGGCTGAGCAGCACGTGGCACAGCTGACAGAGGAGGCGGAGCAGGGCTTGAAGCAACAGCAGGCACAGAAGGTCTTGCAGGGCGTGGCAGTTCGGCTGACAGGAACTGAGCTACCCCCGTAGTGGACTGTAAGGACGACCAGGAGGGAGAAAACAGAGGAGTGGGTGGAGCTTGAGCCATAGGGGGTGGGGCCAAAGTAATTGGGGGCGGGGCTTGAAAGTCAGAAGGTGACTGGGACTGACTAGACCTACATTTAACAAAAATGTCCTGATAGTGTTTAACAGTAGAATTAAAGTCATTTGGAGGCGGCTGACAGAAAGAGTTAACAGAATTTAAAAACAAATCTTCGTCTCTAAGTCATCACCAGTGGACGGGATGACGTCATCCGCGCTGGTCTCCAGCTGACTGACAGCCCAATCGGTGAACTGCTTGGCAAAATGAGTGATGGGATTACCAAACATCGGCGGAGGGGAATCCTGGGCTGCTTGGCTGTGTTCCGGAGAGAGAAATTGCGGGAGTGGCGCGTCTCTGTCGCGAGCCGAAGCCGTCTTGTGCGACTTCCGCCTTCGCTAACGCGTGTGAGCGGGCTGAGAGCGGACCTCCCCGGGCCAGATGGAGTCGATCGGGACCAAAACACCTCCATGTCCCCATATCATCTCGTCATCTGGATTACAGCGGAGCGTCTCTGCCTCCATCGCTCGGAGGACCATCCACGCACCTTCATCCACCTCCGCCATGCCCGCTGCGAGAGAGCTTTTTCTTGCTGGCTTCCTACTGTGACGACCGGGGCGCATGATGATGCGGGGCTCGTTCTCCCAGGAATGCAGACGGGCTTCAGACACAGCGTGCAGGTAAGAAAATGATTTATTTAAGGAATAAATCCGAAGGAACAAAGAAAAACGTGCTCATAGCACTTAAGGCAAAAACTAAATGGGCTAGCGTGGGAGCTAGCAAGTAAAAAGAGCCTAGCGTGGAAGCTAGCAGGTACAGAGCAAGTAACAAATGTCGTCAACAGTAGCATAAAGCATACTTGCCAACCCTCCCGGTTTTACCGGGAGACTAACGGTATTCAGCGCCTCTCCCGATAACCTCCCGGCAGAAATTTTCTCCCGACAAACTCCCGGAATTCAGCCGGAGCTGGAGGCCACGCCCCCTCCAGCTCAATGCGGACCTGAGTGGGGACAGCCTGTTCTCACGTCCGCTTTCCCACAATATAAACAGCTTGCCTGCCCAATGACGTCATAACATCTACGGCTTTTAGAGAGTAGAGTGCACAACTGCGCACACAACAAGGAGACGAAGCAGAAGAACGAGGAAGTTACAGACATGGCGACGCCGTCGACGAGCAAGATGAAGAAATACGCTTGCAAGTTCCAAAACGAATGGAAACAAGAATTTCAGTTCATCCAGGACAGTTCGAAGGGGAAGGGGTATGTTGCCTGTACATTTTGTAGAACAGACTTCTCCATTGAACACGGTGGCCGAAATGATTTACTCATTCATGAACGGGGAGCGAAGCACATGGCGGCGGCAGCGCAGCACCGTTCACAGCCCAGTATTATGGACCACCTTGCAAAATGGAGACCCGATGGTGTGACATATGCCGAGACAAAGATGGCTATGCTGAAGTACAACAATGAGTAGATGAGGGTTGTGTGTGTATATGTGTAAATAAATGAACACTAAAATTCAAGTATTTATTTCATTTATATATATAATAAAATAGATATGTATATACATATATAGCTAGAATTCACTGAAAGTCAAGTATTGTATACATTATATATATATATATATATATATATATATATATATATATATATATATATATATATATATATATATATATATATATATATATATATGAAATACTTGAGTTGGTGAATTCTAGCTGTATATATACTCCCCTCTTAACCACGCCCCCAACCCCCATCTCCCGGTATCGGAGGTCTCAAGGTTGGCAAGTATGGCATAAAGCAAACCGAGTGGGGCCAGGGCAAAGACTAAATAGCCCTCTGATTAGTGCCCGGACAACAGGTGAGCGTCCCGAACACTAACCAGAGGCAGGTGTGTGCAATCTGCCGTCATGGCAACTGAAACAAACAAAATCAAGAGGTGCTGGAAACACAAGTGACTACAAAACGTAAACAGACTATGATCCGGGCAGCGGATCATAACACTGTCTCTGTTAAAGGAGGGGGGGTTGTTGGGCCCTCAAATACACACAATCAAAACAATAAACAAAATGGATGAATAGACTTATACTGTCTTAAGTTAAAGTGGTTTGGTAATTGTTTTTTTGTCCACACTCAGTGGCCACGCTATGCTAATTCATAAAGTTAAGCTCATGATGCAGTATTTTAAATGATGCAGACACGTGTGATACTGGATACTTTCTTTGCCTTGGAGACTTTGTATCTGTAAGTAATATGCAACTAAAACAATTTAATACTTGTTTATATTTAGAAATGTAGTGTTTTAATAATGCACAATTGGGAACACTTATTACCCATGTCTAGATAGTATGCTATTGTGTGCTTAGCTGTTGTGTAGCTGCTAGCCTGTTTACCTTTTGTAAATTACTTCACTAATTTACAAGAAGATATAATCCGATACAATTTTTTTTGCTGATATTGGACAGATATCAGTATCAGATCCGGACACTCTTACAATAAATATGCACTGCAGTTCAACTGGTAAATAAAAATGTTTGCAACTTTTTGACCCTTTGACTGAAGAAGCTATAACATCTTCAAGGAATTTATACTTTTTGGTCCCAAGTTTAGATCTCAAGCATTGTTGATGCACAACATACAACGCACCAAAGCTCTAATCCTGGAGTTGTAATAAAAGAAACACCACTTAGTATGATATATTTCAGTGAAAACAATAAAACAATAATTTAGTAACATTGAGCCTCTGTAACAGTGTCAATAATAAACATGTATTTATTTGACAGAGCTCTTGTATTGGAGGTGAAATTCAAAAGGTCGGACTTACGCCACTCAGTCTGCACAGGAAGGAAGGCCTTGTCACCGTTCTCCCTGATCATCTCCTCAATCCTATCCAGGAGGTTTGAGACGCTCCTGTCCTTGCCGGGGATCTTACTGTCCAGGACGTGGTAATAGTTCCCACAGTACTCAAGCAGTCTTTGCAGCTCCCGGCCCCCTCTGAGTATGTGCTCCTCAATGGGCGTGCGGCCCAGCCAGTCGCCACAACTGAACAGTACCATGGTGTGGAGGCAGGCGCCGTCACCGAAAAGGGTCTCAATGTGGGACAGAAGCGTTCTCCTCTTCCTGGCCGTGAGGGAGGAGACCACCGGGAGAACCAGTAACAGAGTGTGGGGTCCGGGTCGCAGGAGGGCGGCGCCACGCTGCGACTCCTGGCGGATGCGCTTGGGGGTACGCCGCACTGAGAACCAGTCCCAGCCCGGGGTGTCCACTATGGTTACCCTGCGACCGGACACGAGCGCCTGCCTCCGGAGGCAGAGGTCGGTCTCCTGGCCTGACTCAAAGTACCGACGACCCAGGATGGAGTTCCCCACGGAGCTTTTTCCAACACCCTTCCAGCCCAACAACAGCAACCTCAATTCTGCCCACACAGGTACAGAAAGAAAAGAACGATGAAGTGAGAATAAAAGGTTTTGTAGCACTATAAATCAATTTTCTTATCTATTACAGTATAATACTATAGTAAGTCAACTTATAGACGTTATAGAGTAGTCAGTGTACAGCTTGTATAGCAGTATAGATTTACTAGCCACTGAAAATGGCATGACTGTCTAAATATCTGTCAACATAAGTGAGTACCAAGATACTTGTGTCTTGCCTACAGTCAAGCATGGTGGTGGTAGCATCATGGTCTGGGGCTGTATACCTGTAAGTGCTCCCGGCACTGAGGAGCTGCAGTTCGTTAAAGGGGAAACATGATTTTCAACTCTTCAAACGAGATACAACGAAATAGCTGCGCAAATGCAAGGGATGTACTTAGTTTTTGTGTGATGACGTATTTAAGAATATTATCATAAAAAATTAAAAAAATTATATTTTTGAAGTTTTTTTTGTACAAGGATTCTTACCGATTATTTATTGGGATATCTTATGAGCAATAATGAATAACTAGAATATGCAATTTCGGAAGCAATTGTGTGTGAACGCTGAAAAGCCCAAGCCAAATTAAAATGAAATAACAGGCAGTGCACGCCCGCCAGATAGACTTGATTCACAAAAAACTACCTTACAGCATGTATCAGCAAAATGAGCTGAAAAAGATAGCATGCAAACATTAGCAGCATGCGTCAAGCACAGAATTATATGACCCTGAGGCGTATGTCTGTAAAATTATCTAACAAAAAGCTAACATGCTAACGTTAGCATGCTTACAGTAAGCATGTGTCAAGTACCAAGTTATAGGACTCTGAGGTGTACGCCTGCAAAGTTGGCTGAAAAAGCGTGCATGCTAACTTTAACATGTTAAGAGTTAGCATGAGGCAATACCAAGTTATATGATTCTGAATACCTGTAAAATAAGTTTTATAAAAATTAGAATGGTAATGTTAGCATGTTAACATGCTGACAATTAACATGTGTCAAGTACCTACCTATATGATTCTGAGGTGTACATCTTCAAAATAAGCTTAAAAAAACTATCTTGCTAACATTAACATATTAACAGTTAGCATGTGTTAATGTTTAAGTTATATGATTCTGAGGTGGGCACCTTCAAAATTAGCTAAAATAAAGCTAGCACGCTAACACTAACATATTAACAGTTGGTTTGTGTCCATACCAAGTTACATTCATCTGAATAGCTGTAACATTAGCTATAAAAGTTAGCATGCTAATGTGAGGAAGTTAACATGCCAACAGTCAACAAGTGTCAACTACCAAATTATGAGTCTGAGGTGTATACCTGCATAATAAGCTAAAAAGACTACCATGCTAAAATTAACATGTCAACAGTTGGCGTGTATCAAGTACCAACTTTTATGACTCTGAGGTGTATTCTTGCACAATTAGCTTAAAAAGTTAGCATGCTAATGTTAACATGCTAACAGTTAGCATGTGTCAAGCACCAACTTACATGACTCCGAGATCCATACAGTACTTAGTGTAATTGAAATGCAAAAATTCTGGGGAAACCCGGGAATTTTTGTAACTGGGAAAACTTGTTAGTTTGAATGTCCAAGATGAGTTCAATGTGTGATGTCCTCCATTTGCACACATTAAACACAACACAAGCTTCCTGGTACCTCTTGGAGGTCCTCCAATCATCTGCTCCCTCTGTCTGGCGTGCTCCTCCATCCTCATTCTCTCCTCCTCCAGTGCTCGCCTCGCCTGCTCCTCCTCCAGAAGAATCAGCTCGTTCACCTCAAAGTACCAGCCTGCGCAAACATGAACCATTCAATACAGAGTAGTGAAATACGACTTGAGATATAAACAAACCTTGGTTGTCGGTGATCATTTCCTCCACCTTCTCCATCAGTTCAGGTACCTGTGTGGTGTCCTCCGTTTCTTTCCAGTTGTTGTCGAAAGCGTGATACCTGCGGGTAGAAGGACATACGGCTATGGTGTGTCTTCTAATAATTTAAGAGGAGTATCAGGATTGTACCTGCTTCCACATCTCTCCACCAGCCACTGGAGGCTCTCTCCAGTGTTTGCGATGTGCTCCTCAATGAAGACCCCCTTCTGCAGCTTGTCCACCCCAGTGAAGAGCACCATGGAGTATCTCCAGGTTCCTCCCCCCAGGGCCCCTAGCTGCTCCTCGGCGGCCCTCCTCTCAGTGTCTGTGAAAGGCTGAGTGACGGACACTACCAGCAGGATGGCGTGCGGGCCGGGGGGGCACAGGATCGCCCCCATGCAGGGGCCCTCGCTATCCAGGCTGGGCGGGGGCCTCGACGGGCTATCCGACTCCGCGACTGTGTTCCCGTTATCGTCCGCTTCGGTGTCGTCCTCCGCGTCACTGGGGATGACCCACGGGGGTGTGTCCACCACCGTGACCCGACGGCCGAAGATCTCCGTCTGACCCACGTTGCTGTGAGTAGTCTCCGTCCCCGCGTCAAAGACTTCCTCCCCCAGGATGGTGTTGGCTGAGGAGGTCTTACCAGATTTTGGACCCCCGAGGATGAGCAGTCTGCGCTCAGGGGGGTGACGACCCCTCTGGTCCCCTGTCGAAACTAAGGAACATCCGTTGTTTAGATCAGTGTTTTTCAACCTTTTTTGAGCCAATCCAGCGGCACACCACTATCAGAAAATGTAAAAAGGAAACTTGGCAATTAAAGTCCATCCATCCATCCATCCATCCATTTTCTACCGCTTGTCCTGTTCAGGGTCGCGGGGGATGCTCGAGCCTATCTCAGCTGCATTTGGGCTGAAGGCGGGGTACACCCTGAAGAGTCGCCACCTCATCGCAGGGCCAACACAGATAGACAGACAACATTCACACTCACATTCACACATTAGGGCCAATTTAGTGTTGCCAATCAACCTATCCCCAGGTGCATGTCTTTGGAGGTGGGAGGAAGCCGGAGTACCCGGAGGGAACCCACGCAGTCACAGGGAGAACATGCAAACTCCACACAGAAAGATCCCGAGCCCAGGATCGAACCCAGGACCTTCTCATCAAATACCTGATGCAGTTGTTCGATATGACTTCAAACCATAACCATACATGCAAGGGGGGGTTCCCACATCTGCGGTCCCCTCCAAGGTTTCTCATTGTCATCCCATTGGGTTCAATCAATCAATCAATCAATCAATCAATCAATGTTTATTTATATAGCCCTAAATCACAAGTGTCTCAAAGGGCTGTACAAGCCACAACGACATCCTCGGTACAGAGCCCACATACGGGCAAGGAAAACTCACCCCAGTGGGACGTCAATGTGAATGACTATGAGAAACCTTGGAGAGGACCGCATATGTGGGTAACCCCCCCCTCTAGGGGAGACCGAAAGCAATGGATGTCGAGTGGGTCTGACATAATATTGTGAAAGTCCAACACATCAGCGAGAGTCCAGTCCATAGTGGGGCCAGCAGGAACCATCCCGAGTGGAGACGGGTCAGCAGCGATGAGATGTCCCCATCTGATGAACAGGCTAGCGGTCCACCCCGGGTTTGGAGCAGAGTAGAAAAGAAAAGAAAAGAAACGGCAGATCAACTGGTCTAAACAGGGAGTCTATTTAAAGGCTAGAGTATACAAATGAGTTTTAAGATGAGACTTAAATGCTTCTACTGAGGTAGCATCTCTAACTTTTACCGGGAGGGCATTCCATAGTATTGGAGCCCGAATAGAAAACGCTCTATAGCCCGCAGACTTTTTTTGGGCTCTGGGAATCACTAATAAGCCGGAGTTCTTTGAACGCAGATTTCTTGCCGGGACATATGGTACAATACAATCGGCAAGATAGGCAGGAGCTTGACCGTGTAGTATTTTATACGTAAGTAGTAAAACCTTAAAGTCGCATCTTAGGTGCACAGGAAGCCAGTGCAAGTGAGCCAGTATAGGCGTAATATGATCAAACTTTCTTGTTTTTGTCAAAAGTCTAGCAGCCGCATTTTGTACCATCTGTAATCTTTTAATGCTAGACATAGGGAGGCCCGAAAATAAAACGTTACAGTAATCGAGACGAGATGTAACGAACGCATGGATAATGATCTCAGCATCGCTTGTGGACAAAATGGGACGAATTTTAGCGATATTACGGAGATGAAAGAAGGCCGTTTTTGTAACACTCTTAATGTGCGACTCAAACGAGAGAGTTGGGTCGAAGATAATACCCAGATTCTTTACAGAGTCACCTTGTTTAATTGTTTGGTTGTCAAATGTTAAGGTGGTATTTTTAAATAGATGTCGGTGTTGAGCAGGACCGATAATCAGCATTTCCGTTTTCTTAGCGTTGAGTTGCAAAAAATTAGCGGACATCCATTGTTTAATTTCATTAAGACACGCCTCCAGCTGACTACAATCCGGCGTGTTGGTCAGCTTTAGGGGCATGTAGAGTTGGGTGTCATCAGCATAACAGTGAAAGCTAACACCGTATTTGCGTATGATGTCACCTAGCGGCAGCATGTAAATACTAAAGAGTGCAGGGCCAAGAACCGAACCCTGGGGAACTCCGCACGTTACCTTAACATAGTCCGAGGTCACATTGTTATGGGAGACACACTGCATCCTGTCAGTAAGATAAGAGTTAAACCAAGACAAGGCTAAGTCTGTCATCCCAATACGCGTTTTGATACGCTCTAATAAAATATTATGATCAACAGTATCGAAAGCGGTGCTAAGATCAAGAAGCAGCAACATAGATGAAGCATCAGAATCCATCGTTAGCAATAGATCATTAGTCATTTTTGCGAGGGCTGTCTCCGTAGAGTGATTTGGGTTGAGTTTTTTCTTGCCCTGATTTGGGATATGAGCCGAGGATGTCGTTGTGGCTTGTGCAGCCCTTTGAGACACTTGTGATTTAGGGATATATAAGCAAACATTGATTGATTGATTGATTGATTGATTGATTGATTGATTGATTGATTGATTGATAATATCGACTGTGGAACTTGGATTTATGAAACCCGTCATTGTACGAGCTTTTTATTCATCTGAACCACAGGCCAAATAAAAATATGCTTTGTTGTACGAATGTTTCATTGTGTGCCGAGCAGTACAGCCATTTTGTGCCCGGCAGCACAGCCATTCAGTCAGCAGAGCAATGGCTGTTGTTAACTACTCCTCTGCTTTATGCACCTTTTTATTAGTGTTTATCCAACTTTTTTGTAGTTTTGGCGAAAAAAAAAGTATTGGAGAAGCGCTGAGGGATTTAATACATTCAGGAAGTATCCACAGCATTGTGGACACTGCCTCAACCTCCCTCCCTGCACGCCGAGACAAGTAACCTACACATGGATGTTATTCTTTATTCCTAATCATTGTAGCGACCTGGCTGTTAAAGTTAAGGAGTTTTGTGATTTCAAACTGTGAGTGCGCCACAGGGCTAGTGACAGTGCGTGTGCGTGTCGGCAGGGCAGCTGCAAGGGAGGACAGTTGAGCAAATTGTTGTTTTAGCTTTGTTATTAAATAAACACAAATTGTTATTTGTGTTTGATGGGGAAATTTGTAAATAGAACACTAATCTTAACCCTGTTCGGGAACCATTTATGTTCGGAAATCGAAGTTACACGGCTTTATATATTTTTTATATATTTTCTATATAAGCCGCTGACAACTACTCCTTTTTTCTTTTCATTCCTGTCAAAAACTTTTCTATCACGTCCTCTATTTTAGCTCTTCACACTTGTTCCCGTGTACTTACTAGATCGTAGAGGGAGCCTGTTGATTAGATTAAGCACTGCTGCCACCTAGCTGCAGGCTTGTGTTGTTGTTCTAACATGAATACCAGAGTGTAGACACAAATAATAAATATCTCGACCCACCGCTTGAGAAACACTGCACTAAGAGTTGTCAATGTGTGTCATTAAAATAAGAAAACACTTGAAGGGCATTATTATTCGGCCCTGTGATGATACACCTCTGACCTGGGGGCCAAATCCAACCCAGGAATGACACCACACGGGCCCCCGAGTTTAGTTTAAAACTTCAGAGACAAAACATTTTTGCAGCAAATTCCTAAAAACACTAGAGTGCTCCTGTTGTACAGAAGAACTTGGACCATTGTAAACACATTGGCAGATCCTTGCATTGACATTTTAGCCATGCTAGACATAAAACACTGACGTCCAAACTTGCGATCTACATAACTGAGGAGTTCCTCAAGGCATCCCTTTAAGTCCTCTCCTGTTTTGGCAGTTACACATTTTTTTCATAATGTGATTTATGTAACTAAGATGTTGCAGCAGCTTGTTTATTTCAGATGTCAGTAGTGATGTGTTCAACTTCTTCAGTTATACTAGTTCCTCAAGGTTCCATCTTAGGTCCTCTCTTTTTCTCTATTTGGGCTATTTACAGCAACTTTTGAGGAAAAAAATAGGAAAACTGACAAAAAAAAGTGGAGAATTTCAATCAGCACTAAAATTAAGACTACATATCCTGCAATTGCACTATATTTTACCTTTAGATCATCTACCAACCTCTCTGGCTGTCTATTTGACACTTACATGTACTGTACCACAGAATATTTAGGTTTTTCTTAGTAGATAATTTACTAGCATCATTATCTTTGGAAATGTAATGTACAATTCTATAACATGCATGCAAAGAACTCAGAAAACGTTTCCCATTTGGCAACTCTAACCTGTAGCCACGCCCCCGCGGGTAATGTACTTCCTGTGTTGTGACCTCTGTTTACATCCGTCACGTCCAAAATATACCTTCTCGTTGGCTATTCATAAATACTCTAGAACTACAACTGGTTAAGAACTTACAGTGTTTGGATTGTAATCATCTAAATATGTTGAGCAGCAAAGTAAAAAGCCGTCAACGTTGTGGCTCGGAGAGCAAACGGAGGCAACGACAAGTAAGATAACTAGATTATGCTAACGAGCGTTCAACAAATTTTTTTTGGATTCTATTTTTTTATATTTCATAAAAGTGATATTTTAACGGGAAAATTTATGTTTTAAAATGCGGGTTTTCACGGACATTTCACATGCCTGTATTTAAGTAGTGCCCTGCGAGTTTAGGTAAAAAAATGTCAATACATTTTTGAAGCAGATTCTTAAAAACATTTTAGTGCTGTCATAGAGAGGATCTTTGATTATAGCACAGCACTGCTGTAAATCTAACAACATAAATAGGCTAAAATCAAATGTCTACTGCAGAGGATGCTGGTTCTACAGAATATACAAAATAAGAATAACCGTCAAGGGAGGACCCATCAGCTTTTTGTAAATGTGGCCCCTGAAGGATTTTAATATTTTTTTTAATGCTAACTACATATATTGCTAGCATACACATACACCTAATAAAATAAGTATATTGATCTTACCATTATATTTCTGCATGCTATCATTAGGTGTTACTGTAAATGGTTAGTTTTAAAGTCACACATATTAAAAGACACACTACCTGTGTTGGCCCTGAGGTGGCGACTTGTCCAGTGTGTACCCCGCCTTCCGCCCGAGTGCAGCTGGGATAGGCTCCAGTGCCCTCCGTTACCCGGAGAAATGTGCGGTAGAAAATGGATGGATAGATGGACAATACAGCCCTGACATGAGGGCGAGAGGTATTTTGGTGCGGCAGTAATCATCAAGACAAGCCAGCAAAGGTGCCGTTACCATCGAAACCAGAGTCAGATGGGACAAAGACAACCCAAACCCCCTTTATTTTGAAAAGAATATCAGTCCTTGGGACAAAGGAAAATATTTTGTGAGGAGCCGGAGGTGGCAGGATTTCTCCTCTTCCTGCTTATGGGCATGAGGGAATTCTTTGCTTTAAACCAGGGGTGTCAAACGTATGGCCTAAGGGCAGCAGCTTGTTTAGGCCTACAAACAGGTTTTATCCGGCACGCGGGATGAGTTTGCTAAGTATAAAAATTTACCTGAAATTTTTAAACGAAAGAAACAGCTGTTCTAAATGTGTCCACTGGATGTCACAATAGCAATTCTTTTTATCTTTGTAGATGATGCTACATATGTACAAAATAAACCACATGATGTTAGTACATCAGTCGAGGAAAATGATCAAATACATAAATAACATACTGTAATTTGATTTTGATAAAACATTTTTATCTTGATAGATTAAAAATTAACACCAATGAGTTGACTGATGAACATTATCAGATAATTTATTCAGAAATAGGCGCTCCAAACCATAATTGATAGCTGTGGTCTTACACAAATAATACATGAACCCACACATCGCAACGGTAATACAATAGATCTAGTGCTTGTCAGAGGTGTCACCACCTCCAAAGTTATGATACTTCCATATACTAAAGTAATGTCCGATCATTACCTTATAACATTTGAAGTTTTGACTCATTGTCAACAAGCTAATAATAATAATAACTGCTATAGCGGCCGCAACATTAATGCTGCCACAACGATGACTCTTGCTGACCTACTGCCTTCGGTAATGGCACCATTCCCAAATTATGTCGGCTCTATTGATAACCTCACTAACAACTTTGACGATGCCTTGCGCGAAATTATTGATAGTATAGCACCGCTAAAGCAAAAAAGGGCCCCTAAAAGGCGCACCCCATGGTTTACAGAAGAAATTAGAGCTCATAAATTATCATGTAGAAAGCTGGAACGCAAATGGCGCGCGACTAAACTTGAGGTTTTCCATCAAGCATGGAGTGATAGTTTAATAACTTATAAACGCATGCTTACCTTAGCTAAAGCTAAATATTACTCAAATCTCATCCGCCTCAACAAAAACGATCCTAAATTTCTGTTTAGTACAGTAGCATCGCTAACCCAACAAGGGACTCCTCCCAGTAGCTCCACCCACTCGGCAGAAGATTTTATGAATTTCTTTAATAAGAAAATTGAACTCATTAGAAAGGAGATTAAAGACAACGCATCTCAGCTACAACTGGGTTCTATTAACACAGATACGACTGTATATATGACGGACACTGCCCTTCAAAATAGTCTCTCTATTTTTGATGAAATAACATTAGAGGAATTATTACAGCGTGTAAGTGGGATAAAACAAACAACATGTTTACTTGACCCACTTCCTGGGAAACTTATCAAGGAACTGTTTGTATTATTAGGTCCATCAGTGTTAAATATTATAAACGTATCACTTTCCTCCGGCACTGTTCCCCTAGCATTCAAAAAAACGGTTATTCATCCTCTGCTCAAAAGACCTAACCTCGATCCTGACCTCATGGTAAACTACCGACCGGTCTCCCACCTTCCGTTTATTTCCAAAATTCTCGAAAAAATTGTTGCACAACAGCTAAATGAACACTTAGTGACTAACAATCTCTGTGAACCTTTTCAATCCGGTTTCAGGGCAAATCACTCTACGGAGACAGCCCTCGCAAAAATGGCTAATGATCTATTGCTAACGATGGATTCTGATGCTTCATCTATGTTGCTGCTTCTTGATCTTAGCGCCGCTTTCGATACCGTCGATCATAATATTTTATTAGAGCGTATCAAAACACGTATTGGTATGTCAGACTTGGCCTTGTCTTGGTTTAACTCTTATCTTACTGACAGGATGCAGTGCGTCTCCCATAACAATGTGACCTCGGACTATGTCAAGGTAACGTGCGGAGTTCTCCAGGGTTCGGTACTTGGCCCTGCACTCTTTAGTATTTACATGCTGCCGCTGGGTGACATCATACGCAAATACGGTGTTAGTTTTCACTGTTATGCTGATGACACCCAACTCTACATGCCCCTAAAGCTGACCAACACGCCGCATTGTAGTCAGCTGGAGGCGTGTCTTAATGAAATTAAACAATGGATGTCCGTTAACTTTTTGCAACTCAATGCTAAGAAAACGGAAATGCTGATTATCGGTCCTGCTAGACACCGACATCTATTTAATAATACCACCTTAACATTTGACAACCAAACAATTAATAATCTGGGTATTATCTTCGACCCAACTCTCTCGTTTTAGTCACACATTAAGAGTGTTACTAAAACGGCCTTCTTTCATCTCCGTAATATCGCTAAAATTCGTTCCATCTTGTCCACTAGCGATGCTGAGATCATTATTCATGCGTTCGTTACGTCTCGTCTCGATTACTGTAACGTATTATTTTCGGGTATCCCTATGTCTAGCATTAAAAGATTACAGTTGGTACAAAATGCGGCTGCTAGACTTTTGACAAAAACAAGAAAGTTTGATCATATTACACCTATACTGGCTCACTTGCATTGGCTTCCTGTGCACTTAAGATGCGACTTTAAGGTTTTACTACTTACCGGTACTTATAAAATACTACACGGTTTAGCTCCAGCCTATCTCGCCGATTGTATTGTACCATATGTCCCGACAAGAAATCTGCGTTCAAAGAACTCCGGCTTATTAGTGATTCCCAGAGCCAAAAAAAAAGTCTGCGGGCTATAGAGCGTTTTCTATTCGGGCTCCAGTACTCTGGAATGCCCTCCCGGTAACAGTTAGAGATGCTACCTCAGTAGAAGCATTTAAGTCCCATCCTAAAACTCATTTGTATAATCTAGCCTTTAAATAGACCCCCCTTTTTAGATCAGTTGATCTGCCGTTTCTTTTCTTCTCTCCTCTTCTCCCCTGTCCCTTGGGAGGGGGAGTTGCATAGGTCCGGTGGCCATGGATGAAGTTCTGGCTGTCCAGAGTCGGGACCCCGGGTGGACCACTAGCCTGTACATCGGTTGGGGACATCTCTGCGCTGCTAACCCGTCTCCGCTCAGGATGGTTTACTGCTGGCCCCACTATGCACTGGACTCTCGCTGATGTGTTGGATCCACTGTGGACTGGACTTTCACAATATTATGTCAGACCCACTCGACATCCATTGCTTTCGGTCTCCCCTAGAGGGGGGGGGGGGGTTTACCCACATATGCGGTCCTCTCCCAGGTTTCTCATAGTCATTCACCGACGTCCCACTGGGGTGAGTTTTTCCTTGCCCGTATGTGGGCTCTGTACCGAGGATGTCGTTGTGGCTTGTGCAGCCCTTTGAGACACGTGTGATTTAGGGCTATATAAATAAACATTGATTGATTGATTGATTGATTGAAAATATAAATAACGACAAATAAAGTATATACACTATTAACCGCAACATGTAAGTGTAAAAAAACAACAACATTATGGTTTGTACAATTTCAGAATGTGCTTGTTCTACTTTTAAACAAAGAAAACAATCTGAAGTTGTCTTTATTTTTAAGTTTTTGTGCCGTGATTTTACAAGTCCGGCCCACTTGCGAGTAGATTTTTCTCCATGTGGCCCCCGATCAAAAATGAGTTTGACACCCCTGCTTTAAACAATCTCACTGTCAAATAAATCTAAGATGGTGAATCTGGAAATTGACAACAACTTGGTGAGCTTTATTAGAGATTAAAAGAACACGCATCGGAGAAAAAGTTCTCCTCTCTTCACCCCCAAAACAATTTAGTCGAATATCCCTGATCTACACTATATTGCCAAAAGTATTTGGCCACCTGCCTGTACTCACATAGGAACTTGAAGTGCCATCCCATGGAATTTTCCAAAATGTTTTGGTATCCTGGAGGATTCAAAGTTCCTTTCACTGGAACTAGGGGGCCTGGCCCAACTCCTGAAAAACAACTCCACACCATAATTCCTCCTCCACCAAATTTTACACTCGGCACAATGCAGTTCGAAATGTAGTGTTCTCCTGGCAACCTCCAAACCCAGACTCGTCCATCAGATTGCCAGATGGAAAAGCGTGATTCATCACTCCGGAGAAGGCGTCTCCACTGCTCTAGAGTCCAGTGGTGACATGCTTTATACCACTGTATCCGACGCTTTGCATTGATGCAGCTGATCGGCCATGGAAACCCATTCCATGAAGCTCTCTGCATACTGTACGTGGGCTAATTGGAAGGTCACATGAAGTTTGGAGCTCTGTAGCAAATGACTGTGCAGAAAGTCTTTGCACTATGCGCTTCAGCATCCGCTGACCCCTCTATGTCAGTTTACGTGGCCTACCACTTGGTGGCTGACTTGCTGTTGTTCCCAAACTCTTCACTTTTCTTATAATAAAGTTGACTTTGGAATATTTAGGAGCGAGGAAATTTCTCCACTGGATTTGTTGCACAGGTGGCATCCTATGACAGTTTCACACTGGAAATCACTGAGAGCGGCACATTCTTTAACAAATGTTTGTAGAAACAGTCTCCATGCCTAAGTTCTTGATTTTATACACCGGGCATAGTGATTAGGACACCTGATTCTCATTATTTGGATGGGTGGCCAAATATTTTTGGCCATATAGTGTACCTGTTGGAGAAAACCCTGGTTTAGACTCTACTGGAAACACAGGCCTAAGTTTTGAGTCCTTATCTTTGAGAACTCCTTTGCTACTTTACTTCTCCTTTACCGACTCAAACGTAGTCCTCCTTAATCTCCCTCTCAGCGTGCCTCCCTTTTTGCTTCGCTTCCATCCAAAAAGGAATATGGGTCAGAGAGGAGGACCCTTGGACACGTTCCAGGGAGCGCGCCATATGCACAAAAATGACTATATCCTAATAAGTGAAGTTACGAGCCGGAGCACGGTGCACGCTGCGATAAAACAGTGAGGCGGGAAAATGTGTACGATCCGCTCCCTCTGCAGGGGTGATGAAAAGGGGGGCGTAATATGGGGAGGACAACAGGGTTTATTGAGTCATCTTGTTCCTCGCTGCTGAACGCATGGGGGACTAAAGCAACAGTTTCACAAACAGGACTGAGGATGACAACTTTTCAGCACGGCAAAAGGATGAAAACACACTTACCAGTGTCAGAGGCAGAGGACACAGCAGCCATCTTGTGTGTAGTAGAACCTCTGGTGTTCTCCACCTCCGCCCCCCTCCTTCGTCTCCTTCTCGCCTCCACGGTGGATCCCTCCTGTCGGCCCCTTCAGGGAGAGGAGCGAGCGGCGCCTGCGATGGATCCTGTGTCGGGTGCAGAAGGGTGGCAGCTCAATTCCTCCCTGACCCTCATTCTACTGCAGCACTCTCTGTTGTCTACACTCGCCATTCAAACTCTCCTCTCTCTTTTTTTGGGGGGCAATCTTTTAACCCCTCACTCCACTATTTCCTGTTTCTTCCTCTTCTGCGTACTCTTTTTTTATCTCATTTATCCATCCGCGCTGCAGCACGAGCAGAAAGATGTCATCATTCCTTGATGGAGGAGAGAACGCTGTTGCTCAGCAGCAGCATCATCATCTTCATCATCATCAGTGGGCACAGGATGCAGACTGCAGCTAGGAGGACAGATGGATAGACAAGAGAAGGAGAAGGGAGGGAGGGAGAAAGAAGCAAGAACACACTATTTACAGCTGCATGTATCCTGCAGCAGCACCAACTTGCAGATAGGGATGACGTAGACGGCATGGATAAATTCTTCATGCGCTGCCACGTGTTACGTAACCCACAAAACGCCTAAACATAGCACGTTATATTATCCGTGTTGACAGCGGTGCATCAATGGCGTGAATTATTGCTGAGCTATGAAAGTTTTACGCTAAACTGAATAAAAAATCAGCTAGCCAATCCGTTTAAAGGTTAAACAGAGAGTGTGACGTCACTATAGTGCCTTTTTTAAGGAATGTTTGGCTATTAAATTTAACACATAGTAAAAGTGTCTATACGTTAGAAGAAAAAAACAGTTTGCTTTAGTTTATTTTTTTATTTTTATGTTTTTCATTGGTTTATCTCAATTTTATTTTGAAATACAAAAAAATCACATTGAAAAACAAAGTGTTCTTTTTTTCAGCGTCAAGAGCAAAATGTACAAAATTTGTATTTCAAAATTTCACATGACAAAAATTAAAATTATCAATGAACAGAAAGAGAAAAAAAGGAGATCGGAGACAAACAATTCTCATATCCCCACACAGGAACCGGAAGTTGCTATGTAAAGACAATAATGCAAACTCTTTTTTTTTTTTCTTAATTTTTTTTTTTTTTTACATTTTTTACTGAACAACAAACATACATTTATAATTCACTTTCAACAACAAGGAAATAAAACAAAAGCAAATACAGATAAAAAATTAAATCATAAAAATAAAAAATAAAAAAACGGGCTACCTAAATCACTTTAAATGTTTTTAAATGATATTCATTCGTGTCCTGTAAAATTTTGTTTTAAATTAAACTGGTCCTAAAATGCATTTTATTTTTGTGCAATACTAAACTATTTAAATCCTACAGTATAGCGTCGCTAATAGCTAGCTGGTAACTAGCACACTATAGCTATCTTAAATGCTAACATAATTAATATAAATATCTAATCATGTATTTGATATTTAAATTTGTGAAAAATCTTCAAGGAATATTTTTTTTTCTTTTTTTGAAGGTCTAATCAACCTCTGGAATAGAAAATAGCATTAATGTATATTTATTTTTTGAGGCTTGGAAAATATTTCAGCAATGCATTAGTATTTTTTCTTTTTTTTTAATTGAACAACAAATATACATTTATAATTCACACAAAAGTCAAGGCACTTTCAACAACAAGGAAATAAAACAAAAGCAAATACAGATAACAAATTAAATAATAAAAATAAAAAATAAAAACACGGGCTACCTAAATCACTTTAAATTATTTTAAATGATATTCATTTGTGTCCTGTAACATTTTGTTTTAAATTAAACTGGTCCTAAAATGCATTTTATTTTTGTGCAATACTAAGCTATTTAAATCATACAGTATAGCGTCGCTAATAGCTAGCTGGTAACTAGCACACTATAGCTATCTTAAATGCTTATGTAGTAGAATTTCTGACCTTTGACCTATATTGCATGTCTAATGGGAATGTACGCTCATTTGATTTCTTTCCTATTCTGTGCCAGTGGGACAAAAGTGAATGTTAAGTCGTGCCAACCTGTCTACAGAATGTGTTGACCGTCTAAAGGATTCGAGTTGTTATGGAACAGATAGGGAAAACAACAAGACATTGACGCATTTAGATAACAAACTATGACGCACAAGAGACATATAAAAAATGGCAGAAGACCGGAACTCGACAGTGATTTTGGCTTGTGTGTGTCTTGTTTGCTCCGGAGTGACATGTGGTCTGTCTGCACGGCCAACTCAATTCAACCTGCACTTCTGATAATGGGTAAATAAATGTGTTGTACTAAACTACTTTTGTTGCCTGTTTAAGCTTCGGACAATCCACTATACAAATTGGCGTCACGAACAGGATGGTTTAGAAGCTACAGGTCGACAGCCGATCCCGCTCTCTCAGTCAGGCAAACAGTGTGCTGCACGCGCGCATAACAAGGTAAGCGTTTTGCTTAAAGTGTAAACATTTTCTGCCTGGAGAGAGCCGGATCGATAAGACTAATTGCTGAATCTATTTTTGATAAAAGATAGGTTTAGTCAGGTTCTCCAAAAACAACCTGGGCTGGGGTAAATTATGGTTGGATTGAGTTGTTTTATATGTGATCATTTGTCTGTGTGTTTGTTGAAAACTTGTGATTTCTTGTTTTTAACATAAGGGGATTGTTGATAGAATTTTGGTGGTTTGGAGTGTAGAAGCATAGATGATGTGAGACGAAAAATTTCTTTTAACCTCTTCATCCTCTGTCGTTGTTGGCAGAGGATGCTTTTTTCTGCAAGTACATTAGGTTAGCCGGAGTTGGATACAGCTAAATTATAGGCAAGAGTTGCTAAACTGGTGTGACATTTGGCCCATACAAATTGATGACGTCTATGAAGGTGCGACATATCTGTTTATGTGGAAACTGCAGCGGTAGGAAAAGCCTCTTATAGGTGACCGCTCATTGACTCCGGTAAAGGAGATCAACTGAGCGTATAGCTGTCACGACAAATTTGGAAATTTGCTGCAAATAGACAGGTATTGATCGGGCTGCATATGGTAGAGCTTTGGTGAAACTTGGTGAAACTGTATGGACTGACCAGAAACGAGTCTGTAGGATTGCTGGGTGATTTCCAGTGGTCCTATTGGGCGTTAGGCCAGGTTTTTCCGTGTTGGTCAGGGATAACGCAGGTGTTGCTCCAATGAAACGGGTTATTCGCCGTTTTATGAGCAATGATGGAACCTGGTTTTTGTGATATGAGACGGCCGATTCCACAAAAGCACGCATGCATTAGTTGTTTATATTGGTCCAGACCAGGGGGGGGGGGGGGGGGGGGGGGGGGGGTGGTTTGTGGGATGAAAATTTGTGTTTTTTAAATTTATATATATATATATATATCTGCGTATTGTAATAACATTTGTGTAGCACCTGGTTTCTTATCTGTTTTAATTCCCCTCTGAAAAAATCAACCTCTCCTCCTCACCTCCCCCCTCATGCTTTTGTGAGAGTTCCCTCACGCTTTTTTCACACCCACGCTGATCTGCAAGAGCTGGGAAATTGTCGGTTATGTGTGTGCGTGTGAGAAAATAGACAAAGTTATGTACAGAAAACACATGAGTGAATGATCCATCCATATGATTATTTTCTTCCGCTTATCAAGAGGTTGGATCGCGGAGGCAGCAGCCTAAGCAGGGAGGCTCCCCCTCTTGGGCGCTGCGAGCGAATTCCAGTCATTTGAATTTGTTTTTAACTATACTGGTGATTGTGACTGTGCGATATTACAGTTATTTTACACACTGAGATTTTGAGTACGGGAAAAAAGGTTTCTTGCTCGCTGGTAAATTCTCTGTGTGTGAGTGACTGTGTGACGCATATAAAGAAAAGAAAAAAAAGGAGTCTCAGCTGGGAGACATTTTGAGATAGTGTGTGTGCGTGTGACGAGGCTGTGTGAGTGACAGCTGCGTGAGGCGTGGGCCGAAGAGGTGTGACAATGTTAGGATAGCATTGAGCTAGGATAGCATTGAGCTAGGTTAGCATTGTGTTAGCATAGCATTGAGCTAGGTTAGCATTTTGTTAGCATAGCATTGGGCTAGGTTAGCAAAAGTTTGCTTACTGAGGCATAGTAAGGCTAAGTTAGCATCTAGCTTGGCATTACTAAGTGTGGTTGAACAGTTATTCTCGGTCTGTAGAGTGTGCTACTAGTAGGTGCTTGCTAATCCAGTAAAATAATAGATATATGGAAAATTACACGTTTAAATATCAATAAATAAATACGGATTGTGGGACATTGAAACATTGTTTAATTCATCATTCATTTATATGTTTAGTATACTTTTTTGGTACAGCCTTGATGCTCTGCTGATCCATACAGTTCCTGGGTGGAAGTTGAGACAAAACACACACGCACGAACATCATAGATTAGGACACATTGTAACTTTGAATTAATAGTTATACAACAAATAAATTAATAATATTGAATTTAAATTTGATAAAGATAAATTGATTATACATTGACATTTTAATTTTTTTAGGAATAAACACACAATAAAATAAAAGTTAAATTTATATTCTAAAACATCTAGGGGTATCTGTGCAGGCTGTGAAACATAGAGTCTGAAGAAGTACAGATAAGAGCCACTCAGCGCCATTGTCAAAACAAAACGTAGAGAAGCGTTAAACAAATTCTAATCAGAAGGAAGACAGACCAAAATATGAGAACTTAAGTAAACAGACAGCAAGTAAACCAGAAATAATAATGTAAATAAATAACAAAGAAAGCAAATTTCTACGTGACATTGGTGCATGTAGAATTACAAATAGAGAATAAAACTAAATGGAAATAACTGTCTGCAAGATGAGCATGACGTCATGAATTGTGCTCGGGTTAGTAATAGATAGATAGATAGACAGATAAAACGTTATTGATTCCTTCAGGAGAGTTCCCTCAGGAAGAAGAACTAAAAAGTAAACAGTAACTAATAAGGGTATAAATGGAAACAAAATAGAAAAATATTACAAGGAGAATAAAAATAGAACAGTAAAATAAGAGAAACTAGGCATTAACGACCATGATATAAAAAAGTATTGCACTGTCATTGTTTTGCATTCCCTGTCATCCTAGCCCCCCCAAAGAGGAGTTGTACAGTGTAATGATGTATGAGACAAAGGATTTTTTATAGGCTAAACCAGTAGTTCTCAAAGGAGGGTATGGTGTTTCCGCCCGGATAAAAAAGGGAGGTACTTGAAGGTATGCCAAGGGGTACCTGAGATTTTAAATATTTTAAAATAGCGACAATTCAAAATCCTTTATAAATATAATTATAGAAGAATAATTCTTCAACTAAATAAATATTTAGAATTAAGTTCACGAGCCCAGATGGATCTCTATTACAATATCCAAAGAAGGTTGATGAATGTATAGAAATCTTTATTATAATTTAATCACTTGTTTAAATTTTAAAAACGTTTTAGTTATTCTTATTTTTTTGTTTGTCCAAATAAGTCAAGTAAGACCACAACAAATGAGCAATATGGTGCACTGTTATACAATTTAATAAATCAGAAAATGATGACATTATGCTGTATTTTATTTCTTTATTTTACTGAAAAAAAAAAAAAGGTTGAAAACCACTGCCCTAAATCATATCTAAAGCTAAAATTATTTTATAAGACTGATTATTTTGGATTATTGTGTTTGTATTGTGAGAGAAGGAGAGAAAGTGAGAGAGAGAGGAAGAGAGAGCAGGTGAAAAAACAGATTGAAGGTGAAGAGGATGGTTTGAGAAAATATGGGAGAAGGATGTTTATAACCTTACGTTATGTGAATGGTTTCTAGGAGAACAGAAAATAGAAACATTGTGTGAAGTGTAAGGAAGAGATGGATACAGGATGTTGTTTGTAAAGGAAAACGAAAGTGAAGAAAAGATGAGAAAGTGACAAATGAAGGTATTCGTAAATGGTATGCTGTTGATTGTGGTTAGCTGCAAGTTTGTTTATTTGTTTGTTTGTTTAGTTGTTTGAGTGAAATGGGAAGAAATCAATAGGAATAATTACATGCAAAATGGAATAAAACTATGAGTGCGATAGATAATGAATGAATAAATGAAATAAGTTCATTTTGGTCATATAATCAACCATCAACCAATTTGTGTGAGCAGTTTAACAGTAAATTAGACATATTAACAATCATACACATTTACACACAGCAAAGAAAAGAAAAAGAATGACCGAAAAAAGAATAGGCGGAAGCCAAAGCTTATATTGGCCTATGATATACATTTACTGAACATTAAATTACCTGGAACATCAACGTTAAAAGATGAAAGTAATTGTTACTATATTTTATAATGTTCAAAAAAACTTTACCTTTCAAGGGTCTCCAAAACCATAACAAAAAACTACATGTGTTCAGCTCATCACTGAGGATGGTACATCATTTAACTCCTAAAACTGAAACACATTTGTGTTTTTATTTTATTTTACTTGACCTATTTCAAAAATCAACATCCCCCGTAAATGATAGTTTTCTCCTCATAATGTAAACAAGCTAAGAATACAAACTGGAAGGCTGTTGTTCTTTACTCGGAAACATAATTGCCATTGTTTTAAAATTAAATTATCTGAACATTTAACACATTATGACTTATAAAAATAGATTGGTATGATCATAACAATAATGCTTTGTGTAATATTGAAATGAGCCTTTTAATTTTAAGTATTGGGTCTATATTTCTTCTATAAACATTTCCCCAAACTTCAAAACAATATTACATATGGAAAAATAAATGAATAATATAACATGTGCAGACATTTCTTATTCAGCATGTGTTTAACTTTATACCGAATAGCAATGGATTTGGATATTTTTCTTTAATATGTTCAATATGCGGCTTCCAACATATTAATGATCAATTACTATTCTCAAGAATGTAGTTCATATACTCTGTCAATTTCCACTTGATTCAACTTTAATTTTTGTTTCACAATTTGACTTTGCACCCTGGACAGGTCGCCACCTCATCACAGGGCCAACACAGATAGATAGACAGACAACATTCACACACTAGGGCAAATTTAGTCTTATTAATTTCTACATATTGAGATCTATTACTTAAAATAACTACTTAACCACTGTTGTGAAACAACTTTCTATTTATGGGAGTATTGGGATAGGATTGAGGAAGATGTCTGCTGTGGTGGTGGTTAGTTTGGAAATCAATTAAATAAAAGTAAGTTTAAGTCAGGTAACTTTAAAGTGCAGTCTGACATTTTAGTTTGGAGTAAATTATAGTTTTATTTAGACATTGCAGTACACCATACCATACGCCCGGGAATCGTTTTTGGTGATTTGGCTCCCAAAATTTTTTGTAGTCTTTGGTGTGACTCGACCGGGGTTTTGGGCTTGCGACCTGCCGATCTCAGGGCGGACACTCTAACCACTAGGCCACTGAGATGAAGGAGGCAAACCAAATCTCAACAGCTTTCAGTTAGCTATAGATTTTGAGAGTATAATGCGAATAACTATAACTTTACAACTGTTTGCTGTGAATAGTGTTGAATAATAATTACAAATAACAGCCTACATTAATAATTAGAATAAGAGCCGATATGTAAAGTGTTGAAAAGAGGAGAAGTGTGATTAGGGCTGGCGCCTAGAGCATGGCCTTGTGTGTTTTGTTGTGACTAGGTTGGATAACCAGTCGGAGACAGGCAAGGAAAGGATAGGCAGCTTTGTTTGTGTGGCGTTTTTCATGCAACAAAGTGAAATGAAAGAAAATAAAAGCAAAATTAAAATGCAGACAATAAAAATAAACACAGTGCGGACGTTAAAAGTTAAAAGATTAAAAGATTTAGCTGAAAGATAAGGAGAAACGTGAATAAAAACATTCCTTTGTTTTGGAGAGTATCACGCACAGCGGGAGGTCAGAGTGCAAGCATGACAGCTTGCTCGTGCCTACTGATAGACAAATGATAGTTTAAATTAACTTATACATAATCTTTAAGTGAATTAAAAGGGTACTTAAATACACATGAAGTAGTATGTATAATCTTTGAATTAAGGTTATTGATTAGCAATTAATGGGATAGTTAAGAATGTAATTTTAAAACGTGATATGCAAAATTGAACTAACCGAGAGGATATGAAAACGATGGGTGTACATGTTTTGAGTTCCAAATTCTGGAGGAAAAAACCTCAACAAAACATAAAACCATACAGACGGACTTGGGTGGTAGCCACGGTTGTGCTAGGTCAAGCGAGGGTGGAAAGGATGTGCAGCCGGGGGACTGCCAATCTGAACAAGACAAGCTCCAAAGTTGTAGCCAGAACATGCTCACAAAAAATACAGGTGTGACAGTAGGACGAACAGCAGCATACAAACAGACCCCTGCTGGACATAAGTGTCAGCGGACAATGTTCAACACAATCTTTGAAGCATTCCTTTGTGGTCAACCTGCACACACCTTGTAATGACCTGCTTACGAACTGTGCCCTGACAATTCAATACTGCACAGAAGGAACTTCCTGATGTTGCCTGACAGCACGACATCAGCTGACAACTACTGGGGACGCTCCCAGGAACGAGTGGAAGACGGGGACTGCTCCAACTGTCCTAGCACTGGCTGACGGAGGTGCGTCCGTGTGCCCTGCCACCCAAACCGCCAAAGTGTATGATCACCAATTAGACGACTCATAATAGGAGCCTTTTGACTCTTATATATGGTGGGACTCAAGGTATGGCCGCTCATGTGAACTATCCTTACAACAATTAGAATGGTATAAGATGGACAACTAATTAACCACATTGTTCCCTCTGTCCTGCCTACGAAACAAAAAATTTAGGTCAAATGATAAAACAGAGCGTAGCTGCCGCTGATTGAACCGATACGCTACTACCACATTTTCAATTATTTCGGTTGTCTGTTAAAAACATAACTATTGGCTGCAATTTGGACACTCCTGCTGTAGGCTACAAGGAGCTAGCAGCTATACAACAGCTGAGCTAAAATAACAAATATAAGCATATCAAAAAATTGTAGTTGCTTATTACATACACAAAGTCGCTTAGAGACAGAAGTCTGTAGAAAGTATTCAGTAACAAACGTGTCCAACCACAGGAAATATACTGAACAAATACAGCAGTTACTGTCAGACTCTAATCCGGATTACCTTGTCTATCAGAGACATGGTTAAAACCCACAACAACTTTCGTTCTAATTAATGTCCCGGGGGACAAGATTACAGAAAAGACAGAACGAGTGACAAAGGAGGGAGGAATTATGATTTATGAAAGGGAAAACATTAAAAGTAGATCAGTTTGAGTATGTTGAAATTAAAATCACATTTTCCTCAGAAATGTATTTCAAGGTAATTGTAGTATACTGACCGACCACAGCTAAAGACATTTTTCTTGATTCATTTTCAGACATCCTCAAACAGCATTGTATGAAAGAAGTAACGTCATGGGGGACGTTAATCTGGACTGGTTAAATAAGACGCGTAGAAAGAAACTTAAGGATATTATAAACGGCTTCTACATGATACAAATGATAAGCAGCCCTACTAGAATTACAATTGGATGACAAAAATCAAAGAGAACATCTGTAAATACACGAATGCCAAACCAGAAAGAAGAGTGTAAAATAAAAATACCATTGGATTAATAAAACAATTTGGATTCTATTAAAGACATGAGGACTCAGCTCTCATAAGAGAAATTATAACAGGTCTAAATACAGATCGTATGATTTTAAAAGTTTGGAGGAACAAAGTTACAATGTTTATGCGGAAGTCTAAGGCTGACTTTCACTTAGAATTAATCAGAGCTGCAAAAGGGAACATTAGAAAGTTATGGAAAACCAGATACAAACTTACGGAAAGAGAGCAAACAAGAAACAACACTATAACATTAAATATCAATGGCGCTACTATCGCAGACAGTCTGGACATAAGTAATAATTTTAATGAACATTTCATCCAGTCTGTACAAACCCTGAATAAAAAATCCCTCAAAATCAGTGCAAATAATTGTCATTTATTCAAGATGGACTAATTTTAGAATTAACAAATGAAACAAAGTTAAACAAAATCTTCACTGCATTATCAGACTCACGATCTAGAGATATATATATGGGTTGGACACTATCTTCCTAAAAACATAAGGATTGTATTATTGCTCGTATAACAACAATTGATAAATAAATAAATAACGGAAAACACTTTCCCTACCACGTCGAGAAACTGCTACTATGATTAAATCCATAAAGCAGGAAATAAAGAAGACCAGAACATGTACAGACCAATTAGCCTTCTCTACATTATAACAAAAGGAATAGAAAATTTGAAGTTAAAAAGTGGCTTTGGAGCAATCAAGGCTGCTCACATGGTCGCTAAGATGGGCATTATCTTGACACATCAATTTAATGAGTATTATATTTATCTATGAGAGCATTTTTGTTGTAAATTGTGAGGTATGGCTGTTAAAAACTTGGTTGTTGTTATGAATGATGACAGATGTGAACAAGAGCATGTATTGTCTTTGTGTGATGATGTAAATAAGGTGTGGTAGTATTGTATGGTAAGTATGTGTCCATGAAGGGGCATTTGGTGACTTTTCTTATAATTGATTACATGCTACAGTATGATTATTTTTTGATTAATTATTGATTATTATGAATGTATATATTTATTATGATTAATTAGTGTCATAATTTTATTGCTTGATTTTTGGATCCCTTTAATTTAGGTAGCCAGGGACTGCAGATGGAAAGTAGCTATTTAGATATAATCTGGTACAGAACATATCTGTTTCTGAACTTAATGTTTCTGTGCATTGTCCCATCATAGATAGACTAAATTAAATACAACTATTTAGTGAATTATTGAGGCCACAATAATTCACTAGGTGTTGTAAAATATCAAAGTACTATTGCAAAAGCGAACAGTGACCTCAAACATGACCTGTCCTCCGCCTCTGTTCTTGCTGCACTTGACTATCAGCTGTCTTTTCTTTTTCTTAGATGTTTCTGAAACTACTAATACTACTACTACTATTACTATTACTACGACTAACACTGTCCCTGTGAGAGGGACAGAGGGGGGAGGTGAGTTTGGATTGGGTCAAGTTTGAGCGTGTTGAGGTTTTATTTAATCGATATGATCAATCCGGTACAAGGATAAAGGAACGTAATGATTTAGATTGACAATTGCAGTGGTTGGCAGAAGCAACCCCAACCTCAAAGGAGGGTGCCAATTCAGTAATTAAATGTTTTGTGAATGATCTAATATCCTGACATGGTTTCCCCAAAAAGATTAGGTCAAACAACGTCACCTATTTTAAGAAAACAGGTTAATCTTCTTCAGTCACAAGATCAGCACTTCTCAGGACCAGCAGCTTCCTAGGAAGGTGGAAAGACCATGAGACCAAAATGGTAAGTTTGCAAAATGTAGAATTTGTGTGCCAGTTCCTCTGTGCAGATTTGAGGATGAAAGCAGCCACCCCAGATTCCCTTGCACTCGCTAAGAGGGGCACGGTCAAAGCCAATCCAGGACCAACACCCGATACCTGACTGGAAGGAACCGAGAGGAGAGACAACACCTTGCCAGCGATGACGAGAACAACTAAGGTTGCCAGCCAATGGGTCCACCGGGACTCCAGCAGCTGTGGAAAGAAGTGTCGGGAGTGCCGAAGCAGCGAGGAGGCCTGAAGCAAGCCGAGGGCCTGGACCAAAGCCCCACGCCCCATACTCTGCCCCAGCCTTCCCCAAAGCCCCCACAGCTCCAACTCTACCTGAGTTTTCCCCAATTTCGGCCAGCACGCACATGCCACTGAACAGTCTGCCCAATGGACTGAACCACACCCCAAGAAGAGACAGAGACAGACTGTTTGAGTGGATCTCTTTCTTCACCAGGGCAGCCGAAAGCCCAACGAGGTGTCGGCAGGCCACCAGCCTGAGGCACCACCGAGCCATCTATACGAGCACTAATCGAACATGGACTCATACGAAATTCAGTTGTGTGTTCAAAATTAATTGGTAATTAACAATATTGGTAACTACATCCATTGCAAATGCCGGGAAAAATATTTTTGCAAATGTCTTACAGTCATAAGTCTATATACATTCATCTATTTATGTTCAATGATGTTCATGATCAAAGTATTTGTTATTCCTTTACTAAATCAAAGGGTAGGCCACTAATTGTGTTCTGTGAGATGGTTTTACTGCAGGCTGGTAACAGCGATCGCTCTGAAGGAGGGTCATAGACGGAATTTTTGCCTCGTATAAAAACATTGAGGTTTTTGCCTCTATCTGTGGTTAACTTAGTGGTCTACATCAGAAATTGTTTTGGTCCAGGGTCTTAAGACCCTGGAAGGCGGGTATGTAGTAGAATTTCTGACCATTGACCTATATTGCATGTCTAATGGGAATGTACGCTCATTTGATTTCTTTCCTATTCTGTGCCAGTGGGACAAAAGTGAATGTTAAGTCGTGCCAACCTGTCTACAGAATGTGTTGACTGTCTAAAGGATTCGAGTTGTTATGGAACAGATAAGGAAAACAACAAGACATTGACGCATTTAGATAACAAACTATGACGCACAAGAGACATATAAAAAATGGCAGAAGACCGGAACTCGACAGTGATTTTGGCTTGTGTGTGTCTTGTTTGCTCCGGAGTGACATGTGGTCTGTCTGCACGGCCAACTCAATTCAACCTGCACTTCTGATAATGGGTAAATAAATTTGTTGTACTAAACTACTTTTGTTGCCTGTTTAAGCTTCGGACAATCCACTATACTAACATAATTAATATAAATATCTAATCATGTATTTGATATTTAAATTTGTGAAAAATCTTCAAGGAATATTTTCTTTTCTTTTTTTGAAGGTCTAATCAACCGTAGAAGACCTCTGGAATAGTAAATAGCGTTAATGTATATTCATTTTTTGAGGCTTGGAAAATATTTCAGACCTCTAAACAGACAAGCGGTACAAAAACGGATGGATGGACTAACATATTTAAATCATACAGTATGGCGTCACTAATAGCTAGCTGGTATCTAGCACACTATAGCTATCTTAAATGCTAACATAATTAATATAAATATCTAATCATCTATTTGATATTTAAATTTGTGAAAAATCTTCAAGGGAATATATTTATTTCTTCTTTTAAAGGTCTAATCAACTGTAGAAGACCTCTGGAATAGAAAATAGCGTTAATGTATTTTTTTTTTTGAGGCTTCGAAAATATTTCAGCAATGCATTAGTATTTTTTTTAGTATTTTTTTTTTTTTAACAACAAACATACATTTATAATTCACACAAAAGTCAAGGCACTTTCAACATCAAAGAAAGAAAACAAAAGCAAATACAGATAGAGAATTAAATAATAAAATAAAAAAAGACAAAAAGGGCTACCGGAATCACTTTAAATGTTTTTAAATGATATTCATTCATGTCCTGTAAAATTTTGTTTTAAATTAAACTGGTCCTAAAATGCACTTTATTTTTGTGCAATACTCAGATATTTAAATCATACAGTATAGCGTCGCTAATAGCTAGCTGGTAACTAGCACACTATAGCTATCTTAAATGCTAACATAATTAATATACAATCTAATCATGTATTTGACATTTAAATTTGTGAAAAATCTTCAAGGGAATATATTTTTTTCTTTTTTTAAAGGTCTAATCAACAGTAGACGACGTCTGGAATAGAAAATACCGTTAATGTATATTTATTTTTTGAGGCTTCGAAAATATTTCAGCAATGCATTAGTATTTTATATCTTTTTTTTATTGAACAACAAACCTACATTTATAATTCCCACAAAAGTCAAGGCACTTTCAACATCAAGGAAAGAAAACAAAAGCAAATACAGATAGAGAATTAAATAATAAATTAAAATAAAAAAAGACAAACAGTGCTACCTAAATCTCTTCAAATGTTTTTAAATGATATTCATCCATGTCCTGTAAAATTTTGTTTTAAATTAAACTGGTCCTAAAATGCACTTTATTTTTGTGCAATACAGATTGATTGATTGATTGAAACTTTTATTAGTAGATTGCACAGTACAGTATATATTCCGTACAATTGACTACTAAATGGTAACACCCGAATAAGTTTTTCAACTTGTTTAAGTCGGGGTGCACGTAAATCAATTCATGGTAAAGTATAGCGTTGCTAATAGCTAGCTGGTAACTAACACACTATAGCTATCTTAAATGCTAACATAATTAATATAAATATCTAATTATGTATTTGATATTTAAATTTGTGAAAAATGTTCAAGGGAATATATTTATTTCTTTAGTATTTAAAAAAAAAAAATGTATTCAACAACAAACATACATTTATAATTCACACAAAAAGTTGCACATTCATACATACATACATATGCATATACAGTACTTTCAACATCAAGGAAAGAAAACAAAAGCAAATACAGAGAGAGAATTAAATTCAAAAAAATAAAAATAAAAAAGACAAAAAGGGCTACCTAAATCACTTTAAATGTTTTTAACAAAGATATCAATTTTAAGGGCTTTTGTTCTCTTAATCATTCTCCAAGATTTGCTTGATAATTGTAAACCATATGCCAATTAGAAAATGTAGGCCTTACTTTCATAAATCAACATTTATGTAGAAAATTTTTTGCCTGAAGCAAAAAATGTTGACAAACATTTCTATGTTACAGCCGTTTATAAAAATACCAAATTTGATCTCTTCCACAAACAGATGATTGGCATCCTCTACAGCAGTGGTCCCCAACCTTTTTGTAACTGCGGACCGGTCAACGCTTGAAAATGTGTCCCACGGACCATGGCTGTATCTTCCTCGTTCTTCTGCTTCGTCTCCTTGTTGTGTGCGCAGTTGTGCACTCTCTAAAAGCCGTAGATGTTATAAGGTGATTGGGCAGGCACGCTGTTTATATTGTGGGAAAGCGGACGTGAGAACAGGCTGTCGACACGTCACTCAGGTCCGCATGGAGCTGGAGGGGGCGTGGCCTCCAGCTGCGGCTGTAAATCGGGAGATTTTCGGGAGAATATTTGTCCCGGGAGGTTTTCGGGAGAGGCGCTGAGGAGGGTTGGCAAGTATGAAAAATACAATCATGTGTGCTTACGGACTGTATCCCTGCAGACTGTATTGATCTATATTGATATATAATGTTGGAACCAGAAATATTAAAGAAACAACCCTTTTGTGCGAATGAGTGTGAATAAGTGTAAATGGGGGAGGGAGTTTTTTTGGGTTGGTGCACTAATTGTAAGTGTATCTTGTGTTTTGTATGTTGATTTAATAAAACAAAACAAAAACAAAAAAGTTTTTTTTTTTTTTAATTCTTGTGCGGCCCGGTACCAATCGATCCCCAACCACAGGGCCGCGGCCCGGTGGTTGGGGACCACTGCTCTACAGCTCCACATATATAACAGCCATCAACCTCCATGTTAAATTTAAGTTTCCAAAAATCATTTGAAGGGTATATTCCATCAGAGCCGGCCCAAGGCATAAGCGTACTAAGCGCTTGCTTGGGGCCCCGCGGCCACCAGGGGGCCCCCAAAAGCAATTAACAAAAAATTCTTATTTTTTATTTTTTGCATGTACGAGTCTGAGTCAGACTCGTACATGGCAGTGATTAGTATTAATAACAAAGTCGGCCATCAGATTTCTTACAGTGATGTCATAAATGACTTTGCCTCCAGAAAAGCCAGGAAGCACAGGTTTTAAGGAGTGGGTGGAGTGGTGTGGGTGGTGAAGCTGAGGAACAAAACTGTGATGTGATGGTCAAATGTGTGAATTAAGGACCTTAATTTAAGGTAGTTTATTTTGATTTTTTCCCAAAAATTTTTTTGCACATCGTTATGTACATTTACATAGTTTTAATATGTAGTAACTTTATATTTGTTTATTAACCGTTATGTTACCTTGTTTATGGTAACAGCTGTTCATTAATATTATTTAAGTATTTGCTTAATATTTAATTTAATTATGTCGTTTTTTGTACAATTGAATTTGTTCCTTTTTATATATATTTAAGTGATTTTAT
This sequence comes from Entelurus aequoreus, assembly GCF_033978785.1. Taxonomy (NCBI): domain Eukaryota; kingdom Metazoa; phylum Chordata; class Actinopteri; order Syngnathiformes; family Syngnathidae; genus Entelurus; species Entelurus aequoreus. Next base: position 20,086,623 of record NC_084755.1, on the reverse strand, counting down.
TGTTGCACTTTATTGTTTTTCTTGCACTACGAATTATTTTTGCACATTGCTGTTTCAGGTTTTTGTTACCAAAAATAATAAAGTGAATCAGAATCAGCTTTATTGTCCAGTTATGTTTAACACACATGGAATTTAACTTCAGTAGACTGCGCTCTCTTTGTACAAAGTAAACATTAAATATGAACAATTACCTAAAAATATAAACTAGTAATTAAATACTAATATGTACAAGACTGATGAGACAAGATGACACTTTTACTGTAAATACAAAGCTTTATCACTTGGACTGTTCAACCCCAGGCCACTCTTGTAGCTGAATGTTTTCTACATTTTAAGATTAGGAACCATATGTGGCACTCTGGACATCATTCGTTCATTCATTGGTATTATTTATGTTCTTAACTGGGCCAACCCCATATCTTTATAAATGACATGTCATTTGTAAAGACATGCCAGGCTGACAATAGGATAATGTAAACAACACTGCCAGAGCCGCAGTGAGTTTCTAGTAGGTGTGTGAATGATCAACAACCAATATTATTGGCAGAAATAGAGGGCCCCAAAATCAAATTTTGCTTAGGGCCCCATGGAGGCTTGGGCCGGCACTGTATTCCATTAATAATTTTAAATTGTATTTCTTTAAATTTGGGAAGAATTTGGTATGTAATATGTATTGTCCTTATTTTCCTTAGCTCAACTTTTGTAAACTCCTTCAGGATATATTGTCTATGAACTGTGCCCGGAAAATATTATTTCACTAAAACTGCCCTCATATATTTGTTGGAACATTTTTCATCACAGAAATGAACATCTTCAATATTAAGGTTTCTCAGACAATGTGTAGTATTTGAATATAAAACATCCTGAGTCAACATAGATTTTAAGGATAGAGGACTTTGCCGTGGCTTCTTAGCGTCCTTATTTTACGGCGGGGTTTGCCGTATTTCGTCACGGGTGTCACAAACCACGCGCCGTACGCTGACTTAAAGTGTCGTAAAAACGCATGACAAACTCATGAAATAGTGGCGTCGCCGGCTGTCTTTTTCTCTCCTACTCGTCGTGCGGGAGGCTAGCGTGTTTGTGTCGGTGTGCGAAGAGGACGGGCCAACCTCTCACTTTAGCTAAGAACCATGGCGGGAGCGGACGAATTTATGAAGTATCGTTCGCCACTGGTGTCAAGATATGCCAGCAAGGAAATGGCCTACAACTTCAGTGACAAGAAGAAATTCACAACGTGGAGGAAGCTGTGGATCTACCTCGCCAAGGCTGAGAAGGTTTGGACAATAATAACTTCTTCAAATTAAGTCCTAAGTACTTTTTGTCCTACTTTACATGCATTTATGTATTCGACCTTCCAAAAGAAGACCGATCAAATTCCCTGCTCTAAATATAGTAACTAACACGTGACAGCTACACTAAACTAATGTACAAATATAACAAACTGTTTTCTGAGATAGGCTCCAGCACCCCTGCGACCCCAAACGGGACAAGCGGTAGTAAATGGATGGATAGATGTTTTCATCCAGAATAATTTATACTTACTGGCAACTATGTTTCTTGTAAACACTACATTCAATTGTACTGTTATAAAGGTAGGTAGATAGGTAGGTCTTTATTGTCATTGCTTAAGTACAACAAAATGTTATTTTCAGCACAAACCCGTTCAAGATTAGACAAACAAACAGTGTACAAGGTTACAGAATAGGAACGCTGATGGGTCGTCACAAGGCGCCCCGTAAAAGATGGGAAAACGGTAAATGCTGGGGAAGGATGAGTAAAAAAATACAATGTAGACTAAACCTCCATAGCAAAACACATATACTGTACATATTACAACATCTCAACACTAGCAACAGAGGGGAGGAAGTGGGGACCACGGTGGCAGGCTGCAGCTCTTCAGGTGCTGCCCATCCGTCCATCGCCCCTAAGGGATTCGCGTCAAGGGCGTTGGATGGGGAGTGGGGTATGTGTGTGTGGCGTATATTTTTGTGGATGTGTGTGTAAGCCTGCAGCGTGTCTCTATTCCGCGGCCTTGATGTTGTGCAGTTGCTAGTCCAAAGTCACAAAAGCACTCCATATTCCAGTGGTATGTTATATTAATGTGAGTGTGAATGTTGCTTGTCTATCTGTGTTGGCCCTGTGATGAGGTGGCGACTTGTCCAGGGTGTACCCTGCCTTCCGCCCGAATGCAGCTGAGATAGGCTCCAAAGGGACAAGCGGTAGAAAATGGATGGATGGATGGATGGATGTTATGTTATAGGCGATTACTCATATCTTCACAAATGCATGTTATTCCTGCTTTCAAAGTATTGCTATTACATTGCAAAACTGCAGGATCTGATACCGGAAGTTGAGGTCAAGTGTCTGAAAACATTTATCCTGTTTTAATACTATTTGATGCAAACCACGGTGTCTGATATAATTTATTCTGAATTCATCCATTTGTCATTTAATGAAAACCACAGTGCCTGATCTCATGCATCATGAAATTATCTACTCAATGCTATTGAAAGAAAACCACACTGTCTGTATTCATTTATCCTGAATTCATATATTTAGTACTATTTAATGAAAACCACAGGGTCTGACATGCTTTGTCCTGAATTCATCCATATATATTGTTTCTGAAAACCACAGTGTCTGATATCATTCATCCTGAATTCGTATTTCTATTACTATTTAATGAAATCCACAGTGTCTGATATCAATCATATCATTTACCCTGAAGTTATCTATTTTATACCATTTAATGAAAATCACAGAGGCATTTTTCTTGAATGTATGTATTTATTACTATGCAATGAAAACTGGTGTCTGATATGATTTATCCTTAATTAATCCATATTTAACTGAAGGAAAACCACAGTGTCTGATATAATTTATCCTGAATTTATATATTTAGTACTATGGATGTAATAGTATTGTAGATAGCGCAATGTTGCTGTTTCAAAATCTTAACAATAATCCTGTGATGTGTGACAGTATCAAACGAAAACTTGGTGGGTTTAAGTTATTTTGGTGCTTCTGCTCAGTGGCCTTGTGGTTAGAGTGTCCATCGTGAGTTCAAACCCTGGCCGAGTCATACCAAAGACTAAAAAAATGGGACCCATTACCTCCCTGCTTGGCACTTCGCATCAAGGTTTGGAATTGGGGGTTAAATCACCAAAATGATTCCCGTGTGTGGCCACCGCTGCTGCTCACTGCCCCCCTCACCTCCCAGTTGGTCGAACAAGGGGATGGGTCAAATGCAGAGGGTAATTTCACCACACCAAGTGTGTGTGTGACTATCAGTGATACTTTAACTTTAACTTAATTTGATGCAAACCCTGGTATCTGATATCATTTATTCTGAATTAATCCATTTATCATTTAAAGAAAACCACAGTGCCTGATGTCATGTATCCTGAAGTTGTCTACTCAATGCTATTGAAAGAAAACCACACTGTCTGTAATCATGTATCCTGAATTCATCTATTTAGTACTATTTAATGAAAACCACAGGGTCTGACATACTTTGTCCAGAATTCATCCATGTATATTTTTTATGAAAACCACAGTGTCTGATATCATTTATCCTGAATTCATCTTTCTATTATTGTTTAATGAAACCCACAGAGGCCAATACCATTGATCTTGAATCAATCCATCCATCCATTTTTCTCCGCTTATCCGATTTCGGCTCGCGGGGGCAGCAGCCTAAGCAGAGAAGCCTCTCCCCAGCCACTTCGTCCAGCTCCTCCCGGGGGATCCAGAGGCGTTCCCAGGCCAGTCGAGAGACATAGTCTTCTCAACGTGTCCTGGGTCTTTCCCGTGGCCTCCTACCCGTCGGACGTGCCCTAATCCTGACCAAATGCCCGAACCACCTCATCTGGCTCCTCTCGATGTGGAGGAGCAGCGGCTTTACTTTGAGCTCCTCCCGGATGGCAGAGCTTCTCACCCTATCTCTAAGGCAGAGCCCCGCCACACGGCGGAGGAAACTCATTTCGGCCGCTTGTACCCGTGATCTTGTCCTTTTGGTCATAACCCAAAGCTCATGACCATAGGTGAGGATGGGAACGTAGATCGACCGGTAAATTGAGAGCTTTGCCTTCCGGCTCAGCTCCTTCTTCACCACAACGGATCGATACAGCATCCGCATTACTAAAGACGGCGCACCGATTTGCCTGTCGATCTCACTCTTGAACAAGACTCGGAGGTACTTGAATGTATGTATTTATTACTATGTAATGAAAACCGGTGCCTGATATGATTCATCCTTAATTTATCCATTTATAATTGAATGAAAACCACAGTGTCTGATATAATTTATCCTGAATTTATATATTTATTTGTATTAAATGAAAACTAAAGTGTTTATTATATATCCCTAATTCATCCATTTATCATTGAATAAAAACCACAGTGTCTGATATCATTTATCCTGAATTAATCTATTTAATACTATGGATGTACCGCAGTGTTGCTGTTTCAAAATATTAACAATAATCCTGTGACGTGTGACGGTATCAAACGAAAACTTGGTGGGTGTAGGTTTTTTTGGTGCTTTTGCGTTGGCATCTGACATAAACTACAGTGGATGTTCCGGCAATATTCTTTGCACTAAAAATACATTTGTTTGTAGTAATGAATATGATTAGATTTGATTTGAGCATCATGTTTGTGTTCAATTACAGTAAGTGTGTTTATCCTAAACATTCCTGCCACTTTATTTTTCATACTATGGCATTTAAAAAAAAATTTTTTAATTTTTTTAAACAATACAGTAACAATACCGTGGCTTTATACTGTGCTAATATCGTATTGTGACATTTTGATATTGTTACATCCCTATTTAGTACTATTTAATGAATACCACATTGTCTTACATAATTTGTCCTGAATTCATTTATATATTATTGAATGAAAACCGCAGTGTCTGATATAATGTATCCTTAATTCATCTATCTATTAATATTTAATTAAAACTACAGTGTCTGATATAATTAATCTGTTTAATATTGGCTGATATCATGTATCTTGAATGTATCTATGTATTCCTTCCTAATGAAAACCAGTGTCTGATATAATCTATTCTGATCGTCTGATCTAAATTGATCAATTAATTACAATTGAATGAAAACCATGGTGTCCGATATTATTTATCCTGAATTTGTCTTTATTACCATTTAATGAAAACCACAGTGTCTGATACCATTAATCCTGAATTCATCCATTTATTATTAAATGGAAACCTCAGTCAATATCATTTATCCTGAAGGAATCTGTTTATTACTATTTCATGAAAACCACAATGTCAGATATAATAACTCAGTAGATTTTAAAAGAGTAAAATAAACCCATATTTGTGTGTAATAATAGATTGGCGACATAAAGGGGCAAGAAATATGTCAATAATGAATAAAGCTAAATATGTTTTGGACCAACCCCTAGAGGGACAAGCAGTAGAAAATCGATAGATGGATGTTTTGGACCAAAAATCCCTCTACTGTATATTCTCTACTGCTTGCTTGTGTTACTATATCTGAGTTAGTGTGTAGAAATATGGGGAAATAACTCCAAAGGTACGCTTCATTCACTAACTGTGTTACAAGATCAGTTAGAATAATGTTGGATAAAGAGTACATTCAACCCCTTTTATTTATTTACCCGGTAATCAAAAATATTGAAATTCAATAATTTGGTGCATTTGCAAACAGCTAAAATTATGTCTGGAGCAAAACCTAACCTGCTACCCACGAATGTCATCAATTCTTCTTAACAAACGAGGAGAAATGTAACCTTTACAGAAAAATCGAGTTTAAGACATTGCTGAGTACATTTGTATTCACTAATAAAGCAACGGATTGTTTGAATAGAAGGTAAAGTTTGAAGGTTTCTTTCTTGTAGTGCTATGCCATAGAGTGCAAAACAGTGCACAAAGCTGTAAATTTAGTTTAACTTTGCTAAAAAAAAACACAAAATTATAAAAATGTTTTAGGTGGTATACAAATTAGTCATATTTTTCTGAGTGTAGTTTTGTGATTTCAAACTGTTGAAGTTATTCATTATTGCAACGCTTGTTTTTATGTGGTGCTTCTTTAAGTGGAAATACTTTGACGCTGTAAAGTATTGACCCCATGACCTGCATGACTCCGGCCTCTGTCTCACTACTAGGGTCAAGGGTCATTGAGCAGCTGCTGATAGTTTATAATTAGTGTATTAGGGGCTGGTGACTCCCGTAGGCCTAAGATGGGCAGTCCTCTTGCAGCCATCTTGGCGGCGCGACACGGGGCGAGCGCCGCCGTACTCTCCTGTTAGGCTGGGTTGGGGGTTGGGTTTGTGGGAATCTGGTTGATGGTGGAGCGGGACGGTCTTTCCGTCCGGCTGCAGGGAGTCTCTGGGCCCCTCGGGATGGGGGGGGTCCCGTCTTTCTGTCAATGTGTGGTGTGGTCTCTTGCTGGCTTGGGGACTGGTTGTCTCCTGCTTCTCCCGTGCCTTGTCCTCGACCAGGCACGGTCATGGGGGTCCCCTCATTGGTTGACCTGCCTCGCGTATTCCCTAGGGGCAGAACCTACTGTTTTGAGTGGGGCTTTCTGGGTGGTCGGGCCATACCTTGGCTCCCGCACATACTGGGAGACAAATATACTGTACATACAAACTAACATACATACATAAATAATGTAATACGTATAATACGTACGCACGCACATACGTACCTACGCACTTACATACAAACAGACTTATATTCATTCATACGTACATACATTCATACATATATATGCATATACAATACATACATACATAAATGCTTACGCTAGAGCTGAAAAATGTATACAATTTTGATTTAAATTTTGGTTATGGCTTCTTACGATCATGAAAATTAAAATAAAAACAAACAAACTGATTGTTCTGCGCAACATGCATGGTTACTTTTATTTCTATTTTATTTGTATTTTCCCATTTGTAGTGCAATAATGTTTATGGTCATTACTGTGTTATTACTATTTACTTCATTGACTGGTTCTTCTTTATAATTTTTGGTGTCATATTTGTAAATATTCTATTTGGTGATTTGTTTTTTTTTGTTGTTGTCCCCCTCTTGTCCCCACAATTTTCCCCCCCGTCTTCTTTTGTTTCTTCTTACTATCCCCTCCTGCTTCGGTCCAGCTTCGCCAAACACTAAATTTATCCATTTAATAAAGTTTAATAATATCTCACGCTTCTCTGTTTTAAAGTATAACTGCATGGCTCGAATTTAACCACGGCAACTGTCTTCAATGTCATCATCATCGTCGACGACTCCGCCCACGATGACATTTTCTCTGGCGCGCCTTCGCACGGCGCAGACATCTTCCGCGTCACTCTGCACGGTCCCGCCATCGAAAACTCCTCCCATGGCGCTGTCGTCGTCATCATCATCATCGTCGGCGCAAGCTGCGCGACCTCCTCCTCATTTGCCAAAGATGCGCTGTCGGCAGCGATCTGCAGAACCTGCGTGTGGACCTTCGCAGCTGTTGGTGCTCAGGTATCACGCGTTTCCGCCACTAATTTGGCCGTTCCGTGGTCGCCCGCCTCGCCAGTTCCAGCGGCGTTCAACGCATCGCCGCCTGACTTTCCCTCGCTGGCTGCGGGGACAATTGGCCTGGCGACCCTCCGCCAAGTCCTCCCTCCACCCTCCCGTAACTTTTGGATTTTTGACCGCTCTTGTTTCCAGGGAACATCTGGAATCTGTTCCTTGAGGGGGGGGGGCTGTGACGATCTGTCACTTCATTTGTGTTTGTTTTCTTGTTTTAGTATTTACTTCCTGTCAGTGCTCTTATTTTGTTATATTTCCTGTTTGTTCCGCTGAGCACTGTTTTTTCCTCACCTGCCGTTGATTGGCAGCCGGTCCACACCTGCTGCCAATCAACATGTATCCTATTTATACTTTGTCTCGAGCACTCCTCAGTGCTCGATGATAACACTCTATGTTTAGAACATTTATGCAAGACTGCTTTATTTTTTGGTACATGAGATTAAAACTCATCTTACCTATTCATCGCTCTCCTGGTTCTTGCATCTTGGGGTCACACAAACGGCAGCCATGCGAGTTCCTCACAATAATGATCCTATATTCTTGATGAATTGATTTACAAAATAAGGTCCATTGTCACTGTATAGATTTAGTTATACCATATCTTGGTATTATATCTTTGCATAATGCTTTTGCTACTGTTAGCGCATCTGCTTTTCCTTTGAAAATGCATCTACTATGACCAGACAATAATGTTTTCCTTCACTCTTATTTAGTTCAATAAAATCCATGCATAGATGTTGGAATGGGTGTTGTGGTTTGGGGAATTGGCCCCGTCGTGGGCGCATATTCCCTTGTGCATTGTGTCTTGCACAGGTCATGCATGTCTTACAATTTTTTTTTTGTATAAGAATACAACTATAGGTAGTATAGTGCTTCTGTATAAGGGTATTCATATCCCTCCTGTTGAGTCATGAGTTCAACCATGGCTCAAAACTGCTACCCACTTATACAGATTTTTTTGGTAAGATTAGTTTATTGTCTGGACATACATAGATGTCTTCTTTGTTCAACGTGACTCAGTTTTTTATCCATTTATCTTTTTCTTGTGGATTACTTTGTTGTTGCATATCTTTTAGTATATCATTATTCATGTCACTAGTTTGTAGTTTGAAATTTGTATTTCCTTTTCTGCTGCTTGTTTTGCTGTTTTGTCAGCAAACACATTTCCTATTGATACTGTGTCTGTTCCTTTGGTGTGTGCTGCACATTTGCATATTGCTATTTTAGCTGGTATGTACTGCTTTTACTAATTCTTTTTTTATCAGTTCTCCATGTGTTACAGGTTTTCCGGTTGACGTTATCATTCCTCTATTTTTCCAATGTTGTGCAAATGTGTGCACTGTTGAAAATGTGTATTGGCTATCTGTATATTGTGATCTTTTGATCTTTCATTACTTTACATGCTTCTATTAGTGCTACTAGTTCTGCAGCTTGCATTGAGTAATTTGATGGTCATTTGATAGCTTTCAAAACTTTTAGTTGCTGTTGCAACCACACATCCTATTCTATTTTTATTTCACAGAATGCTGCTTCAGCTTCTGAATTGCACTCTACAGATGATTACATTTTTTACATTAATTTACTTAATGGAGCTACTATTTCAGCATAATTTGGTATCCAACTTCTACAATAATTATTTAATCCTAAAAATTACCTCATTTGCTTCTTTGTTTGTGGTTTTTGTGCTTGTAGTACTGCTGTTTTTCTACTTTACACAATAATGCGTCCTTCTTTGTTTAGACAATGTTCTAGATACTTTACTTCTCTTTTGCATAATTGTACTTTTATTTTGCTTACTTTGTGTCCTTCACTATGTAGATGATTTAATAACGCTAATGTTATTTTTCTTCTAATTCAAATGTTATACGTATTACTTTTATGTAATTTTTAAGTAACATTTTAAACTCACTTAACTGTCTATACGCCAATTAATCTATACTTTTACACTCAGAATTTACATTCTTCCAATTCTTTATATTTCTTATTTGCAATTATTATTCAACAATATTCAAAGCAAACAGTTGTCTATCGCTAGCTGATAGCTGTCGTAATTGCCATGCCTCCTTATTTATTCATTATCTTATCTTATGGTGTACTGCAAATGTCTAAAACATAATCTAACCTAAGAATGTTATACTACACTTCAAAGTTAAACCTACTTTAAACTTACATGTAATACATTCATTTTCACACCTCCTTTCCCAATGCGCCCCCCCCCCCCCCACACACACACACACACACAAAAAGCTGTGTGTGAGTGCGTGTGTGCACTCCTAAGAGCAAAGGTCAGCAACACTTGAAGAGCGTTTCTCTATTTTATTTTTTTTCCTCAGCTTATAAACAATGTAACCCACCTTATCACTTTATCATGCTATACATATCAACTCTTATCATAGTTATTAACCTAGGTTTTTATTTGCTCCATTATTTTAAATACATATATACAGGACTGTCTCAGAAAATTAGAATATTGTGATAAAGTCCTTTATTTTCTGTAATACAATTTATAAAAAAAATAAATTAAAAAAAAGTCATAACATTCTGGATTCATTACACATCAACTGAAATATTGCAAGCCTTTTATTATTTTGATATTGCTGATTATGGCATACAGCTTTAGAAAACTCAAAAATACTATCTCAAAAAATTAGAATATTTCCTCAGACCAAGTAAAAAAAAAAAAAGATTTATAACAGCAAAACAAAATCAAACATTTGAAAATGTCACTTAATGCACTCAGTATTTGGTTGGGAATCCTTTTGCACGGATTACTGCATGGAGGCAATCAGCCTGTGGCATTGCTGAGGTGTTATGGATGCCCAGGATGCTTCAATAGCGGCCTTTAGCTCATTCGTATTATTGGGTCTGGTGTCTTTCAGCTTCTTCTTCACAATACCCCACAAATTCTCTATAGGGTTCAGGTCAGGGGATTTGGAAGGCCAATCGAGGACAGTAATGCCATGGTCAATACACCAGTTACTGGTGGTTTTGGCACTGTGGGCAGGTGCCAGATCATGCTGGAAAATGAAATCATCATCTCCATAGAGCTTTTCAACAGATGGAAGCATGTAGTGCTCTAAAATCTCTTGGTACACAGCTGCATTGACTCTGGACTTGATGAAACACAGTGGACCAACACCAGCAGCTAACATGGCTCCCCAAACCATTGCTGACTGTGGGAACTTCACACTGGATTTCAAGCAACTTGGATTTTGCTTCTCTCCAGCCTTCCTCCAGACTCTATCGCCTTGACTTCCAAATGAAATACAAAACTTGCTTTCGTCTGAAAACAGGACTCTGGACCACTCTGCAACTGTCCAGTGCTTCTTTTCCATAGCCCAAGTCAGACGCTTCTAGAGATTTTAGAGCACTACATGCTTCCATCTGTTGAAAAGCTCTATGGAGATGAGGATTTCATTTTCCAGCATGATCTGGCACCTGCCCACAGTGCCAAAACCACCAGTAACTGGTGTACTGACCATGGCATTACTGTCCTCGATTGGCCTGCCAACTCCCCTAACCTGAACCCCTTAGAGAATATGTGGGGTATTGTGAATAAGAAGCTGAAAGACACCAGACCCAATAATGCAAATGAGCTAAAGGCCGCTATTGAAGCATCCTGGGTATCCATAACACCTCAGCAATGCCACAAGCTGATTGCCTCCATGCCACGCCGCATTGATGCAGTAATCCGTGCAAAAGGATTCCCAACCAAGTACTGAGTGCATTAATTGACATTTTCAAATGTTTGATTTTGTTTTGCTGTTATAAATCTTTTTTTTTTTACTTGGTCTGAGGAAATATTCTAATTTTTTGAGATAGTATTTTTGAGTTTTCTTAAGCTGTATGCCATAATCAGCAATATTAAAATAATAAAAGGCTTGCAATATTTCAGTTGATGTGTAATGAATCCAGAATGTATGACTTTTTTTTTTTAAATTGCATTAAAGAAAATAAAGAACTTTATCACAATATTCTAATTTTCTGAGACAGTCCTGTGTGTGGGCAGCACGGTGGGAGAGGGGTTAGTGCGTCTGCCTCACAATACGAAGGTCCTGAGTAGTCGTGAGTTCAATCCTGGCCTCGGGATCTTTCTGTGTGGAGTTTGCATGTCCTCCCCGTGACTGCGTGGGTTCCCTCCGGGTACTCCGGCTTCCTCCCACCTCCAAAGACATGCACCTGGGGATAGGTTGATTGGCAACACTAAATTGGCCCTAGTGTGTGAATGTGAGTGTGAATGTTGTTTGTCTATCTGTGTTGGCCCTGCGATAATGTGGCGAGTTGTCCAGGGTGTACCCCGCCTTCCGCCCGATTGTAGCTGAGATAGGCTCCAGCGCCCCCCACGACCCCGAAGGGAATAAGCGGTAGAAAATGGATGGATGGAGTCCTGTGTGTGTGTATATATATATATGTATATATATATATATATATATATATATATATATATATATATATATATATATATATACATACATAAATATTAGGGGTGTAACGGTACGTGTATTTGTATTGAACCGTTTCGGTACGGGGGTTTCAGTTCGGTTCGGAGGTGTACCGAACGAGTTTCCACACAAACATATTAAGTAGCCGCCCCCGCTTCCTTCTGCCTCTGTTTCTGTCAGTACTCTACACAGCACCCAGCATTGTCCCACCCACACAACCATCTGATTGGTTACAAACAGAGCGGTAACAGCCAATCGGCAGTGTGTATTCAGAGCGGTAACAGCCAATGAGCAGTGCGTATTCAGAGCGCATGTAGTCAGTGCTTAGCGTTTAGCAGGTAAGCATCAGGCAGCGGACTCTCCCCAAATTATAATAAACACCTCCCAGTCAACTACTAGTAACATCACTATGAGCCTGTTGACCTTCTAGAAATATAAAAGGCAGCTCAGCTCGCTCGCAGTCCTGGCTTGAGGTGAAGGCTAATTCTCTTTTAGCGTAACGTTAGCTCATTTTGCGATGTGTGTTTGTGTGTGTTACGGACAGCAAAGCCCTGTCTGTCATTTCACTTGACCTTTTTCTGTGTTGAAGCAGCAAAAAAGAACATTATGTTAAATTAAGAGTTTCTGTCTCTGATAGTTGATATAATAATGTAACTGCATCATTAAGCCTACATGAACTCCATGGTGTTCAGGGATGAATAGTCTCTCCTATTGCTATTGTACCATTTTGTCAGCTATAGTTACATTAATCATTAGTAATGCAGCAGCCTAGTTTTGAATGGCAGGGTCCCTGCTATCACATGTTGATAAAAATATAACATTTACATAATAAATCAACTACAGGCTTCCCAAATGCTGTAATAAATTAAGCATGATGAGTTGACTTGAAACTGTTTATTGTTGCACTTTTTATATGTAGAAGAAAAGTTTTGTCATTTTATTTAATCTCAGCAACAACTTGAGGCAGTTTAATGTTGATTAACGTGGGCAGAATTATTATAGTGTTCCCAATGTTAAAAGGATAAAGCCATTGTTTACAAATTTGGTAAATAAATAACCAAAAAATTTATATTTTGTTGTTTTCTTACTGTACCGAAAATGAACCGAACCGTGACCTCTAAACCGAGGTACGTACCGAACCGAAATTTTTGTGTACCGTTACACCCCTAATAAATATACATGTATATCTTTAGTCTACATTTTCTTCATATCTTATTTCAACACCCCCACATTATCTGTCGTACGCATTAGTTTATTCCATTTTGCATTAATTATTCTCATTGATTTCTTCCCATTTCTTCATCTATTTTTACTTTTCTCTCATTTTAGCACTTTGAGATTTTCTCCTATTTTATTTTTATTTTTATTTGAACCTCCGAGGTTTTTACCCAATTTGTACCTGGAAAGATACACACTTAAACACACACTAACAAACAAACAAACAAGTTTGCAGCGATCTACCACCAATGGCATACGCTGACAACATGACTAATTGGTGTCGTCTTTTAATAGTCATGCTGTGTTACTTTGATTGTTAATTTTTTTCTCAGGACAGTCTCGTGCGAAATGCCCTTCTCGGCCACAACGCCAACACGCAGTAGGGTGTAATCGCTGCCGTTGTGATTGTCTTCTATTTTGGTTGAAATAGATTGTAATAGACCATATCAGATCTGCGTTTCTTTGGGTCCCTCTTTCCATTTTGAGAATTTGGAGTAATCCGTCGTCCCCTACAGAGCCGAACTTATAAGGATTACTTTTGTCTTTGTTGTAAGATAGTGGTTTAATTTATTATTGTGGTACACGTCGCTTCTACTGGAGTTTATTCCCCAGTGGAGGTGTCTTGCATAAAGAATCCACAATAACCCACTATTTACTTCTCACAACTTTAATATGGAGTGATAGCCTAATGGCGATTACTCCCACACACTCTCACATTCACACCTTTCAGTATATTGATCCACGGATATTTCAATTTTTCATGTGGACTACGCCGCCCTCCAGGTTATTGTTTTTTACGGATATTTCAGTTTTCTGAATAGACCATTTCAGGTCTGCGTTTTGGACTCCGTCGCCCCTCAGGATATTAGTTTACGGATTTTTCAATTTATTGTGGGCTCCGCCGCCCTCCAGTATATTTGTTTTCAGATTTCACGGCCTCTTCAGTTTTAGCTTTTTCGGTTTTTACTTAATTTGGTTTATTTTCAATGTTGAATTCCCTGAATTTTTTGTTGTTTTTTTCTTTCTCTTTTTTTTTCAAACCGAGACAGAATTCAATTTGGTTCAATTGAGGAGAAACGTGTCAACCTGTAACCTCTTACAGTGTCACCCACGCTCTGGCGAAAGATTGTACTCCTCCTTCTTTATTTTACTTTCTCCGACCACATGACCACAGCTGCTTCCAGAGGGAAGTGGGTTGTAAACAGCGTTGCCTTTAGTTACAGAACAGTTCAAAAGAAAAGGTCGAAAACACTTCACAGAAAAGGTCGTAAACGAGTTCAAAAAGAGGTTCGTAAAACAGTTCAAAAAAGACGTTCATAAAACAGTTGAAAAAGGAAGTCGCCTGAAGGGATCCTGGTCCTGCTTCCTCTTCGCTTTTATAGTCCTTAGGTCAGACAATATCTTTCTGTTTGATTTAGGGCTGCAACTAACGATTAATTTGGTAATCGATTAATCCGTCGATTATTACTTCGATTAATCGATTAATAATCGGATAAAAGAGACCAACTACATTTCTATCCTATCCAGTATTTTATTGAAAAAGAACAGCATACTGGCACCATACTTATTTTGATTATTGTTTCTCAGCTGTTTGTAAATGTTGCAATTTATAAATAAAAGTTTATTTAAAAAAAAAAAAAAAAAAAAAAAAAGCCTCTGCGCATGCACATAGCATAGATCCAACGAATCGATGACTAAATTAATCGGCAACTATTTTTATAATCGATTTTAATCGATTTAATCGATTAGTTGTTGCAGCCCTACTTTGATTATAATACATGAAAGACAACAGGAACACCTTCATCTTGCTTCCCCCTACACAGTGGAGTTTTACGAGCTTTATTCTTGGTAGGTTCCAATGACAGCTTTTGTTTCTCACCGGCCACTCAATGTAACACAAAGTTTTTGTGATAACTTAGAAACAATTATTCTAACAACCGCCCTTACCTTTTCACTTGTTAATGGACTAGGGATGTAATTGTCAACGGTATAATGATAATTTGCGATCAAATTCCAGACGGATGGTAATATCGTCTACTTTGTTTAATTAACACGGAGCCAAGCGATTGATTTCACACCATGCGGAGTTGGACGGAATACAAACGGCCTTTAGCTGAGGATGAGAAGAGAAGCTGCCACTCTGCATGATGGTAGTCAATCTTAATGATCATGTTAACTTTGACACTCATATGCAAGTGAATGAATACTTAGTCAATAGCCATACATGTCACACTAAGAGTGGCCGTATAAACAACGCCAACACTGTCATAAACCCTTGCCATATAGTGAGACCACACTAAAACAACAATGACAAACACATTTTGGGAGAATATTTGCACCGCAACACAACATAAAAACAACAACAAATTCCCAGAATTCCTTGCAGCACCAACTCTTCTGGGACACTATAGTCATCTTCCCTCGCTTCCCGTCATGCATTTAAGAGCGTACTGCTGTTAGATGGACACAGGTGTGGACAATATTGGAGACAGACGCACTTGTTCCCACACTACAAGTAAACAGTGAAGGAGAACAACTATATGATGTTGCTATTATTTTGTCAATACAGCGTCCATCAGCTGCTGTGACTGAGAGTTAATGATGTGAGGAAACATGCGGCAGGTGATGTGTCGTGAACATTGTCACAACTTGTTTATATAGTCTTTAGTTTGTTGACTGGGATGTTCACTTGTCCTTTATTTACCTGCTAACAGTATCAGTGTTCAAATAACATCAATACTGGCTCAAATGTTTTGTCATCTCATCGAACTGAACGTAGGCTGTGTATTCGATTTGAGAGATGTCACTCCTGTTTTTTGTTGTTGTTGGCCAAACTGTTGTACAGAACCACAAGGGGGAGTTGGAAAAGAACAAAGCTTGTTTAATTGACTTCATCTTCCTTAGCCAAACTGCTTTGTGTTTTATTTTGATATCAAAAAGTAAACGCCATGTGTTTTTTTCATGTCACAAAGGTATTACTTTAAAAAACATTTGACACATCATTTTGTTAATGTGTTATTGTGTATAGTTAATTCCTATACAACATATTTCTGCTCAAACTCTTAATGGATCTGTCCCGACACAGCATCTACATGTACATAACTTAAAAAATAAATAATAAAAAAATACGTCCCTCTATCAAAATGTAAAAATAGAGATGAAAAAATGATTTTCCTGAGTGGCTGGACAGAACTTCGAAAAAATATATATATATTAGTATTAGTCAGTTTTAAATAGTGTGTTAGTCAGCGTATGAGTAAGCATAATAGAGAGAAGCTTCAGTATGATCGCATTAAAGGAGACATGATGGTAAACTCGTGACGATTTTATTCACATGCATCACCCCACATGACCTGTTTGTTACACTTATTGGCTCCACTCCATGTTTGCACTCTTTTTGATAAGTTCTGCACATGTTTAGCTTTGCTCAGCTAACACTGCTTAGGCAGGTTGCGTGTTGCTGTTACTGACACACAGAGTGTGTCAGTAACAGTAGACAGCAGCCAGACTTTGGTGACCTATATCCTGCAGTGAGATTAAGTAGTTTTGTGTGCTCTGTGTCGGCCCAGAGACGTATTGACCTTTAAACAGGCCAGAGCTGGACTCTGTAAATGGTTTTAAAGGTGGCGACACAATTCCCCATCCAATCTATTTTATAGTCCTGTCACATGGACTTCTCTAACCCAACAAAAAAAAGCTCAAATCTAATTAGGATATTAAGTCTTTCCACATGAGGACGTCACATGTCTCCCAAAGTGGAAAAGGGTAGACGGAATAACCCAATCACCAGCACAGAGCTTCTTTTTGCACTTAAAAAAAATATGTTTTGGTACCCGACATGCCTGTCTCTTTAACAGCATGTAAGATAGGCAATCATTGTGAACACTACTGATGGATTGAAACCATGGTTTGCCACAATTAAACACTTTGTGCACCAAAAATACTCTTAGAAATAAACTTTAAAGGCCTACTGAAATAAATTTTTTAAATTTAAACGGGGATAGCAGATCCATTCTATGTGTCATACTTGATCATTTCGTGATATTGCCATATTTTTGCTGAAAGGATTTAGTAGAGAACGACGACGATAAAGTTCGCAACTTTTGGTCGCTGGAAGTAGCGTGACGTCACAGGCTGGAGTGCTGCTCACATTTCCCTATTGTTTACACCAGCAGCGAGAGAGATTCGGACCGAGAAAGCGACGATTACCCCATTAATTTGAGCGAGGATGAATGATTCGTGGATGAGGAAAGTGAGAGTGAAGGACTATAGTGCAGTGCAGGACGTATCTTTTTTCGCTCTGACCGTAACTTAGGTACAAGGGTTCATTGGATTCCACACTTTCTCCTTTTTCTATTGTGGATCACGGATTTGTATTTTAAACCAGTGGTCCCCAACCACCGGTCCGCGGCCCGGTACCGGTCCGCGGACCGATTGGTACCGGGCCGCACAAGAATTAAAAAAAAAACAATTTTTTTTTAATTTTTTAATTTTTTTAAATGAAATCAACATAAAAAACACAATATATACATTCTATATCAATATAGATCAATACAGCCTGCAGGGATACAGTCCGTAAGCACACATGATTGTATTTATTTATGTAAAAAAAAAAATTTATTTTATTTTTTTTAAATACACCCCCCCCCCACCGGTCCATGGGACAAATTTTCAAGCGTTGACCGGTCCGCAGCTACAAAAAGGTTGGGGACCACTCTTTTAAACCACCTCGGATACTATATCCTCTTGAAAATGAGAGTCAAGAACGCGAAATGGACATTCACAGTGACTTTTATCTCCACGACAATACATCGGCGAAACACTTTAGCTACGGAGCTAACGTGATAGCATCGGGCTCAAATGCAGATATAAACAAAAGAAATAAACCCCTGACTGGAAGGATAGACAAAGTCAACAATACTATTAAACCCTGGACATGTAAATACACGGTTAATGCTTTCCAGCTTGGCGAAGATGAACAATGCTGTTGCTAACGACGCCATTGAAGCTAGCTTAGCAACGGGACCTCACAGAGCTATGATAAAAACATTAGCGCTCCACCTACGCCAGCCAGCCCTCATCTGCTCATCAACACTCGTGCTCACCTGCGTTCCAGCGATCGACGGAAGGACGAAGGACTTCACCCGATCATCCGTGCGGTCGGCGGCTAGCGCGTCTGCTATCCAAGTCAAATTCCTCCTGGTTGTGTTGCTACAGCCAGCCGCTAATACACCGATCCCACCTACAACTTTCTTCTTTGCAGTCTTCATTGTTCATTAAACAAATTGCAAAAGATTCACCAACACAGATGTCCAGAATACTGTGGAATTTTGAGATGAAAACAGAGCTTTTTTGTATTGAATTCAAAGGTGTACCAATACTTCCGTTTAACTAAGGGAATAAGCGGTAGAAAATGGATGGATGGATGGATGGATAGTGACGTCACTCGCATACGTCATCGTCATCATACAAAGACGTTTTCAACCGGAAGTTTAGCGGGAAATTTAAAATTGCACTTTATAAGTTAACCCGGCCGTAATGGCATGTGTTGCAATGTTTAGATTTCATCATTGATATATAAACTATCAGACTGCGTGGTCGGTAGTAGTGGGTTTCAGTAGGCCTTTAACTTACTTTAAAAATAAATAAAGTGCATGAAAAAGTTAAGGCAAAATATAACAAAACAGATTCTCTCAGAAAGTAAAAGAAAGCTAAATTCAGAGGCCACCACAAATTGTGATTATTTTAGGCAGAATTCATTACAGAATCTGGACATAGGGGCATGTTTTAAAATAGCCTATTAGGTATGGCTGCCCTCAGAGGGCTGTTTGTAACCGTGAATATATATGAATACTAATGTATAATCGCCTCATGATATTACACAATTGCGTATGCAATTGATTATAATTTTTTATGAAAAATTGATGGATAACCTATTTTGAAATCATAAGTCAGGGGGACAAGTAGTAATTCAAATTTTTTTTTTTTTTAATTTTGACGAAAACATTTTTGGAATATGTTTGTTGCATTATCAAAAGTATTACACATGCAATCACATACAGTAAATAACATTTTTCTGTTGATTATTTTAGTAAGCAAGTTTGTTTTAATAATCGACTAATCGGATTAAACACACTATAAATGACGATAATAATTATAATAATTACTTTTACTCAAATAGCGCTTTTAAAATGTACTCAGGCACTTATACATAATCAAACAAAAACATAATAATAATCTTAAAAGCACATACAGTATAATGATAAACAACCAAACTATATAAGTGTAAATGGTTGAAATAAACAATGATTGTTCTGCTTGTCATACACCACCATTCTTTCTTTTCTAATAAATGCACATTATCAGCATTAAAACTGCATTTTAGCACAAGTGCATTAATAAAAATGAAAACATCAAAAACTCTTCGCTGATAGCCGCTACACAGATCTCAGCCCCCGCACGCCACAGCTCTCATGTGCGCTCTATTGCAGCGGCCGTGCGGAAACTGTTTGCCTTTTCAAAGTTCCGACCACTCCATGCGGTTCAGGTTTTGTCCATTTTTTACAATGAGTTATTATTTAACGATTATTCAAAGCAACAGAATATAAATCGAAGCTTTTTAAAAATTGTATTAATTGATTATATCAATGAATTGTTGCAGACCTAACTCATATAGGTGGGTTAGGTTTTTTCTGATGTATGTTTGCTAGCAAACTACGATGTGATTGCCACACTGATGGATGGAAATAAGGACATAAGCTTCACTACTGTTTTAAGGATGTGTGATGCTAGACCTACCATAATAGTGATAACATATTTTATCAGAAACAAATCTGCAGGAACAGTTTGTCAAATCCACCTGCGATCGAGTCTTTTCTTACCTCCTAGTGTGCACAAACTACACTTAAATCTAAAGGAAAAAAATAAAAACAATTATATTGTGCATTCTTACCAACTTTTAACTGTTTTGGATTAACTTAACTTCAATATACCTTTAAAGACCTACTGAAACCCACTACTACCGACCACGCAGTCTGATAGTTTATATATCAATGATGAAATCTTAACATTGCAACACATGCCAATACGGCCGGGTTAGATTAGTAAAGTGCAATTTTAAATTTCCCGCAAAATATCCTGCTGAAAACGTCTCCGTATGATGACGTTTGCGCGTGACGTCACGAATTGTAGCGGACATTTTGGGACACCATTGTGGCCAGCTATTAATTCGTCTGTTTTCATCGCAAAATTCCACAGTATTCTGGACATCTGTGTTGGTGAATCTTTTGCAATTTGTTTAATGAACAATGAAGACAGCAAAGAAGAAAGCTGTAGGTGGGAAGCGGTGTATTAGTGGCCGGCTGAACTGGGACAACAGAGACTCTTACCAGGAGGACTTTGAGTTGTATACGCGCTACCGTGAGTACGCAGCTGCGGCTTCCAAACATTTGATCGCTTGCCCGTACGTGCGTGCCGCTATGTGCATGTCACGTACGTAACTTTGGGGAAATATATGTGCTGTATGAACTTTGCGGAGGTGAACGGTACTTTGGGCTGTGGGATTGAGTGTGTTGTGCGGGTGTTTGATTTGTATTGGCGGGTTATATGCACGGGAGGGGGAGGTGTTTGTTATGCGCAATTAATTTGTGGCACATTAAATATAAGCCTGGTTGTGTTGTGGCTAATAGAGTATATATATGTCTTGTGTTTATTTACTGTTTTAGTCATTCCCAGCTGAATATCAGGTCCCACCCGCCTCTCACAGCATCTTCCCCATCTGAATCGCTTCCACTGCCCTCTAATCCTTCACTCTCACTTTTCCCATCCACGAATCTTTCATCCTCGCTCAAATAAATGGGGTAATCGTCGCTTTCTCGGTCCGAATCGCTCTCGCTGCTGGTGGCCATGATTGTAAACAATGTGCAGATGTGAGGAGCTCCACAACCAGTGACGTCACACTACTTCCGGTACAGGCAAGGCTTTTTTATCAGCGACCAAAAGTTGCGAACTTTATCGTTGATGTTCTCTACTAAATCCTTTCAGCAAAAATATGGCAATATCGCGAAATGATCAAGTATGACACATAGAATGGACCTGCTATCTCAGTTTAAATAAGAAAATCTCATTTCAGTAGGCCTTTAAAAGAAGCAATGGATTCAATTATTTACGCCCTCTGTTGGTTACTGACAAGTAGTAAAAATCCATTATCCCCCAATTCTTCAATAGTGCCTCAGTGATATGAATCGTTGAGCTAAAATTCTAACAATCGCAAAAAATGGCAAACCTATCCTATCCTTCCTCCTCAGGCTTTGGGTCTGCCCATCACAGATGAGCAAATCACGGAGATGGAGAGACACGCGGAGGAAATCGACTTCGCCATGGCAGCGGAGGAGGAGCGTAAACTCCGGCATGACGTCATGGCTCACGTTCACACTTTCGCACACTGCTGCCCCGCCGCGGCCCCCATCATCCACCTGGGAGCTACCTCCTGCTACGTGGGAGACAACACGGTGATGATGCCTATTTGTTTAAAAGTTACAAGAAAAACGCTATCAAGGAAAATAGATGAAAAAATGAATCTTCTATTTATGATGTCAATAGCGCCGTGTCTTCACACTAAGTCTTGAAGATGTTTTGCTCCTTTACCTCAGGATCTGATTATGCTGCATGATGGATTCAACATTCTCTTACCCAAGGTGAGGCGCAGCTGCAGCCGCTAACATGTGCACCCATCCGGGCAATTAAATCAACACAATGAACAGGTTCCGTTTTATAAGTCTTAGATTTCATTCATTCATATTTACAGCTGGCCAGAGTCATTGACAGACTGGCAAACTTTGCAGATGAATATTCGGACCTGCCCACGCTGGGCTTCACACACTACCAGTAAGTCTGCTCCTTGTCTTTGCTCACTGTATGGTCTTATTTTGTCCCCTATCTCACATTTCCTGCCTGCAGGCCGGCCCAGTTGACCACGGTTGGAAAGCGAGCGTGCTTGTGGCTGCAAGACTTGGCCATGGACATGAGGAACCTGCAGCGGGCACGCGATGACCTGCGTTTCCGTGGGGTCAAGGGGACCACCGGCACTCAAGCTAGTTTCCTGCAGCTCTTTCAGGGAGACCATGACAAGGTAAAAAAAAAATCAATTGAAATGTACAGTGGAACCTCAATTTACGAAATTGATCTTGAACAGGGTTTGAAAATCGAAAAGTTTGGAAATGAAAATATATCCATCCCATCCATCCATCCATTTTCTACCGCTTGTCTCTTTTGGGTAGCGGGGGGTCGCTGGAGCCTATCTCAGCTGCATTCGGGCGGTAGGCAGTGTACACCCTGGACAAGTCGCCACCTCATCGCAGGGCCAACACAGATAGACAACTTTCACACTCACATTCACACACTAGGGCCAATTTAGTGTTGCCAATCAACCTATCCCCAGGTGCATGTCTTTGGAGGTGGGAGGAAGCCGGAGTACCCAGAGGGAACCCACGCAGTCACGGGGAGAACATGCAAACTCCACACAGAAAGATCCCGAGCCCGGGATTGAACTCAGGACTACTCAGGACCTTCGTATTGTGAGGCAGATGCAATTAACCCCTCTTCCATCATGCTGCCCAATGAAAATATATAAACCTTGTAAATATGAATAATGCGTTCCAGCCTTGATGAAAGTCTTTATTTTAGTTAAGGTTCGTACACTTTATCTGATACCTGCTACTATACACAGTACTGTATATCAAACAAAAATAACAAGGAGGTGATGAATCAACTGTCTCTTTACAAGCCAAAACGAAGACGACAAGCTGATCTGTCCTGTATGCGCTGCTCTGCCCTCACTCCCGCACACACAGAAGTCCCTTTGGTGGCTCACAAACGATCAGAAATTACAAAAATATTTAACTTCAACAACCATATTGCTACAATAATAAACATTCAAAAAAGTTAAATTCACTTTCAGTACAAAAACACCGGCAAAAGTCCTTTCGTGTGCAGACAGAAAAATCCGTAGAGAGGGAGCAGACAAAGATACTTTTGGAGGTTTTTTTTTCTTTTTTTTACTTAAATTCATATGTGTAGCTCTAATCATTAGGTTGCGCATTAGAATAACGAGAAAAAGAAGGGATTTATTTGCTTTCATAAAAACATTATCATAATGATATTATGATATGATAAATGGGTCCAAAAAGTATTTGATAAAGTTGTTATTAAATACTTTTTGGTCCCATTTGGTTTTAACAAAATAAATCAAGTATTGTGAGTGTATCTTACCTTTCTGTACTTGTATCTGAAGCAGCAATAGCTATCCTCCATGAAAACCTTTGTATGATCACATTAATTTTGTCTTAAAGGCCTACTGAAATTATTATTTTTTATTTAAACGGGGATAGCAGATCCATTCTATGTGTAATACTTGATCATTTCGCGATATTGCCATATTTCTGCAGAAAGGATTTAGTAGAGAACGACGACGATAAATGTCGCAACTTTTGGTCGCTGATAAAAAAAAAAGCGTTGCCTATACCGGAAGTAGCGTGACGTCACCGGAGGAAGGACTCCACACATTTTCCCATTGTTTACAATGCAGCGAGAAAGATTCGGACCGAGAAAGCGACGATTACCCCATTAATTTGAGCGAGGATGAAAGATTCGTGGATGAGGAAAGTGAGAGTAAAGGACTACAGTGCAGGACGAATCTTTTTTCGCTCTGACCGTAACTTAGGTACAAGGGTTCATTGGATTCCACACTTTCTCCTTTTTCTATTGTGGATCACGGATTTGTATTTTAAACCACCTCGGATACTATATCCTCTTGAAAATGAGAGTCGAGAACGCGAAATGGACATTCACAGTGACTTTTATCTCCCCGACAATACATCGGCGAAGCTCTTTAGCTACTGAGCTAACGTGATAGCATCGGGCTCAAATGCAGATAGAAACAAAATAAATAAATCCCTGACTGGAAGGATAGACAGAAGATCAACAATACTATTAAACCATGGACATGTAAATACACGGTTAATAATTTCCAGCTTGCCGAAGCTTAACAATGCTGTTGCTAACGACGCCATTGAAGCTAACTTAGCAACGGGACCTCACAGAGCTATGATAAAAACATTAGCGCTCCACCTACGCCAGCCAGCCCTCATCTGCTCATCAACACCCGTGCTCACCTGCGTTCCAGCGATCGACGGAAGGACGAAGGACTTCAGCCGATCATCCGTGCGGTCGGCGGCTAGCGTCGGCTAGCGCGTCTGCTATCCAAGTCAAAGTCCTGCTGTTTGTGTTGCTACAGCCAGCCGCTAATACACCGATCCCACCTACAACTTTCTTCTTTGCAGTCTTCATTGTTCATTAAACAAATTGCAAAAGATTCACCAACACAGATGTGGAATTTTGAGATGAAAACAGAGCTTTTTTGTATTGGATTCAATGGGGTACCAATACTTCCGTTTCAACGATTGACGTCATGCGCATACGTCATCTTATATAGACGTTTTCAACCGGAAGTTTAGCGGGAAATTTAAATGTGCACTTTATAAGTTAACCCAGCCGTATTGGCATGTGTTGCAATGTTAAGATTTTATCATTGATGTATAAACTATCAAACTCCAATATTAAAATCCCCCTGCGCTTTTTGAACGGTCCGGTGTTCAGTGTTTGCACCGGTTTCAGTAGGCCTTTAAAGTCCAGTTTAGAGAAGTATTTCATCTTGGATACAGTATATAATCCTCCATTTTGGCAGACACATTCATTTGATTTAATGTTATTGCAA
Organism: Entelurus aequoreus; assembly: GCF_033978785.1. Taxonomy (NCBI): domain Eukaryota; kingdom Metazoa; phylum Chordata; class Actinopteri; order Syngnathiformes; family Syngnathidae; genus Entelurus; species Entelurus aequoreus. Next base: position 20,061,635 of record NC_084755.1, on the reverse strand, counting down.
GCAATTAAACAATATTTTTGCATCTGACAAAACACACCCACAAACGCTGGTTTACTCTAATAAAAATGCCATGTTTGTTATAAATACAGTTTTGAAAAAAAGGGAAAAAAAGACTGGCTTCCGCTGGAGAGACATGTGTCTGCTCGCACTTCTCCCAGTGTGGCGAGTCAGAGTACTGCTAGCTTGTTGTCACTTATTCTGCAGCTGAGTAGTCTCAAGAATGATCCCTGGGATCACTAGCGCCCTCTACCACCATGAGGCGGGAGAACTGCGAGCCTCACCCAGTGCGTCTTCGCAGCCGTTTTATGATTGCTCAGCACAAGAAATACGTTACACACATACAGTTGTTGACTAAATACACTGTACATTATATACCTCAGCTAACTAAATTATGGAAATGTATAATGTAATTCATATAGCAATACGGTCTCACTGCACAGCAGGCCAGCAGTTAGCCGAGTCATTGCGCAATCCATGGTGAGGCTCAACTGGCTGCTGACTCACCGCAAGTCTCTTCTCAGTATTTGAACGGCAAATGTGAAAATTCAGCGATTTTGAATAAAAAAAATCTAAAACTGGTGAAGTTAAATGGGAAAATAACTTTATAGTATAATCACTGGATACATATAACAATTTAATTAATTTTTTTCTTTTTAAATTTTTTTTCTTTCCATGATGGCACGTGAGCCACTGCCTCACCTGCCTCCCCTGACTGCACGTCACTGATATACACTAATACTATCTACTCTACCAGGTAGAAGACCTGGACAGGATGGTTACCGAGATGGCTGGCTTCAAAAAGTAAGTTCACTGCATATGATATTTGGCATGCAGTGTTTCCCATAGATTGACCGTATGGCCTGAAACACATGGATTTGACGCTATATACATGTTTGCCCTCGCCCATAAACACGTTATAACGTACCTCGTCTTCTAGAGAATAAGAAGACTGCGCATACGGAATCATTGATCTAATACAATTTATTTGTGGAGCACTTGAAAAATAACCATTGGAGCAAAGTGCTGTACAGAATAACGAAAAGAAGGTACAGAAACTATCAAAGACAATAAAACCACCTAAAGTACAATTGAGACATAAAATAAAATCTAATAAATAAAAAATAGGCTAAAACACAATACAATAAATTATTGTTGCCAACTTAATGACTTTTATTTTAATTACAACCCACCAAATATTGTTTAGCAAAAAAATCTAGTAAATACTTTTTGAAAGTCTGACCACAAAGCTTTTCTCAACGTGCACTGGGTGCTGCTGTTGGCCCTTCACACATCTAAAAGCACTCACAGGCGGCTCAAATTGACAAAAAAGTTTATTTGTAGTTCAATTCAGTTTATTCAGGATAGCAAATTGAGATGCAGCATCTCGTTTTCAAGGGGTCCTAACACAAATAAAGAAAAACATAAAACATACATTCAAAACACAGTCAAACACAAAAACATACTGCTCTACCACTTCCACAGCACCCCACATCTCACCTGCTCACACACATTTACATAAACCATTGCGATCGAATACGATACAATACAATACAACATCAGAAGCAACATAATACAACTTCAAAATCAAAAACAAGAACAACTTATTTGCAAGTTGGAAAGTAAATTAGATTTAAAGATTAAAAAATAAGTAATGGACTTTAGAAGCAGAGAGATTATTCCAATCAGATTGGGCTATGAATTTGAATGCCATATGGCGTATTTCTTTATGAATTTTCTGTGCTGTAAAAATTGATAATTCATATATAGCTCGGTTGGTAGAGCGGCCGTGCCAGCAACTTGAGGGTTGCAGGTTCGATCCCCGCTTCCGCCATCCTAGTCACTGCCGTTGTGTCCTTGGGCAAGACACTTTACCCACCTGCTCCCAGTGCCACCCACACTGGTTTGAATGTAACTTAGATATTGGGTTTCACTATGTAAAGCGCTTTGAGTCACTTGAGAAAAAGCGCTATATAAAATGTAATTCACTTCACTTCACTTCACATATCTAAGAGAATAGGGAGCTGTTAACTGAACCTAATGTTGTTTTAAGTACATGTAAGTAAATACATTTAAAAAGACCCAGTAAAAGTGACGTCTCGACTTAAAATGAAGCCAAAACAGCCTGTTACATGACACAATGGTAAATTCTGAATGGGCACCTCAGGACAAATCTGCACAAAGAAATATATAAAATATAGAGAGGTTTGAGTAGTGTTTTGGTAAACAACAACATTATTTAGTATGGGAAGTAACAATTGTGAAATTATTCTTTTTCTAACCAGAAATGAAAAACAATTAATGGATTTATAGAGAGAGCCCAAACAGCCATACATTCTACAAATGTACATTTTTACAAATATAATCGATGTGGTTTAAAGGTAAACTCAGGGTCAATCCAAAGACCAAGGTAATTTAATACATAAACTGGAGTTCCATCATTTAAATTAATATGCAACTCAAATAAACAAGATATACATAGTTCTAAACATAATTATTTTCCTTTTCTTGTTTTATTTTGACTAATTGTTTGCAATAAAGGCAAAACTTAATTTTTTTGCACCTTTATATGGATTTGCACTATGATGTTGCGGCGGCGTTGCTGCCCACCCTTACACAAAGGTTTGGGGAAATTGGTAACGTATCTCATCACGGAACTGGTTACATATTATAGCAATGTATATAATGTTGATACGTTTGTATTATTTAGCTAAGCAGGTTTTTTTGTACATATACTATGGAGTGGTTTACAACTTCACTGTATCATACTGATGTTTTGGTTACCACAAAAACACCTATTAATATGATACATTGCAGTATGCACACCACTGCGAACTACAACCAAAATAATACTAATAACTAAATAATAAACACTACCGTTCAAAAGTTTGGGGTCACCCAAACAATTTTGTGGAATAGCCTTCATTTCTAAGAAGAAGAATAGACTGTCGAGTTTCAGATGAAAGTTCTCTTTTTCTGGCCATTTTGAGCGTTTAATTGACCCCACAAATGTGATGCTCCAGAAACTCAATCTGCTCAAAGGAAGGTCAGTTTTGTAGCTTCTGTAACGAGCTAAACTGTTTTCAGATGTGTGAACATGATTGCACAAGGGTTTTCTAATCATCAATTAGCCTTCTGAGCCAATGGGCAAACACATTGTACCATTAGAACACTGGAGTGATAGTTGCTGGAAATGGGCCTCTATACACCTATGTAGATATTGCACCAAAAACCAGACATTTGCAGCTAGAATAGTCATTTACCACATTAGCATCTGCTGACTGAAGCCTTGGTTTTGAAGAATCCTCAATCAAGTCTTTTATTGGGCGCCAAACAATCATCCATGCCACACCCACTTCAAGTCCACTACTTTATATAGAGTATTTCTTTAAAGTTAAGACTAGTTTAAAGTTATCTTCATTGAAAAGTACGGTGCTTTTCCTTCAAAAATAAGGACATTTCAATGTGACCCCAAACTTTTGAACGGTAGTGTATATTTAAAAGACTGGTGTGTAGAATGTTCATGTGTAATCTGTGCTCCACAGAGCCTACCTGGTGACTGGTCAGACATACAGTCGTAAAGTGGACGTTGACAGTCTGTCCAGCCTTGCCAGTTTGGGAGCCACTGTCCATAAAGTGAGTCTCTAAGAGAAATGTCTCCCCCTAGTGGTGTTTCTGTTTACTCTCGTTAGGTCTCCGAGCATAAAGTGGCTAAAACTTTTACCGGTTTTCTCACTGCAGATTTGTACCGACATCCGCCTGCTGGCCAACCTGAAGGAGATTGAGGAGCCTTTTGAGAAGGACCAGATTGGTACATTCGCTCACCAAAACCATAGCCAAATTAATCAATCACTAATTTGGACCTCATACACCACTATGACAAACAACATCACCACCTCTCTTTCCCTTCAGGTTCTAGTGCCATGGCGTACAAGAGGAACCCAATGCGTGCTGAGCGGTGCTGTAGCCTTGCTCGACATTTGGTGGCGCTGATGGCCGACCCTTTGCAGACGGCTTCAGTGCAGTGGCTGGAGAGGACGCTGGATGACAGCGCCAACAGGTCAGACTTCAATGATAAACGTCTAGCGATAGAAGCGACTTGTTTGTGTTCCTATGTTCCTACTAGGAATTTTCCGATCAGGGTTTTATGATGCCGATTCCGATACCAATCATCCATGAGTGAGATCGGCTGATACCAATACCGATCATTTATGGTCAGTGCTATTGAGAGTTCAACAATATTTAAGCTAGTTCCTTATTTTATTCGATTACAAACCCCGTTTCCATATGAGTTGGGAAATTGTGTTGGATGTAAATATAAACGGAATACAATGATTTGCAAATCCTTTTCAACCCATATTCAATTGAATGCACTACAAAGACAAGATATTTTGATGTTCGAATAGTTTTTTTTTGCAAATAATAATTAACTTAGAATTTCATGGCTGCAACACGTGCCAAAGTAGTTGGGAAAGGGCATGTTCACCACTGTGTTACATGGCCTTTCCTTTTAACAACACTCAGTAAATATTTGGGAACTGAGGAGACACATTTTTTAAGTTTCTCAGGTGGAATTCTTTCCCATTCTTGCTTGATGTACAGCTTAAGTTGTTCAACAGTCCGGGGTCTCCGTTTCATATTGTGCCACACATTTTCAATGGGAGACAGGTCTGGACTACAGGCAGGCCAGTCTAGTACCTGCACTCTTTTACTATGAAGCTACGTTGATGTAACATGTGGCTTGGCATTGTCTTGCTGAAATAAGCAGGGGGCGTTCATGGTACTGTGCTTGGATGGCAACATATGTGCTCCAAAACCTGTATATACCTTTCAGCATTAATGGCGCCTTCACAGATGTGTAAGTTACCCATGTCTTGGGCACTAATACACCCCCATACCATCACAGATGCTGGCTTTTCAACTTTGGGCCTATAACAATCCGGATGGTTCTTTTCCTCTTTGGTCCGGAGGACACGACGTCCACCGTTTCCAAAAACAATTTGAAATGTGGACTCGTCAGACCACAGAACACTTTTCCACTTTGTATCAGTCCATCTTAGACGAGCTGAGCCCCAGCGAAGCCGACGGCGTTTCTGGGTGTTGTTGATAAACGGTTTTCACCTTGCATAGGAGAGTTTTAACGTGCACTTACAGATGTAGCGACCAACTGTAGTTACTGACAGTGGGTTACTGAAGTGTTCCTGAGCCTATGTGGTGATATCCTTTACACACTGATGTCGCTTGTTGATGCAGTACAGCCTAAGGGATCGAAGGTCACGGGCTTAGCTGCTTACGTGCAGTGATTTCTACAGATTCTCTGAACCCTTTGATGATATTATGGACCGTAGATGGTGAAATCCCTAAATTCCTTGTAATAGCTGGTTGAGAAAGGTTTTTCTTAAACTGTGGACCAGCTCTATACCCTCGGCAGGGTCCTTGAGGGTGTATGGGAGTTTGCCCAACCAGTCTACATGTGTTTTGTGGACTTGGAGAAGGCATTCGACCGTGTCCCTCGGGAAGTCCTGTGGGGAGTGCTCAGAGAGTATGGGGTATCGGACTGTCTGATTGTGGCGGTCCGCTCCCTGTATGATCAGTGCCAGAGTTTGGTCCGCATTGCCGGCAGTAAGTCGGACACGTTTCCAGTGAGGGTTGGACTCCGCCAAGGCTGCCCTTTGTCACCGATTCTGTTCATAACTTTTATGGACAGAATTTCTAGGCGCAGTCAAGGCGTTGAGGGGATCTGGTTTGGTGGCTGCAGGATTAGGTCTCTGCTTTTTGCAGATGATGTGGTCCTGATGGCTTCATCTGGCCAGGATCTTCAGCTCTCGCTGGATCGGTTCGCAGCTGAGTGTGAAGCGACTGGGATGAGAATCAGCACCTCCAAGTCCGAGTCCATGGTTCTCGCCCGGAAAAGGGTGGAGTGCCATCTCCGGGTTGCGGAGGAGACCCTGCCCCAAGTGGAGGAGTTCAAGTACCTTGGAGTCTTGTTCACGAGTGAGGGAAGAGTGGATCGTGAGATCGACAGGCGGATCGGTGCGGCGTCTTCAGTAATGCGGACGCTGTATCGATCCGTTGTGGTGAAGAAGGAGCTGAGCCGGAAGGCAAAGCTCTCAATTTACCGGTCGATCTACGTTCCCATCCTCACCTATGGTCATGAGCTTTGGGTTATGACCGAAAGGACAAGATCACAGGTACAAGCGGCCGAAATGAGTTTCCTCCGCCGGGTGGCGGGGCTCTCCCTTAGAGATAGGGTGAGAAGCTCTGCCATCCGGGGGGAGCTCAAAGTAAAGCCGCTGCTCCTCCACATCGAGAGGAGCCAGTTGAGGTGGTTCGGCCATCTGGTCAGGATGCCACCCGAACGCCTCCCTAGGGAGGTGTTTAGGGCACGTCCGACCGGTAGGAGGCCACGTGGAAGACCCAGGACACGTTGGGAAGACTATGTCTCCCGGCTGGCCTGGGAATGCCTCGGGATCCCCCGGGAAGAGCTGGACGAAGTGGCTGGGGAGAGGGAAGTCTGGGTTTCCCTGCTTAGGCTGCTGCCCCCGCGACCCGACCTCATATAAGCGGAAGAAGATGGATGGATGGATGGATGTTCGACAATTTGCTCACACATTTGTTAACAAAGTGGTGACCCTCGCCCCATCCTTGTTTGTGAATGACTGAGCATTTCATGGAATCTACTTTTATACCTAATCATGGCACCCACCTGTTCCTAATTTGCCTGTTCACCTGTGGGATGTTCCAAATAAGTGTTTGATGAGCATTCCTCAACTTTATCAGTATTTATTGCCACCTTTCCCAACTTCTTTGTCACATGTTGCTGGCATCAAATTCTAAAGTTAATGATTATTTGCAAAAAAAAAAAAGTTTATCAGTTTGAACATCAAATATGTTGTCTTTGTAGCATATTCAACTGAATATGGGTTGAAAATGATTTGCAAATCATTGTATTCTGTTTGTATTACATCTAACACAATTTCCCAACTCATATGGAAACGGGGTTTGGAGATACAATTGTTTGAGCAGAACAAGGTCAATAGTATACAACGACTAAACAAAAGCAACAACTACTATCTACTACTCATTTAAATCCTTTAGTTTTTGCCCTCAAAGTCCTCCTGTGTCCAGGGAATTATTCCATGAGTTTGTAAACATTAACAAAAACAACATTGCACCACAGGGTTTACGCTTGAGGTCACATCCTTCCCGATGCTCTGACCCACCACCATAAACCTGACGCGCCTGCAAAATATGGGAACTTTTCGTGCATTTTAAGGGCCTCAAAAAGGCGTCCAAACGTATGGAAGAAAAATCGCATCAATTTCAATGGTGCCCCGTGGTGCTTTGCATCGCCCCTGCAGTGCTTGCTCTGCTGCTCGGGCGCAAATAAAATAATATAAAACAAAGAAAAAAGAAAAAAGCCACTTCAGATTGTCATCATAATTTATTGCAATTAGGATAAAGATCTGAACTTGTGAAACTGAGTTATTAACATTTTGTGTTTTGTGGCGAACCATCAGATCAAAGTTTGGTGCCATGCCACATTCTGTCATTTGCAAAAAAATGTTTGCAATTTATCATCACCCATCCGTTTAGTAACGGTCTCTGATCAGCTAACTTGCAGAAATTACAGTTAAATTGGTGATGGTGTGGGGTAGTTTTTGCGAGTAAGTAGGAACAGGTACTGACCGATCGGGCACATCAGGGTGTCATCATTTTTACCAAATAAACTCAAGATCTGAATTCGTGCAGCCGAGTTGTAAACGTTTTGTGGCGAATCATCGAAGCAATGTTTGGCGCCATGCCACGCCTACATCTTATGGCGTAGGCAAAATTTGTTTTTGCAATTTATAATTGCCTATATGTGTAGTATCTGTAAATTTAACCGCGACTCATTTGCTCAAAGTCCCTAAGAGGAGTTTGTTAAAGTACGACCGCTTTTTTTTGCCGAAAAATGGAAGATGAAAACCAAGATGGCCGACTTCCTGTTAATTTTCAGGTATGGGTTCCCAACACTTTTATGTGCGTCTCGTCATGATATACATCTCCTGCGATTTACGTGAAACTAGTAGGAGGGGCTATTTTTTTCAAATTTTAAAGAGCCAATTTTGAAATTCAATATTTGGGACCCCCAAAATATAAACATTTTCACCATACCAGACGTGCCCTAAAAATATGGGCACTTTTCGTGCATGTTAAGGGCCTTAAAAGGTATAGAGGAAACCACAGCTGTTTCAATAGGGCCCTTGCGGTGCTCTGCATCCATACTTGCCAACCCTCCCGTTTTTAGCGGGAGAATCCCGGTATTCAGCGCCTCTCCCGACAACCTCCCGGCAGAGATTTTCTCCCAACAAACTCCCGGTATTCAGCTGGAGCTGGAGGCCACGCCCCCTCCAGCTCAATGCAGACCTGAGACTGAGTGGGGACAGCCTGTTCTCACGTCCGCTTTCCCACAATATAAACAGCTTGCCTAACGAATTCAAACAAATGGAAACAAGAATTTCAGTTCATCCAGGACAGTTCGAAGGAGAAGGTGTATGTTGCCTGTAAATATGTAGAACAGACTTCTCCATTGAACACGGGGGCCGAAATGATATACTCATCATGAACGGAGAAGTTAAACAGGACAATACTGCCATCTAATGGATAGCCACCGGAACACTGAAATTCAAGTATTTATTTTATGTAAATAAATAAAAAATAAAATAAAATTTAAAAAAAAAAAAAATATATATATATATATATATATATATATATATATATATATATATATATATATATATATATATATATATATATATATATATATATATATATATATATATATATATGTATATGTATATGTATATATATGTGTATATGTATATGTATATGTATATATATATGTATATATATATATATATATGTATATGTATATATATATGTATATATATATATGTATATGTATATATATATATGTATATATATATATATATATATATGTATATATATATATATATATATATATGTATATATATATATATGTATATATATATGTATATGTATATATATATATATGTATATATATATGTATATATATATATATATATGTATATATATATATATATATATATATATATATATATATATATATATATATATATATATATATATATATATATGAAATACTCGAGTTGGTGAATTCTAGCTATAAATAACCACGCCCCCAACCCCCTACCCCCCACCTCCCGATATTGGAGGTCTCAAGGTTGGCAAGTATGTCTGCATCGCCCATGCGGGGCTTGCTCCGCTGCTCGGGCCCTAATTATTTTGAGAAAATAAAAATATTGACCTAATCACTCTAGTATTGATCATAGACAGATACTACCCTTAATATCAAAACCACCAATTTATGGAACGATGCGCCCTCCTCTTACATGTTGTGTAATGACTGTGACAATGCTGACGCACCAACAGTTGTTGTATTATCGTCTCTCCAGACTCTTAGTAATCTACTTGTTAATTTCCTGTTAATAACTGCTTTCATTCTGCTGTAACGTGGATCCATCTACACTTTTTAAACTTTACTAAGCACTCATTTCTTGCTGTTGTGTAAAGTTTAGGGGCTGCTCCTGGCTTGCTCTCAATAGCCATGTGTACATGGGCAACATTTATTTAATTTGATCATAATTCGGATTAGAATGATCCTGTGTGCATGGACCCTGGAAAAAAATGATCCGATTTATGATGTGAATTTTCATGCATCACACCTTAAATTGGAATACTTTACTGACATGCTTACCATATACTGTAATAGGAAAGATGTGTTATTGTTTGTGCAATAGCAACATCTTTTGGACGAGTTTCTTCACTGCTGGTTGCTAAAAAAGCAGTGACTTCTGTTTGTAAACAAACATGGCTGCATTTCTGCTTGTCCGACGTTGTTGCGGTATTTATTTATAATGCTTGTCTTCTGTTCACTACTTTTGTTTTACTTCTCTTTTTGAAATGGAGCCGTTCTGTGCCATTTATGTTGGAATACGTGTAAATTGGCACACTGTACACATGTTCTGTGTACATGTTTTAACTAGCAGTTAGAACTTGGAGTAGCTATAAGGTCGTGAATAAAACGGCTCGCTGAGAAGACAACTGGATTCCTTCTTTTATTGTTACATCATCCATGCACTCCAGACCATACGTTTTTTTTTTGCTAGTCTCTGTTTTAAAACAAAAAACTCAACAGTATATAACCGACTTCTGTACATGTTGAATTAGGGGAGCCGCAGCACGACAATCGCTTCATTCCGAGACTATTACATTTAGTCCCCCCTCCACCACTAAAGTATAACTGACATTAAAGAAATGTACAGTAGGGATCATTTCAACCCGAATTTCAGAAGAAGTGTTTACATGCGCTCCAATCCAAATGACTATCGGCATTAACCACCCGTCTTGATCGGAATTCAATTTTGATCCGAACGTGTGTGGTGGGGTCAGGATTGGCTTTTAATTCGAATAATTGTGTCCGTAGTGTGTAACATGTTTACGTAAGATACTAAAAAATACAGTTTATTTGCTGCCAGAAGTGACTTTTGTGAATTTATGTGAGCAACTCCACACTGTGTATGGAAACACACAATCAGGTTAATCCAGTAATCCTAGACGACATCAGCATTTGTCATCAGCATTGGAAGGCATTAATTGGCAATAGTGATTGCGTGTTTTTTTCCTGAAATTCAGCCGATCGGTAAATACTTAGTTGCTACCACAGTGGGAACCTCAAAGTTGAACACCTAAAAAGTTGTACTTTACATTTGGAGATCAACCAGCATATTTTGGAAAATGTGCCTTAAAAGCCACAAACCATCAGAGAACAAGTGTGTTGTTTGTGCTTCTTTTTTAGCTTTTGTGTGATGCCACCACAGAAGCGTAAGAGTGACCACATAGCAAAAGTGCACTGGGAAAAGGAGCTCACTGCTATTAGAGATGGCAAAGAGGAAAAGTGCAATGATTACCAACATTGGAAAGGAGCTGTTTAGTACAATAAATTATATTAATAGGGATGTGTTGATCGATCGGTCACCAATCAGTATCGGACGTTTTTCGTGAAATACGTATTTGTCTTTGCCGATTAATGCCAATCAAAAACGCTGAGCCACTATCACTGGAGGACAAGGCTAAACATGTTGCATATCGAGGGAAAGCCAGGAGCAGGCATGCTAATAGGCTAACTTTAAAGGCCTACTGAAACCCACTACTACAGACCACACAGTCTGATAGTTTATATATCAATGATGAAATCTTAACATTGCAACACATGCCAATACGGCCGGGTTAACTTATAAAGTGCAATTTTAAATTTCCCGCTAAACTTCCGGTTGAAAACGCCTTTGGATGATGACGTATGCGCGTGACGTAGCCAGTGAAACAGGAGTATCGGTAGCCCATTGAAGCCAATACAAAATAGCTCTCTTTTCATTTCATAATTCCACAGTATTCTGGACATCTGTGTTGGTGAATCTGTTGCAATTTGTTCATTGCATTATGGAGAAAGAAGCTGAGCAAGCAAAGAAGAAAGTTGTCGGTGCGAAGCGGAGTATTTTGCGAGGGAAGTCAGCAATACAACACAGCCGGTGTTTCATTGTTTACATTCCCGAAAGATGCAGTCAAGATCGAAGAACTCGGACAACAGAGACTCTTACCAGAAGGACTTTGACTTCGATACACAGACGCCTGTAGAGAACTGGGACAACACAGACTCTTACCAGGATTACTTTGATTTGGATACGCAGACGTGCTACCGTGAGTACGCAGCTGCGCTTCCAAACATTTGATCGCTTGCCCGTACGTGCGTGTCACGTACGTAACTTTGGGTAAATATATAAGCTTTATGAACCTTGGGTTAGGTGAACAGTCCTTTGGGCTGAGTGATTGTGTGTGTTGTGCAGGTGTTTGAATTATATGGACGGGAGCTAGGAACTAGCATAACAAACACCTAGGTGTTTGTTATGCAGGATTAATTTGTGGCATATTAAATATAAGCCTGGTTGTGTTGTGGCTAATAGAGTATATACAGTATATGTCTTGTGTTTATTTACTGCTTTAGTCATTCCCAGCTGAATATCAGGTACCGTGAGTACGCAGCTGCGCTTCCAAACATTTGATCGCTTGCCCGTACGTGCGTGTCACATACGTAACTTTGGGTAAATATATAAGCTTTATGAACCTTGGGTTAGATGAACGGTCCTTTGGGCTGAGTGATTGTGTGTGTGTTGTGCAGGTGTTTGAATTGTATTGGCGGGTTATATGGACGGGAGCTAGGAGCTAGCATAACAAACACCTAGGTGTTTGTTTTGCGGGATTAATTTGTGGCATATTAAATATAAGCCTGGTTGTGTTGTGGCTAATAGAGTATATATATGTCTTGTGTTTATTTACTGTTGTAGTCATTCCCAGCTGAATATCAGGTCCCACCCGCCTCTCACAGCATCTTCCCTATCTGAATCGCTTCCACTCCCCACTAGTCCTTCACTTGCACTTTCCTCATCCACAAATCTTTCATCCTCGCTCAAATTAATGGGGAAATCGTCGCTTTCTCGATCCGAATCGCTCTCACTTCTGGCCGCCATCACTGTAAACAATAGGGAACTTTGCGGAAATGTTCAACTGACTACGTCACGCTACTTCCGGTAGGGGCAAGGCTTTTTTTTGTCAGATACCAAAAGTTGCGATCTTTATCGTCGTTGTTCTCTACTAAATCCTTTCAGCAAAAATATGGCAATATCGCGAAATGATCAAGTATGACACATAGAATAGATCTGCTATCCCCGTTTAAATGAAACATTTCATTTCAGTAGGCCTTTAAACAACGGCAAGAAATAAGTGCTTGGTAAATGTTAAAGAGGTGTAGATGGAACCACGTTACAGCAGAAAATGAGCAGAAAAAAATAACAGGAAAATAACAAGTAGATTAAGAAGAGTCTAGGAAGAGGATGATATAACCGCAATTGTTGTGTCAGTAATGTCGCATCACAGTCAGTACATGATATGTAAGAGGAGGGCAGATCAATCCATAAATTGGTAATATCCATACCAAGGGGAGTATGGTATGGATATCACTTTAGTAGTATACTAAAGTGATTGGGTCGTTATTTTAATTTTCTCAAAATACATTTTTTGTTTTTGTTAATGTTTACAAACATTAATTCCCTGGACATAGGAGGACTTTGAAGGGAAATTATTATGTTTTGATTAAGAGATTGTATCTACTAAAAGAGAAATAATATTATGTTGACATTGTTAAACTGCCAATAGCACTCACCATAAATACAGTGAAAAATGTACAATAAATACGTGATTGAATTGGCCAATCTCACTCATGGATGATCAGTATTGGAATTGGCAGCTTAAAACGCTGAGTGGAACAGCCCTAGATATTTATCAATTGATTATTTCAGTTTTATTGGACAGTGGTTAACTGCCCGTCTCTACCCTTCTGGAAAAAACTTGGAGAACATATTGTTTCACTGTTGTCGTATTAATTTTGAGTTTGGCTAATATTAGTCCTCTAATGCAGTGATTCCCAAACTGTGGTGGTACACAGGCTCCATCTTGTAGCACGTCAAAGAATCACTTTGTTAAAGTACAGTGTTTTATTTTCCTATATTTAAACAGTGTTACTCTTCACACTGTGTGTAATGTTACAGTGGCCAAAATAATTAAATATACTTGTTAATCAAGACATCTGCCTTGTTTTTAATGAATAATTGGGTCATGATGTTGTTTTATAAGGCAAACATTGAATCTGTCACCCGTTATGTCATCTCCACATGGTTTGGAAATCTGTCTGTCAAACTCAAAACCCAACTTTAAAACCTTATCAAGAGGTCTGGTAAAATAATTGGCTTTCAGCCCCCTTGTTCCCTTCAAGAAATATTCAACAAGACAGTGAGGAAGCAGGGTCTTAAAATCACCCGTGACCCAGACAACATACTTCATAGTGAAATTGTGTTGATGCCAAATGGTAAATGGTACAGAACAGCAACATACAAACTCAACAGGTATATATTTTCCTTTGTCCCACTGGCAATCAAAGCACTTAACAGAAAACTACTGTAATAACCGGATGCAATAATGAGTGCAATATTGGGATAGTGCAATACGGGGGGAGTGTAATGTGTGATCTCATAACTAACTGATATACCTGCACACTGTTCACTGTTGTCACTGTATTATCAGATTAACTGTATGTCTTGATGTCCAAGACAAATTTCTCCTCGGAGACAATAAAGCTAATTATTATTATTATTATTATTACTATGCTAGTGTATTTTAATGTTGGTCATTATGGTGGTACTTGGAGAGCAAAGTTTGAGAACCACTGATCTAATACGTAGGAGGATCTCTCTGCCGGAGTCCTTCCTCACCGCTGACATCATCCTGAGCACTCTGCAGAACATCACCGAAGGTCTGGTGGTCTACCCCAAAGTCATAGAAAGGCACATCCGCCATGAGCTGCCCTTCATGGCCACAGAGAACATCATCATGGCCATGGTGCAGGCCGGAGGCAACAGACAGGTACTGCGTCATGGACAACGCGTACTGTGTAGAGAAACCTTGTTCTTCACGCACTAGTTCTTCACAGGACTGCCATGAGAAGATTCGCGTCCTCTCCCAGGAGGCGGCTGCTGTGGTCAAGCAGGAGGGCGGCGACAACGACCTGCTGGCAAGAGTCCAGGCGGACCCTTACTTCGCTCCCATTTTGGAACAACTGGACGCCCTGCTCGACCCCAAGACCTTTATCGGACGTGCTCCCCAGCAGGTGAACCACGGCTTCTTTCATTCTGTGATCCATATCGTCCACTCGCCATCATGATGATTGTCCTCAGGTGGCCAGATTCCTGTCAGAGGAGGTGCGCCCTCTGCTGGAGCCTTACAACTCCAAAATGGATGTCAAGATGGAGCTTGAGCTCTAACACACTCGAACACACACAGGCCGTCTCAAGTACTTCCATCAGTACACTTCAATATGTATAATATGTACACTGTGTACTTATTTCCTGACTTACCGGAAACGGCGATTGCAATATCCAACCGCTCGACTTAGTCCCGCCCCTTCCACTAAGTAGACAAGATAGTGATGATCAAAGGTGGTAAGGGTCCGAAGCTGCACACTCACCATTTGGTGTTTTTAGTGCACTAACCAGGTACTGACAGCACACTCAGAAGTCTAAGTATGGAAGTACAGTGCACAAATTGAGAGAGAGCCACCAACCCTTAAAGTAGCAATATAGTGAAAATAACTTCTTAACTGTAATAGAAAACATCATGAATTAGTTCTCTGTTGTGTTGATGCCTGTAACAACACATTATGTAGTAATGTAATACATTTTTACCTCATTATTTCATAATCGCACACATTATGTAATACACTTGTTTTTGCCGTACCTTTTCCCTAATGCGGGTGCTGCACTTTTAAAAAATTTAACAATTTAGTCCATTATGTAATAAATCATTAAAACTGATGCCTTAACTATGAAAACTGTCACAGCAAGGCCTAAAATATTTAGATTTTCATCACATTTTTGACAAACAACAATCAATTTGGTTTTTGATGGAAGAAAACTAATGTTTCTGTTTTATATTTGCATTAGAGGTTTTATTCTTAGTATCATGTATAGTATAGTGTTATCATAACATAATCTATATTGCATGAGTGTATGCCCTTCAACATTTTAGTGCAATGGTCATTCTCATGTCTGTAATAAATCATTAGTATAACTTGTTTATGACTTGCAACCACATTCTCCATTATAATCAGTAAAGCTACATTTGATGTATTTGATCAATGAAATGTTCTATTGGAGTCTTAAAATCAATTCTAATAATAAACGTTTTGTGTTTCTCTGATAGTTTTTCTAATTAAGGCATCAAATCCGATCCATCCGTTTTCTACCGCTTGTCCCTTTTTGGGGTCGCGGGGGGTGCAACATACTGCTCCAAATTAGTACATTTTACTAAAAAAATGCCTTTTGAAATAACTTTTGCAATACGTAATAAGCTATTACCGTACAAAAAGTGTCAACGTACAAAATGCTTATTACAAAATGTAAAGTTATACATAATGAGGTGACAATGTATTACATTATATAATGCGTTCTTGCAATGCCTCTTGTGCCACGTGACTTTTTAAAAATAAAATCAGGAATGATTTTTCATGTTAAAATGAGATTCACCAACAAACTACAATAAATGATATGACTGATTGGAATTGTCTACTATCGTGTTTTTAAATAAATTGCAGATTTTTCCATAGGGGAGATAAAAAACCTTGCATCGGGTTTACTGCATTGCAGTACTTCACAAACACACGCAACTTATGAGTTGAATTGGTTCTGTGACGGAGCCCTTAACTCAAAACACTTGTATGAAATCTAAAAACTGTATGATAACTGTAATCAAATTAATTGGTGTTTGGCCCCTGTTAGATTCCCGTTATTTGACTTACAAGCTCCTTCCTGCGAGTCAACTAACTCCAGCACTCCGTGCCACGGGTCCTGTCCTCTCAGCGCAGGCGGGGTCCTCCGCGCTGCTCCACCGACGTAGGCGCTACTCTGCTGGATGGCGAGGCAATGCGCCTAGCTCTACTACCCTGTGTTGATTCAGCGTCTGTCCCGCTTCCTCTTGTGGTACACTCGGTAGAGAAGCCTCTCTTTCCAATGTCGAGTTAAATACACACAATTCCCGCTGTTTTAATGGTAGCTTGCCTCTATGAATCTTGGCTTTTGTTACTGACTAGGTTAGGATTTGAGGGCGTTGGAAAGGAACAGCCCTACAGGACATAAATGTAAGTGGACTCCATTAGAGTGACCCTTTAGAGCTAGGTGTTGGACACACTGTGATCCTATAGTTTTGCATCAGGGACGTGTTGGTAGGTGGAAGGTTGAAAGGATGCAAATTTGGCTTCTTGGTATAATGCTTTTTAATGCAGGTTCGATGACTTCATGAATCTTGATATAATGCCCCTTAATGCGGGTTCAATGGCACAAGCATTGCACAGCATTACTGAATCATTCACAAAAATCATGAAACGATGAAATATGAAAAGATGTAAAAAGTAACAAATAAATCATAAAAGGGTGTCTAATTCAGTTCAAATGGAAGTCCGAATTGAGTCTTACTTTGAGAGGTCCTTTGTGGTGGGTCCCTGGGAGGGGAGAGGGCTAGGTCGAAAGTGGCCGAAAAGAGTCTCTTGAATTTGGGCAAACCCTGACGTATCACCCGGCCGAGTGATCCGTCGTTGGGCTTCTGCTGTGTCGGCTGGAGAGGGGGGCCAGCAAGAGCAGTGGAGTCGGTCCTGTGCGAGCCGTGGCCCGCGGGGCCAACGCCCTGGTTCCTCTGGTAGGACCGAAAGTCCTGTTCCTCTCGTTCGGACACAGGGGGAGATCGGAATGGAGCGAGATCTCTCGCTTGGCGAATCGGATCCTTCTTGGAGAGGTTGGGCCAAGTTCTTTTTCAATCCAAGTGGCAAAGAGACCTCTCTGTAGCCCATTCGATGCTACGCGCACGTAAGTAATCCCCTGAAATAATGTTCTCTACACCCTTATATACCCTCGGTTATGGGGGGAGGTTTTCTCTCTAACCAATCCACCTCTTACTATGGGGCTATACTGTGTCACACTATATTCTACAATTCATTGGTCAATTCTTAGTTCATTCAGTTAATTCTCGACTCTTCCCCTCTTGGCTACAGTATACTTAGTTGCTATGCATCAACCGGTCTGTTCCAGATTAACCTGGACGACCCTTCTCCCCGTTCTTCCCTTCTTCCAACTGTACAATTGAGTGCCAGTGTCCTCACTCAGTCCACACCCTAGGCTAATTGCAGTATAGTTGTGAGGGTTATTTTGAACTAGGGATGTATTGTTTGCTATAACGTTCTACTCGCCCCCTCAACATTCCTTCTTTTATATGAACCGTCCTTTCTCTTCCTTGAACTTATTCTCAACTTTATTTCGACAGCTATCCCTGTCTCTCCACTCTGCCTTGACAGCCCCTTTGTTAAGGAACTTCTATGTGTCCGGGGATGGCTATGTGTGAGTTTCTACTCATGGGCCTATCTGCCTCTCTTCTAACTTTCTCTAATCTTATTTCTAATTGTCTTGAACCTTTTCTCTTGACACCCTTACTGATTTAGTTCACATGATCATTGACAAACTTCCTCCTTGATTAAATATCATTTACATTCTATTGATTATACTGGTTCGTCCTAGGCTTTGTCTTTGCCGTGCTGTTCGCAGTTACTAGTAGGGGGGATATAGCCTACCTCAGGTCTGTAGCCAATCTAATTAAGGCGAGGGTTTCTAATTTTCTTGACACCCCCCCAAAACAGCACACTACATAATGTAACATGCCTTTTAAAAAGAAAAACAAACTTCTATATAATACATGTTGTCTAAAAACAATACAATATAAAGTACTACAAACAACTGCAGTAGTTTTTTAAAGTAACGTAATAATAATGTACAGCATTTACTGTACCTTCGAGAGTGGTATCCCCTTCCAGCTGCTTTGTCAAACACCATCAGCAGCTTTTATATATTCTCATGGATAAATGTCCATCGTTTAGATATTACTTTAACATCCTTGGCTGGTTAGCAACACACTCTGTCATGTTTTTCTTCTCAGCACTGACCTTCACACTCAATTACTTCTTCCCATGCTTGAAAAACAATGTTATAGCCATCTCTAGCTTCAAACTAATGCTAGCGAATGAGATTACACATTTTGGGGGGCGGATCTTTGTGGTATTTACTACGCCAACAAATAGCACAGATGCTTTTAACTAGGGCTGGGAATCAAAAACAAAGTGCCCAGTGGAATCGCTTGCCAATTTTTCAAGCGATTCCCTTATGGATGCCAGAGGTTGAGAATGACGTCATTACGCAACGTGTGTAGTAACGTCAGAAAGCAACATGGCGGCCCCCGGGCGAAACAAACGCTTTGGAGTTGACTACATTTTACAATAAACGATTGCAACAGTACTTCTTGTAATAACTGTAAGATTGCTATTTAATCAAGAGAATAATATACAAGCAATATTTTGAAACATTTGAACACAAAGCATGCAAAAACTATAAATGAATGTCACGTTTTTAAACTGTGTAGATCTCATCCCAGCAGCAACGCTAGCATGTCATCTGCCGCAAATACAACAGGTATTAACTCACTGCCTATCATGTTAGTGCTATTACTTGTTACATTGAAATAAATGCCTTCTCATTTAGATGACCAAGATGAGAGACAGATTCTCCATGGCTCCGAGATTGGCATAAGAACTAGCTTCATTTCATGTCTGCTGCCTGCCGCTACCTTTGCCACGGCAGAGAAGTGTACAAGCAGTGACTAAGTTTGTGGTTTATAGCTTGCACCAATTTGCCACAGTGCTACTGATTTTCAAGAGGTGGATGTTCAATTGTAGTCGGAGAAAAGTTGCATGTTTTCATTATATTATACAGGTGAAACTCGTAAAATTAGAATATGCTGTAAAAGTCCATTCATGTCATCAGTGTAACTTCCAATCATGGCTTACAGTTTTCGAAGACCCTATATATATATATATATATATATATATATATATATATATATATATATATATATATATATATATATATATATATATATATATATATTAGGGCTGGGCAACGATTAAAAATTTTAATCATAGTTAATCGCACTATTTCTCTGATTAATCACGATTAACTGCATTGTATATGTAAAACCCAATAATGAATTAAAAAGTAGTGTGTAGTGCACCTTTATTGGAATATTCTCCCATATGAACAAAAGTGCCAAAACATTTGTTGTGCAAACACAATTTAAATCAGTACTTGTTAAACAGTAGCAGTTAAATAGCATATTTTATGAAAATCAACTAAAAAAATATCAATACAAACATTCAATCAATCAATCAATGTTTATTTATATAGCGTCACAAGTGTCTCAAAGGGCTGTACAAGCAACAACGACATCCTCGGTACAGAGCCCACATACGGGCAAGGAAAACTCACCCCAGTGGGACGTCAATGTGAATGACTATGAGAAACCTTGGAGAGGACCGCATATGTGGGTAACCCCCCCCCCCCCCCCCCCCCCTCTCTAGGGGAGACCGAAAGCAATGGATGTCGAGTGGGTCTGACATAATATTGTGAAAGTCCAACACAGTTTATTGCCACTGCCAGGGTATTTAAGTTATCCTGTTTGTTATGGAAAATAAATATAATTACATACAAATCCCTGAGCCACAATCATAACATCCGAACAGGCAATTTCTGAGGTAACAGCAGAAACATTTTCCTCTAATTTTCCTTTCCATAATGCCTCTCCTCTGTTTTCATTATAGACAGAACATGTGAATGCAGCACCCACCTTTCATCAATATAATGCACTGTAACTCCGAGGTAATTATGCTTACCGATTGATGTCCAGTAGTCCCCACTGAGAGCAACTACAGCTGCACGTTGTAAACTTGTCACTTTTACAGTCCTCTCCTTTTCATACAACTCGTGTATTCTTGGTGCGTCTTGATGGCGGCTCATACGTGCTGTCACTTAAGTGACAGAGAAGGTGTTGCGATGGCGGGCGTCTTCCACAACACTAATGGGCCTACAGTCTGTAACTATCCACTTCGCTATGGCATTTGTTAGCTTCTCTTGCTCTGGTTTATCTATATTTCTCCCGCACGCTGCATTTAACGTAGTCTGCCGAAGCCTGGCTCCACTTTCTGCTTTGTTGAATGGTTTGCTCGCATCAACAGTGTGCTTCGCGTTAAGGTGATATTTTAGACTGGAAGTACTCCTGTGATAAGAAAATTCAGCTTGGCAGTGGCTACAAACCACTTTGCTTCTGTCAATTCCGCCGCCTAGAAGTACTTTATAATGAAAATGACCCTGTAAAAGTTCTGTTGAGCTACTCCATGCTTGTTTTGTTTTCTTCCGCGTTCTCCTTCCTTTTCCGCAGGAGCCAGCAATAGGCGTTAACAAAATAAAAGCATGTAAAAAAAACATATGCAATAACGCGCGATAAAATATTTGTCGGCGTTAATAGATTGATGGGATAACTCAAAATTAACGCATTAACTTGCCCACCCCTAATATATATATATATATATATATGTATATTATATCTAATCGTGACCCCAAGAATCGATATTGAATCGAATCAAAGATTCACAGCCCTATATATATATATATATATATATATATATATATATATATATATATATATATATATATATATATATATATATATATATACAGTATATACATACATATATATACATATATGTATTTTGAATCTCACGATTCCATTCAAAATCGATTTTTTTTTTCAATTCAACACGATTCTCGATTCAAAAACGATTTTTTTCCCCGATTCAAAACGATTCTCTATTCATTCAACACATAGGATTTCAGCAGGATCTACCCCAGTCTGCTGACATGCAAGCAGAGTAGTAGATTTTTGTAAAAAGCTTTTATAATTGTAGAGGACAATGTTTTATCAACTGATTGCAATAATGTAAATTTGTTTTAACTATTAAATGAACCAAAAATATGACTTATTTTATCTTTGTGAAAATATTGGACACAGTGTGTTGTCAAGCTTATGAGATGCGATGCAAGTGTAAGCCACTGTGACACTATTGTTCTTTTTTTTTTTTTTTTTTTTTATAAATGTCTAACGATAATGTCAATAAGGGATTTTTAATCACTGCTATGTTGAAATTGTAACTAATATTGATACTGTTGTTGATAATATTAGTTTTTGTTTCACTACTTTTGGTTTGTTCTGTGTCGTGTTCAGGTTGGGTTAGTTGCTGAAAACCAGTAACTAGTTACAGTTACTAGTTACTTTATTTCAAAAGTAACTCAGTTACTAACTCAGTTACTTACACCAAAAAGTAATGCGTTACTGTGAAAAGTAACTATTTAGTTACTTCTTTTTCCCCCCCCTTTTTTTTTTAAGGCTCCCATTAATGCCCTTTTAGCCTTCATTTCAGTACTGTTATTGCACTGGAGAATAATACAATCTGTTGATCAACTTGACATGCATTTGCATCACTGAACTCAGAAAGCAATGTGGTCTACATACAACACACAAAGACAAAGATATGTTTCAAAGGGCCAATTTATTTCAGGCCAGAACAAATTGACAAAACTATTTTAAATAGCTGCAACATAACGGCACTATAACTTTAACTTTAAGTAGATATGATCTTTGATCCAAGACAACCTTACATTTAACTAAAATGTTATTTTCTTTGTGCTCGACAAAAGAAAAGTATTGAGAATGTCTTTATGTTAAGAAACTCGACTTCTGGCTTCGCCATGATGTCTTGTTAGTTGTTATGAGAGTAGCGTATGTGTGTGTGTGTGTGTGGCCCTTTAAGATATGACAGCATGTGAGGTGAGTGGAGTGGGCGAGAGAGGTGAGGGACCGACAGTGAGTGCGTGCAGGTGGATGGCTACGTCCAACAAAGTCACAAAGTTGCAACAAACCGCCGGCCTCGTCATTCACCCTCAGCTGTAAAGACCCACTTCCGGGTAAAGTGAAGGTTGTTAGCCCCGAAGTACATAGGCCCTGGAGGAACGTCTCCCCTGCGCCCCTTAACTACGGTCTGGGAGCCCCCCCCCACCCACACAAAGCACGCCTCTTCTCTGCACGCCTCTTCTTTTCCTTGTGACACAGAAGGACGACACCGCAGCGCTGCAATAAAACACACTCAGATCTTCTGTTTCTAGCCGATACTACATAAAAAATAACGTAAAGAACGCAGTAACGCATCATGTAGTACCGGTAACTGAGTTACTGAATATAAAAAATAACGCGTTATATTACTAGTTACCGCCGAAACTAACGGCGTTACAGTAACGCGTTACTTTGTAACGCGTTAGTCCCAACACTAACAATTTGTGTCTCCTCTCAATTGCTCTGTTTATTGCAGTTCTGTGTTGCTGGGTCAGGTTTGGTTTTGGAATTGGATTGCATTGTTATGGTATTGCTGTGTATTGTTTTGTTGGATTGATTAATTAAAAAAATAAAATTAAAATTAAAAAATAAATAAATAATAAATAAATAAATAAAAATGGATTTTTTAAAAATGAGAATCGATTCTGAATCGCACAACATGAGAATCGCGATTCGAATTCGAATCGATTTTTTTCCCACACCCCTAATACACACACACACACACACACACACACACACACACATTGACTGATTGATTGATCCAAGATGGCGGCGCTTCATGGCGGCAGCTTCTTGCGAGCGCTCCTGGAAGTGTAGACCGATTTGGCAAAAATACCCCTCAATTCAGTCAATTTCATGGCTGGCTCACAGCGTGTTAACTCCGTGATCACTTACGACCGACTTACGATTCCGGATGTGGAGAGATCGGGCCATTTTGGGCTGAAAGATGCGTGTACGGTGGACCTACTCGCTAGCTTGGGAATTCTTCACGAGCTACATCCAGCAGTGGCCTTTGAAGCAGCGGCGTCCACTACCAGCGGAGACCGTCAACTAAAGAGACGTAAGCGGTGCGCTCGGAAGCAGAAGCGGGGGTGTCGGGCGGGGCTAACAACAACGCTAAAGGCGTTGTTGTTAGCGGGGCTAACGAAAAAGCTAAATGCTAATCCACAAAGAAGCGCTAATAAGGAGTCTGTTAAGCTAGAACTAGCCAGCGCCAGGCTGGATAGTCCCTGCACACATAGCAATTCTCTTAGAATAATATACAACTCACATAATGTTTTTTCTGCGTCAGAGGTGGACATGCATTTTACTGAGGTGGCAAACAATCTAAAAATTCCTGTCATATCAATTCCTAGATATGGTTGAAATTATTTAAAGTGCACTACGCATAATAAACGTAACATTATTAATATTGCTACTACGGATACTTTCAACAAAAACTCCTCAAAACAGCCCACCACCTATAATATGGGCTTTTTAAACATAAGGTCATTGTCTTCCAAAACGTTATTAGTTAATGAAGTCATTAGAGACAACAATCTTGATGTCGTTGGTCTAGCCGAGACCTGGCTCAAACCAGACGAATTTTTTGCGCTGGGTGAGGCGTCTCCTCCTGGCTATACGGGAACGCATATTGCCCGTCCCATTAAAAGGGGTGGGGGTGTTGCACTAATATACAACAAAAACTTTAGCCTTACCTCGGACCTAAATAATAAATATAACTCGTTTGAGGTGCTTACTGTGAGGTTTGTCACACCGCTGCCTCTGCACCTGGCTGTCATCTACCGCCCCCCAGGGCCCTATTCGGACTTTATCAATGAATTTTCAGAGTTTGTTGCTGATCTAGTGACGCACGCCGACAATATAGTCATAATGGGAGACTTTAACATCCATATGAATACCCCATCGGACCCTCCATGCGTGGCGCTCCAGACTATAATTGATAGCTGTGGTCTTACACAAATAATAAATGAACCCACGCATCGCAACGGTAATACGATAGATCTAGTGCTCGTCAGGGTTGTCACCACCTCCAAAGTTACGATACTCCCGTACACTAAAGTAATGTCCGATCATTACATTATGAAATTCGAAGTTCTGACTCATTGTCAACAAACTAATAATAATAATAATAATAATAACTACTATAGCAGCCGCAACATTAATGCTGCCACAACGACGACTCTTACTGACCTACAGCCTTCGGTAATGGCACCATTCCCAAATTATGTGGGCTCCATTGATAACCTCACTAACAACTTTAACGACACCCTGCGCGACACCATTGATAGTGTAATAATAATAATAGCACCGCTAAAGCTAAAAAGGGCCCCTAAAAGGCGTACCCCATGGTTTACAGAAGAAACTAAAGCCCAGAAATTATCATGTAGAAAGCTGGAACGCAAATGGCGTGCGACTAAACTTGAGGTTTTCCATCAAGCATGGAGTGATAGTTTAATAACTTATAAACGCATGCTTACCTCAGCTAAAGCTAAATATTACTCAAATCTCATCCACCTCAACAAAAATGATCCTAAATTTTTGTTTAGTACAGTAGCATCGCTAACCCAACAAGGGACTCCTCCCAGTAGCTCCACCCACTCAGCAGATGACTTTATGAATTTCTTTAATAAGAAAATTGAAGTCATTAGAAAAGAGATTAAAGACAATGCATCTCAGCTACAACTGGGTTCTATTAACACAAATACGACGGTATATACGACGGACATTGCCCTCCAAAATAGTTTCTCTCTCTTTGATGAAATAACATTGGAGGAATTGTTAAAATGTGTAAATGGAACAAAACAAACAACATGTTTACTTGACCCAATTCCTGGGAAACTTATCAAGGAGCTTTTTGTTCTATTAGGTCCATCAGTGTTAAATATTATAAACTTATCACTTTCCACTGGTACTGTTCCCCTAGCATTCAAAAAAGCGGTTATTCATCCTCTACTCAAAAGACCTAACCTCGATCCTGACCTCATGGTGAACTACCGGCCGGTGTCCCACTTTCCGTTTATCTCGAAAATCCTCGAAAAAATTGTCGCACAGCAGCTAAATGAACACTTAGCGTCTAACAATCTCTGTGAACCTTTTCAATCCGGTTTCAGGGCAAATCACTCTACGGAGACAGCCCTCGCAAAAATGACTAATGATCTATTGCTAACGATGGATTCTGATGCGCCATCTATGTTGCTGCTTCTTGATCTTAGCGCCACTTTCGATACTGTTGATCATAATATTTTATTAGAGCGTATCAAAACGCGTATTGGGATGTCAGACTTAGCCTTGTCTTGGTTTAACTCTTATCTTACTGACAGGATGCAGTGCGTCTCCCATAACAATGTGACCTCGGACTATGTTAAGGTAACGTGCGGAGTTCCCCAGGGTTCGGTTCTTGCCCTGCACTCTTTAGTATTTACATGCTGCCGCTGGGTGACATCATACGCAAATACGGTGTTAGCTTTCACTGTTATGCGGATGACACCCAACTCTACATGCCCCTAAAGCTGACCAACACGCCGGACTGTAGTCAGCTGGAGGCGTGTCTTAATGAAATTAAACAATGGATGTCCGCTAACTTTTTGCAACTCAACGCTAAGAAAACGGAAATGCTGATTATCGGTCCTGCTAGACACCAACATCTATTTAATAATACCACCTTAACATTTGACAACCAAACAATTAAACAAGGCGACTCGGTAAAGAATCTGGGTATTATCTTCGACCCAACTCTCTCGTTTGAGTCACACATTAAGAGTGTTACTAAAACGGCCTTCTTTCATCTCCGTAATATCGCTAAAATTCGTTCCATTTTGTCCACAAACGATGCTGAGATCATTATTCATGCGTTCGTTACATCTCGTCTTGATTACTGTAACGTTTTATTTTCAGGCCTCCCTATGTCTAGCATTAAAAGATTACAGATGGTACAAAATGCGGCTGCTAGACTTTTGACAAAAACAAGAAAGTTTGATCATATTACGCCTATACTGGCTCACTTGCACTGGCTTCCTGTGCACCTAAGATGCGACTTTAAGGTTTTACTACTTACGTATAAAATACTACACGGTCAAGCTCCTGCCTATCTTGCCGATTGTATTGTACCATATGTCCCGGCAAGAAATCTGCGTTCAAAGAACTCCGGCTTATTAGTGATTCCCAGAGCCAAAAAAAAGTCTGCGGGCTATAGAGCGTTTTCTATTCGGGCTCCAATACTATGGAATGCCCTCCCGGTAAAAGTTAGAGATGCTACCTCAGTAGAAGCATTTAAGTCTCATCTTAAAACTCATTTGTATACTCTAGCCTTTAAATAGACTTCCTTTTTAGACCAGTTGATCTGCCGTTTCTTTTCTTTTCTTTTCTACTCTGCTCCAGGGTGGACCGCTAGCCTGTTCATCGGATGGGGACATCTCTACGCTGCTGACCCGTCTCCGCTCGGGATGGTTCCTGCTGGCCCCACCATGGACTGGACTTTCGCTGATGTGTTGGACTTTCACAATATTATGTCAGACCCACTCGACATCCATTGCTTTCGGTCTCCCCTAGAGGGGGGGAGGGGGGGGTTACCCACATATGCGGTCCTCTCCAAGGTTTCTCATAGTCATTCACATTGACGTCCCACTGGGGTGAGTTTTCCTTGCCCGTATGTGGGCTCTGTACCGAGGATGTCGTTGTGGCTTGTACAGCCCTTTGAGACACTTGTGATTTAGGGCTATATAAATAAACATTGATTGATTGATTGATTGATTGAAAAATGACATTGATCAAGGTTAAAATTAAAAACAAAAATACCTTTTTGTTTTTTGTTTAACAAAAATAAGCTGAGCTGGGCATTTTAGAATTTTTTTTTTTTTTTTTAGCTTTTTTAAAACCTGTCATGTTTATTTTATTTATTGATCTTTGAAATTGTTTTACCTGTACAGCACTTTTGGGCCGCCTGAGCGGTTTTTAAAGGTGCTTTAAAATTAAACGTTGATTTTTTTTTTAGGGCTGAAGTTAGAAGTTTGAGCAAAAACTAAGTTATTTTTGTTTTATTGAATACAATGGGTTTTTTTGTTGTTTTTTTTTAGAAAATTAGGCTTTTGGGTATTTTCAAATACCTGCTAGTGTATAGAACTGCTTACTGAAATGTTCAAATGTAACATTAAAACAACACATTTAATGGAGTAACAACAAATTACGGACTGAAAGGACAAAAATCCGCCTTTGTCCCTTTGGGGCTTAAAATAATCATACAGTTTTTTTCAAACAAAATCTTGGGAACCATGAATTGTGATTTGATGAGAATTGATTGTTCAGCAGATTTTATTGACTGCTGTGACGGAGGTCAATAATTGATGTGGTCACCTGACAGCATCAGAAGGAGCCAGACCCAGACGAGAGACTTCATCTGAACCACGAGACCTCCGGCTGGTCTCTTTGGGCGTGAGTCCATAAACTGTCACTCTTCTAGACATTCTGCTGCTTAAATAATACTTATATTTTTTTTTTTAGTGCATCGTGACGATCGTTCTGCATCTGAGTGCCACAAACCTAATAATGCAATATCATAATAACTGCAAATGCAAATTAATGCAAAGTCTTTGTGTTTATATTCATTAACTCTGACCACACATAGTAGCTAAGGTATCAAACACACCTGCACCTCACCAGTAGTGATGTGCTGTTCCATACTGAAATATCCAAATTTATACATATCAGTGCATATCAAGCTACTTGGAAAATGTAACTAATCTACAAGTTACTCTCCATTAAATGTAGCTAAGCTACAAGTTGCTCTCCATTAAATGTAGCTAAGCCACAAGTTACTCTCCATTAAATGTAGCTAAACTACAAGTTACTCTCCATTAAATGTAGCTAAACTACAAGTTACTCTCCATTAAATGTAGCTAAACTACAAGTTACTCTCCATTAAATGTAGCTAAACTACAAATTACTCTTCATTAAATGTACCTAAGCCACAAGTTACTCTCCATTAAATGTAGCTAAACTACAAGTTACTCTCCATTAAATGTAGTTCAACTACAAATTACTCTTCATTAAATGTAGCTAAGCCCAAAGTTACTCGCCTTTAAATGTAGCTAAGCCACAAGTTACTCTCCATTAAATGTCACTAAACTACAAGTTACTCTCCATTAAATGTAGCTAAACTACAAATTAACTCTCCATTAAATGCAGCTAA
Source organism: Entelurus aequoreus (assembly GCF_033978785.1). Classification (NCBI taxonomy): domain Eukaryota; kingdom Metazoa; phylum Chordata; class Actinopteri; order Syngnathiformes; family Syngnathidae; genus Entelurus; species Entelurus aequoreus. The sequence continues at coordinate 20,032,945 of NC_084755.1, read as the reverse complement.
ACTACAAGTTACTGTCCATTAAATGTAGATAAACTACAAGTTACTCTCCATTAAATGCAGCTAAACTACAAGTTACTCTCCATTAAATGCAGCTAAACTACAAGTTACTCTCCATTAAATGTAGCTAAACTACAAGTTACTCTCCATTAAATGCAGCTAAACTACAAGTTACTCTCCATTAAATGCAACTAAACTACAAGTTACTCTCCATTAAATGTAGCTAAACTACAAGTTTACTCTCCATTAAATGTAGCTAAGCCACAAGTTACCCTCCATTAAATGTAGCTAAACTTCAAAGTTACTCTCCATTAATTCAGCTAAACTACAAGTTACTCTCCATTAAATGTAGCTAAACTACAAGTTACTCTCCATTAAATGTAGCTAAACTTCAAAGTTACTCTCCATTAATTCAGCTAAACTACAAGTTACTCTCCTTTAAAGGTAACTAAACTACAATTTACTCTCCATTAAATGTAGCTAAACTACAAGTTACTCTCCATTCAATGTAACTAAACTACAAGTTACTCTCCATTCAAATGTAGCTAAACTACAAGTTACTCTCCATTCAATGTAGCTAAACTACAAGTTACTCTCCATTCAATGTAGCTAAACTACAAGTTACTTTCCATTAAATGTAGCTAAA
>NC_084755.1:19995197-20025197 GCF_033978785.1 Entelurus aequoreus | reverse complement strand
GGTTAATAATTCATTATTTTATGAGAGAATTTAAGTGTTAAAAAAATATTTTTGTATTTTTTATTTTTTTACACAACAAATCCAATCTATCCTTTTAGTATAGTTTTTTTTTGTTCTACGCCTTTTTGTTATAAAAAAAAAAAAAAAACCTGGTTTCATATGGCAAACACAAAACATGCAATATTTTCTCCAAAGTGGAATATTTGATGTGAAGTAATTTAAAGCTTTAAATAGGTTAATAAGTAATTATTTTTTGAGCAACGACAGTTAAAAAAAAAAATCTTATGAGTTGGGCCCCCAAGAATTTAAATGTTAAAAAAATTTCCTTTTTATTTTTTACATTTTTTTAACACAACAAATTGAATCTATCCTTCCATTATAATTTAATAATGCAATATTTTCTCCAAAGTGGAATATTTGATGTGAAGTAATTGGACACTACAATAATTCATAACATTGATTTTGTTTCATCATTATTTTTGAGCAATGACAGTTTTAAAGAAATAAACAGCCTGCATGGCAGCTTTGTCTTATTAGAGCAGCGTTTCTCAAAGTGTGGGGAATAGAGACATGACAGGTGGGGCGCGAGGAACGGGAGGAAATTTCACTTTAATTTTTTTTTTTTACTATGCTTTCATTTTCTATACACACTGTAAATCACTTTGTGATTCTGTCTGTGAAATCCGCTATATAAATAAATGTAAATTACTTATTTTTCCTGTAGGCTTTAAATTTCTAGGTAGGAGCGAAAGTTTGACAGACATAGCAACAGTAACTAATGGGGGCGGGGTTAAGCGGAACAAACTTTCGCGCGGATGGGTTGCTACACATCCGCGCTAATCATCCACTCATCGGGCAGAGAGCTGTGTCCATTCTTCTCCCCTTTGCCACATCTTATCTGTGTGAGATAGGCTTTTCAGCTGTTGCTTCACTCAAAACGAAGTACAGGTCTCAGCTGAACATTGAGCATGACTTAAGAGTGGCAGTGTCAAGCCTGCAACCCCGATTTGAAAAGCTGTGCAGTGCACAGTGGAGATGGAGATAAGTGCAGAGAAGAGCAAGATCCTGGTCAACAGTCACAATCACTTACCACCACCGAACATCACATTGAATGGACAAACCCTGAAGGAAGTAAAGGACTTTAAGTACCTCGGGTCCTTTGTGAGTGAAGATGGCAGCTCCACAAAAGAGATCAGAGCAAGAATCGGCATAGCAACATCAGCCATGACAAGACTGACCAGTATCTGGAAAAGCAATACCATCAGCTTCCAGGTGAAGGTCAGACTCTACAAGTCACTTGTTCTTTCCACCCTACTCTATGGTTGTGAGAGCTGGACGCTCACAGCGGACACTGAGCGCAGGATACAGTCCTTTGAAAGCAAGTCTTACAGAAGAATGCTACATATATCATACAGTGAACACCGGACAAATGATTATGTTCGACATTTAGTTACCACCCATGCTGGCGGACAGGAACCTCTACTCTCAACAGTTAAACGTCGCAAGCTGACCTGGTTTGGTCATGTCACAAGGCACACCTCCCTGTCAAAGACCATCCTGCAGGGAACAGTAGAGGGGAAGCGGAGACAAGGCAGGCAGAGAAAGGCCTGTATGGACAACATCAAAGAATGGACTGGCCGCAGCTTCCAAACCCTGCTACGAACAGCAGAAGATCGTGAGCACTGGAGATCCCTGATTGCCCAAGCATCCACCATGACACCCCTACGGCCTCCTAGGCCATGGGATGAGTGAGTGAGTGAGTGAGAGCAGTGCAAAACAGGCTCATTGCAGCCACTAATGCTGGAGTACTGTAAAACTCATGTTCACTTGCCCTGTCTTGCCAAATGCAGAGCTCCTCCTTTTTTTTTTGCAAAGATTGCAAAGTGGCACTTTTATTTTATTTATTATTGAACTTGATGCAAGTTATTTGATTTATTATTGAACTTGATGCAAGTTATAACACTTTTATTTAAATTTATAATTGAACTTGATGCAAGTTATAACACTTTTTTTGATTTATTATTGAACTTGATGCAAGTTATAACACTTTTGTTTTATTTATTATTGAACTTGATGCAAGTTATTTTATTTATTATTGAACTTGATGCAAGTTATACCACAGCTGCACAGTTATTTTATTGATTATTGAACTTGATGTTATTTTATGTTATTGAGTTTGAATGTATACAACTTGATGTTACTTGATGTTCAATAAATTTGAAAATGTTAAGCTTGGCATTAGCGTTCTGTTGGGGCGTGAATGTTTGGGGCAAACCAGGCACCGCTCATCATCAGGCCAGTACCATCCCTACAGTGAAGCATGGTGGTGGCAGCATCATGCTGCGGGGATGGTTTTCAGCAGAAAGGAACTGGGAGACTAGTCAGGATAGAGGGGAAGATGAATGCAGCAATGTACAGTGTACAATGTACATCCTGGATGAAAACCGACACATCCAACCTGATGGAGCTCGAGGGGTGCTGCAAAGAGGAATGGTTGAAAGTGCCCAAAGATAGGTGTGTCAAGATTACGGCATCAACAAAGTACTGAGCAAAGAGCCTGAATACTCATCAACATGTGATACTTCAGTTTTTCTTTTTTAATACATTTGCAAAAATTTCTGTTTTTGCTGAGTGTGCATTAATGACAAATAAAATTAACTTTTTTGATTTTAGCAAATGTCTGCAATGAAAGAGTACAACATTTGAAGGGGTGTGAATACTTTCCCTACCCACAGGATGTACGTGATATAGGATTCAAAAATAGGCCTTTATGCAGGCTGAATATATATTGAAAAAAACGTACGTTCTTTCTGCGTGTTCTTGTGCTGCCAAGCGTAGAAGTTGAGGAGCTCCTTCCTCTTCTTCTTCCTCCTCTCCCTCCGTAGCGTCCTTTCGTCGGCGGCCTCGCTGTAGGGCCGGGCCTTGGCGCCCTTGGGACCCTTGGTCACCTTCACCCAGCCCTCCTGGTCCTCCTCTTTTTGCTCCGCCTCCAGCTTTTGCTGCTCCTCTTCCTGGTACAAACAAGCACACTCAGGCACCGCGGCGGAGCCAAAGGGGGGGACGTCCTTACCCTTTTCTTCTTGAGGTCAAAGTTCTTCATGAGGTTGTCGACCACGTGTTGGAGTCTGTCCGGCTGAACAAGATTGTTTTTGTACTGCTGGATCCATTCTGCCGAGGGGTGAAAACGTCAGAAGGAAACACGTGGAGATAATAATAACCCTGACCGTTGACTCACTGCGTACTCCGGTTTTGACCCCGGGTTGCGTGGAGCAGACGACCAAAGGGACGTCGAAAGGGTGCGACTTCACCGCAGCGATGCCGGAGCAAGCCCGGAAGATGACGTAGCCCACTTTGAAGCACTAGGAACACGACACAGGGACAGTGAGAACTTGAGTTGGGAAAATTAAATCTTGATAGTGAAAAATAAAGACCTGCTTCTGGGCGGGCTTGAAGTATCGGGACGGTTTGGCACCGGAGTGAAAGGATCCCGGATGCTCATTTAACTCCACAGACGTAACCGAGCCAAACTGGGAGAAGAGTTCCTTGATGACGTCCTGAAAGACACAAATTGGAACTAATGGGAACAGGAATTCACAATTCAAATATTTGTGGAACTAAATTAATTATATTTATTGTAGAACACAGACTAAACAAGGAACACACTTGGTTTAATTTATACTCACTTTTTCTCCCATTTTCTACATTTAAAACTTTGTGGTCTAAATAACATGTAATGGTGTTTTTTTTGGTCAAAATGTTGCATAGATTATGTTTAAAAAATCATTTTCAAGCCACTTTCAAGATGCGCTGTTTTGTGGGCGGGTCTTATTGACATGCCTCCACTTCGACAGCGTCTTCTCCCCGCCATCTTTGTTGTACCAGGAGTTTTTAGCGCTTCCATGGACAGATGTAAATTAGAACTGTATGCTACTTTGTATTAGAGACGGCAACAGCGGAGGATGCATGTGCATGTACGAGCCAGTCTGCCCCACAACGAATGGACAGAGAAAAGAAGGAACTTATTGACTTATATCTCTCCGACCGCACTCAGTTTGTTCAACTCCGTTCATTCAAATCCCCTCCGTCTCCCGTTTCCTCTGGTGTCCCCCAGGGCTCTGTTCTTGGTCACCTGCTTTTTATCATTTACATTCTTCCCCTTGGCAATATTTTCCGTAAATTTAAAATACATTTTCACTGTTATGCGGATGACACCCAGCTCTACATCTCAACCAAACCAACTGCCTCTCTTCCTCCTTCCTCCCAGTGTTGTTTTTGACAACCATCTTACATTTAGTCTTAGTCTTAGTCTTTTGGACTAAAATGTTTATTAGTTTTAGTCACATTTTAGTCACTTTTATATGTGATAGTTTTAGTCCAGTTTTAGTCGACGAAAACTCAAAAGAATTTTAGTCTAGTTTTAGTCGATGAAAAGTCAAAAAGGTCTTAGTCTAGTTTTAGTCCAAAAAAAAAGAATACAAAATATAATATAAGTATATAAGTATAGTCTTTTAACAAATTAATTTAGGTCAATAAGTATTGGAGATTGCTGTTGGGCAGTGTCACACATAAGTTGTGAAAATAGCAGCAGATCTATAAGTTCAACCCATTGTAAGCTTGCAGATCTGCTATTTTCACAAATAATAACAATAAAGGAATGGTTTTAGACATATAAGGTTTCCACCCAACAGCAAATTTCTGATCCAAGGATTGTGTATTACACATAGATAAAGTGGTAACAGTGGAATCAAAGTTCATTACTCCAAAAAACAAAAACATTCTACTTCAGCAATTGTGGCTTTATTTCTCAGAATTTATTAAAGTACAATGAACATAAACATGCCCACAATATGAGTGATGGATGAGGAACACATATGCTCAACTTGGCCCTGTCTGCCAGTGCAATTACAACAGATATCATACAACCCCACTCTCTTTAATTTGTGCAAACCACGTAATAAAATAATCAATTAATTCCTGATTCCTTAATGGGGCTGCACAACGTCACTTGTGGCTTTTAGGCTAAAGCTAGCAGACTCTACGTATAACAGTAACTCGACCCGTTTAACATATCAAGCTAAGTGCTGACAGAACATACTCACAAAGAGATAACCACACCGTCACTGAATGTAAACATGGCTAAACATGCTGCTAAAGTAACACACACATAATGAATTGACGTTAGCGTAACAAAAGCTAACTTTAGCCTGAAGTTAGCAGCCCATTTGCGCCAGGAGTATGTGGAAAACGTACTAATGTATTAGCTTACTATGACATTTATCGATTATGTTAACAGCATTTGTAACTTACCTTCGAAAAAATATCCTTGTGGCGAGCCTTAAGGTTGGTCGTATTTTTTCCGCATATTTTGTGGCCACATTTGTCACCGTCTTCCTTCACAATACACTCTGTTTTATTATCTGCTGGGTTATATTTAAAATACACCCATATGTCGTCTCTACGTTTGCGACCACCGAGCCCCTGTGTTGAAACTGCCGCCGCCATCACGTCCATTGCCTGATGAGTAACAACAGTCCGACGTGTTGAGCACGTTGTGCGCTGCACGCCAGTTGGTGGGCGTGGTTTTAATTGACACACATAGTGATGGGTTGATGAGGCGTCATGAAGCGTTTCGACACATTGCAAAACTGTGTCGATACTGTGTCACTAAATACTGACATCTGCTGGACATTAAAAATCCCTACAGGCAACCTATAGACCGACTCAACTGACACTGATTTTATGACCTAGTATATACAATAATATAAACCAAGTCATTGAATTTCATTTAGGATTATTTCATATCTTCATTTAAATAAAAATATATTTTTATCTTTTTTAGATACAGTCAATAAATAATGTGAACATGTATCGTTCGTGACTACGATGGTAGAAAGTGGGGATTGAACCCCAATAACCAGCAACCCTCCAATTGCTGGCACGGCCACTCTACCAACTTCGCCACGCCGTCATTCCTATAAATTTCTCTAGTAACAGCATTCCATGATTAATATAAATAAATCAACATTAATAATAAATTACAGAAAAATAAGCACACGTATGACTGAGGAGTCATAGTGTAACTTTGTGTGGTGTTTGAGTTGTCTGACTTTTTGTGTGGCCATAAACGCACCAGTGGCTTAGTGGTATGCGTGTTGTTGACGAACACCGTTAGGGCCGCTTGTTGTCACTGTCACTCAAAGTTGCATTTCAAAATTACACAGAATAAATGTGTTTATTTTGTTTAGAATTCAGATGGGTTTGATTTGGTGCGCGGCATATATTTGCTGTGCGGCGCACAGTGTGCGCAGAGGACGCTTGAGCAGTGCGCAATTGCGCACCTTAGAGGGAATGTTGCTCACAGGGCACAGAGGAGGCGTCAGTGCGATACAGTTTGCGTATCGGTCACGTGACCAAAGCAGCTCATGATAGGTCACGTGACTTTCTAAAAGCGGTACGCGCACCGACACAGGGTATCGCTCTATGAGCTTGACGCATGCGCCGATGCATCTGTGTTGCCGGACCCATCACACACACAATAAACAGAGATGTCATGCATTTTAAACGTCTGACAGATTACCCACTAACATTTTCATCCGTTCTTGTCTCGTCAACGAAAACTCACACACGTCTCGTCATGTTTTCGTCATCAGAGAGACATGTTTATCTCGTCACCGTCTCGTTATAGTCATGAAAAAAAGTGGCGTCAACGAAATGATTTCGTCATCGTCATCGTTGACGAAAACAACACTGCTTCCTCCCTTACAGACTGCCTCAGTGAACTCAAGTAGGGCTGCAACTAGCGATTAATTTGATAATCGATTAATCTGTCGATTATTACTTCGATTAATAATCGGATAAAAGAGACAAACTACATTTCTATCCTTTCCAGTATTTTATTGAAAAAAAACAGCATACTGGCACCATACTTATTGTGATTATTGTTTCTCAGCTGTTTGTACATGTTGCAGTTTATAAATAAAGGTTTATTAAAACAATAATAATAATAATAAAAAATAAATAAATAAATTGCCTCTGTGCATGCGCATAGCATAGATCCAACGAATCGATGACTAAATTAATCGCCAACTATTTTTTATAATCAATTAGTTGTTGCAGCCCTAAACTCAAGCAGTGGTTCTCATCCAATGTCCTTCAACTTAATAGTAATAAAACCGAAATCTTACTTGTCGGTACAAAAAACATTCTCGCCAAAACCAACAGCTTGTCCGTTACTCTATGCAATTCCTCTGTCTCACCCTCCTCCCAAGTCAAGAGTCTGGGTGTCATCCTCGACAGCACACTCTCCTTTCAAGCCCACATAAACAGCATTACCCGGTCTGCTTACTTTCATCTACAAAACATTAATCGTCTTTGCCCATCCCTTACCCCACATACTGCTGCCATACTAGTCCATAGCCTGGTCACCTCTCGCCTGGACTACTGCAACTCTCTCTTGTTTGGTCTCCCTCACAAGTCACTTCACAAACTTCAGCTTCTCCAGAACTCTGCAGCCCGGATAATCATCAGAACCCCTTCAATCCAGCACATCACCCCTGTTCTGCAGCAACTCCACTGGCTACCCATCAAACATCGTATCCACTTTAAAATAATTCTCCTCACTTTCAAAGCCATCCATAACCTCTCTCCGTCATATCTCCCTGACCTGCTCCATGTCGCTACTCCCTCACGTTCCCTAAGATCTTCTTCATCCATCCATCTCACTGTCCCCTTATTTAAACTGTCCACCATGGGTGCCCGAGCTTTCAGCCGCTCTGCCCCACATCTTTGGAACTATTTACCACCAGACCTTCGTAACTTAGACTCAATATCCCTCTTCAAATCATTAGATTTGACACCTATTCCTGACTGCTTATTCATTGTAATCATCTTATCTTCTCTATCTTTGTTGTTGTTTTTATCCAATTTGATTTTATTTGTCCAGGGTGTACCCCGCCTTCCGCCCGATTGTAGCTGAGATAGGCTCCAGCACCCCCCGCGACCCCGGTAGAAAATGGATGGATGGATGGATGTTTTGACTTTGTACGGTGTCCTTGAGTGCCCAGAAAGGCGCCTTATAAATAAAATGTATTATTATTACTACAGCGCGGACTACAATAGCAGATGCGTGGAAAGAGCTCTGGGTCCATTTATACCATGTATGGATGACGTCACAGGGTGTGCAAATTCCAAACAGCTCGTTTGGAAGAAGTATGAAAAAAGGCAAGATTATTTTAAAAATATCTCCACAGTTTGATTTTACATTTTGCAAATCAGCAGGTAAGAAAAGTTGTTTTCGCTTAATATGTTAATACATTTTATTTCAGTTCTGAGATAGTATATTTATTAAAAAAAAAATTATATTGCCTGTGATATTTATAACATTATTGTAAAATAAATTCGAATTGATAAACGTAGAGCTTTGTACTTTTTTAGATGGGACAAATGAATAAATGAAAACACACATTTGTCTGCTGGTATTTAAACACAAGTTGGTTATAGTACTCAGCATTAGTGAGCGAAGTGTACCTCAGAGCAGTACGGGGGGATGTTGAGGACAAACAGGGTTTTATCCAGCGGTCTGTAGGAACTTTTCTCTTCCCGAACTTTGTGCTCTTTCACGTACAAGTTGTGTTGTGTGTTCGAGTCGGAGTACAACTTTATGGGCAATACTGCAATGATAAAAGGACAGAAATACAAAAGCACAGTTAAAACAAAGTTTTACTTCCACGGCCGAGTCTTGTCCGATTCATTAGAAGATTAAATAATTACAAATGTACATCCTAAATGACATATACATCCATGTTAGTTCATAATTTACATCTATTATTAGACTACGACTAAGCAGTTTGTGAAAATACCTGTAAAGTCTCCTGGAATAACACAAGCCTTGCCGTTAGCATGGCTGCTCTTGGGAGTCGCCATCTTGCTGTGACCTTTCACACCGGAAGTAAAACTGAAACCACGTCCGTTTCTTACTTTCTTTCCTTGTTGTTTATTCCATAGACATTTTATAATATACAGGACTGTCTCAGAAAATTGGAATATTGTGTTAAGGTCCTTTATTTTCTGTAATGCAACTGAAAACATGGAAATGTCATACATTCTGGATTGATTGATTGATTGAGACTTTTATTAGTAGGTTGCACAGTGAAGTACATATTCCGTACAATTGACCACTAAATGGTAACACCCGAATAAGTTTTTCAACTTGTTTAAGTCGGGGTCCACTTAAATTGATTTATTACACATCAACTGAAATATTGCAAGCCTTTTATTATTTGAATATTGCTGATTATGGCATACAGCTTAAGAAAACTCAAAAATCCCATCTCAAAAAATTTGAATATTTCCTCAGACCAAGTAAAAAATAAAGATTTATAACGGCAAAACAAAATCAAACATTTGAAAATGTCAATTAATGCACTCAGTACTTGGTTGGGAATCCTTTTGCACGGATTACTGCACCAATGAGGCGTGGTATGGAGGCAATCAGCCTGTGGCATTGCTGAGGTGTTATGGATGCCCAGGATGTTTCAATAGCGGCCTTTAGCTCATTTGCATTATTGCATACTTGCCAACATTGAGACCTCCAATATCGGGAGGGGGGGGGGGGGGGCGGCGTTGTTGGGGGCGTGGTTATTTACAGCTAGAATTCACCAACTCGAGTATTTCATATATATATATATATATATATATATATATATATATATATATATATATATATATATATATATATATATATATATATATATATATATATATATATATATATATATATATATATATGAAATACTTGACTTTCTAGTGAATTCTTCTATTTATTTTATTTACATAAAATAAATACTTGAATTTCAGTGTTCCGGTGGCTATCCATTAGATGGCAGTATTGTCCTGTTTAACTTCTCCGTTCATGATGAGTATATCATTTCGGCCACCGTGTTCACTGGAGAAGTCTGTTCTACATATTTACAGGCAACATACACCTTCCCCTTCGAACTGTCCTGGATGAACTGAAATTCTTGTTTCCATTCGTTTTGGAACTGGCAAGCGTATTTCTTCATCTTGCTCGTCGATGGCGTCGCCATGTCTGTAATTTCCGCATTGAGCTGGAGGGGGCGTGGCCGCTGAATACCGGGAGTTTGTTGGGAGAAAATCTCTGCCGGGAGGTTGTCGGGAGAGGCGCTGAATACCGGGATTCTCCCGCTAAAAACGTGAGGGTTGGCAAGTATGCATTATTGGGTCTGGTGTCTTTCAGCTTCTTCTTCACAATACCCCACAAATTCTCTATGGGGTTCAGGACAGGGGAGTTGGCAGGCCAATCGAGGACAGTAATGTCATGGTCAGTACACCAGTTACTGGTGGTTTTGGCATTGCTGGATCATGCTGGAAAATGAAATCATCATCTCCATAGAGCTTTTCAACAGATGGAAGCATGTAGCCGTATTCCCATGGTCAAGCCACTCCTGAACTCAAGACAACGGAAGAAGCGTCTGACTTGGGCTATGGAAAAGAAGCACTGGACAGTTGCCGAGTGGTCCAGAGTCCTGTTTTCAGACGAAAGCAAGTTTTGTATTTCATTTGGAAGTCAAGGCGCTAGAGTCTGGAGGAAGGCTGGAGAGGAGCAAAATCCAAGTTGCTTGAAATCCAGTGTGAAGTTCCCACAGTCAGCAATGGTTTGGGGAGCCATGTCAGCTGCTGGTGTTGGTCCACTGTGTTTCATCAAGTCCAGAGTCAATGCAGCTGTGTACCAAGATATTTTAGAGCACTACATGCTTCCATCTGTTGAAAAGCTCTATGGAGATGATTATTTCATTTTCCAGCATGATCCAGCAGTGCCAAAACCACCAGTAACTGGTGTACTGACCATGGCATTACTGTCCTCGATTGGCCTGCCAACTCCCCTGACCTGAACCCCATAGAGAATTTGTGGGGTATTGTGAAGAAGAAGCTGAAAGACACCAAACCCAATAATGCAAATGAGCTAAAGGCCGCTATTGAAGTATGCTGGCCATCCATAACACCTCAGCAATGCCACAGGCTGATTGCCTCCATGCCACGCCGCATTGATGCAGTAATCCGTGCAAAAGGATCCCAACCAAGTACTGAGTGCATGAATTGACATTTTCAAATGTTTGATTTTGTTTTGCTGTTATAAATCTTTATTTTTTACTTGGTCTGAGGAAATATTCTAATTTTTTGAGACGGGATTTTTGAGTTTTCTTAAGCTGTATGCCATAATCAGCAAAATTCAAATAATAAAAGGCTTGCAATATTTCAGTTGATGTGTCATGAATCCAGAATGTATGACATTTCCATGTTTTTAGTTGCATTACAGAAAATAAAGGACTTTAACACAATATTCTAATTTTCTGAGACAGTCCTGTAAGTAGACGCAGCATCGACCGCTACTGCCTACTCCGCTCCACTCAGTGCAATTCATTTGGCAGGAGCAATGAACTGTCAGTGCATTTAATTAATCTTACCTCACTGAATACCACTGCTTTTCATGCGTTTTCTTGTCATACGTGTAGCTACGATAAAGGACACATGTTTTGGCTAGTTTTATTATTCATAGTTTGCTTAACAGTAATAGAATATTCTTATATGCTATAAGTGACCAGACGTCTGAGATCAAAACTGGGAATATAATCCCAGAGAAGGGGGGAAAAAACGGTCAGCTATTTTTAAATTCAAGAAACAATATGATTAGGTTATATGTACATGTGTATATCCTACATAAACAATGTATGAATATATTAGATATCTATATATCTTAGGGACCTATAGACTGTATCTCTGTTGCTGCAGCAGCAGAGAGTTTATTCTGTCTTGACACTTTGTATTGATATTTTGTATTACATTCTTCCCTTAAATGATAATGTTTACAGTGATTGTTTTATATGCATTTTTTATGTATGTCGCTTTGGATAAAAGCGTCTGCCAAATACATAATCATAAACATATATAAACACCTGAAAGTCTATATTACCCCCCCTACACAATCTGGACTGTGGTCCTAACTTTTACCCCTGGTTGCTTTTACAATCTTTATCTTCATCATCTGCACTCTTAAGTGTGCAGATGATTGTGCACATCATACGCAAATACGGTATTAGCTTTCACTGTTATGCTGATGACACTCAACTCTACATGCCCCTAAAGCCGACCAACACGCCGGATTGTAGTCAGCTGGAGGCGTGTCTTAATGAAATTAAACAATGGATGTCCGCTAACTTTTTGCAACTCAACGCCAAGAAAACGGAAATGCTGATTATCGGTCCTGCTCGACACCGACATCTATTTAATAATACCACCTTAACATTTGACAACCAAACAATTAAACAAGGCGACTCGGTAAAGAATCTGGGTATTATCTTCGACCCAACTCTCTCGTTTGAATCACACATTAAGAGTGTTACTAAAACGGCCTTCTTTCATCTCCGTAATATCGCTAAAATTCGTTCCATTTTGTCCACTAGCGACGCTGAGATCATTATTCATGCGTTCGTTACGTCTCGTCTCGAATACTGTAACGTATTATTTTCGTGTCTCCCTATGTCTAGCATTAAAAGATTACAGTTGGTACAAAATGCGGCTGCTAGACTTTTGACAAGAACAAGAAAGTTTGATCATATTACGCCTATACTGGCTCACCTGCACTGGCTTCCTGTGCACTTAAGATGTGACTTTAAGGTTTTACTACTTACGTATAAAATACTACACGGTCTAGCTCCAGCCTATCTTGCCGATTGTATTGTACCATATGTCCCGGCAAGAAATCTGCGTTCAAAGAACTCCGGCTTATTAGTGATTCCCAGAGCCCCCAAAAAATCTGCGGGCTTTAGAGCGTTTTTTAAACAAGTTGAAAAACTTATTCGGGTGTTACCATTTAGTGGTCAATTGTACGGAATATGTACTTCACTGTGCAATATACTAATAAAAGTTTCAATCAATCAATCAATCTTCTATTCGGGCTCCAGTACTATGGAATGCCCTCCCGGTAACAGTTAGAGATGCTACCTCAGTAGAGGCATTTAAGTCCCATCTTAAAACTCATTTGTATACTCTAGCCTTTAAATAGACCCCCTTTTTAGACCAGTTGATCTGCCGTTTCTTTTCTTCTCTCCTCTGTCCCCCTCTCTCTTGTGAAGTGCTGGCTGTCCAGAGTCGGGACCCGGGGTGGACCGCTCGCCTGTGCATCGGTTGGGGACATCTCTGCGCTGCTGACCCGTCTCCGCTCGGGATGGTTTCCTGCTGGCCCCACTATGGACTGGACTCTCACTTTTATGTTAGATCCACTATGGACTGGACTTTCACTAATATGTTAGATCCACTATGGACTGGACTTTCACAATATTATGTCAGACCCACTTGACCCCCCCCCCCCCCTAGAGGGGAGGGGGGTTCTCTCCAAGGTTTCTCATAGTCATTCATATCGACGTCCCACTGGGGTGAGTTTTCCTTGCCCTTATGTGGGCTCTGTACCGAGGATGTCGTTGTGGCTTGTGCAGCCCTTTGAGACACTTGTGATTTAGGGCTATATAAATAAACATTGATTGATTGATTGATTGATTGATTGATTGATTGATTTATTTCAACTTTATGTTATTCAAGTATGACATTTTTACATTTAATTAATTTAATTGACAAGCAATTCTATTATGGTCATACTCTTGTTTGCTAGCGGCTACGATTTCAGTACGAGGCTTTGCAGTCACGTGGTTTTATCACGTGACTTTGTGTTACGCCACCATCTTGCCGGTGTTGTGCCTGAAAACGCACCCCTGCCATAGAATGCACCCCCTGATGCGGGAGCGCGCTTACGTCACTCGCTTACGACATTCGCTTACGTCACTCGTCTCGAAAAGTATATCTAAACTCGGCTGTAATCACCGAAGTGGCTGAAATCGCCTCTTTTAAATCGCCTCTTTCGGCATAAAAAAGTACATGAAGTGAAATAATCCAAGTTTTCTTTACTTTTGGATGGATTAAAAATTGTGAGCCTTTAATGATTTGGCCGTCATTCAAGTGGCTGAAATCACCTCTTTCGGCATAAAAAAGTACATAAAGTGAAATAATCCACGTATTCTTTACTTGTGGATGGATTAAAAATTGTGAGCCTTTAATGATTTCGCCGTCATTAGATCAGATAAGGCGAAAACAATAACCAATTAATATTGGAATATTTGCTGTCCCGAAAATGTAGTATTAATTGTCTACCTTGACAGCTTACTGTAAAGAATATATACACCAAAGTAAACCTCTATATGTACTTTTTTAGAGACATCAAGGAGAACGAATGTTTGCTGCTTCATTCGACGTGTTGTCGTGATCCAATACTCATATTTTAAAAAATATGAAATTTTCTTTAACTTTAAGAAGCTCATGGGTGGATGGATGAAAAAATAAATGAATGCATCTGATATCTACCATTGATTTGGTTTTAAGAAGTTTCAAATTGAACATTCACAAATAACGTTAAGTACCCAAAGTACCAGAGGTGGAGTTATGATGGGGGTGCATTTTCCACAGCTGCCGTAGAATGCACCCCCTATCTATCTCTGGCTAGGAAGGTCATAGAGACTTGGCACTCACCCTGGTGACTCATCATAGACCCCTCTGTGTACGGTGAAAACCATGTGATGATCGGACCACCAGAAGTGGAGTTAGGGTGGGGGTGCATTTTCAGGCAGGACGTTCAGGCCAGCTGCCTGAGAATGCACCCCCTATCTATCTCTGGCTAGGAAGGTAATAGAGACTTGGCACTCACCCTGGTGACTCATCATAGTCCCCTCAGTGTACAGTGAAAACCATGTGATGATCGGACCACCAGAAGTGGAGTTAGGGTGGGGGTGCATTTTCCGGCAGACGTTGTTTACAACTGCCATATCAATCAATCAATCAATCAATGTTTATTTATATAGCCCTAAATCACAAGTGTCTCAAAGGGCTGTACAAGCCACAACGACATCCTCGGTACAGAGCCCACATACGGGCAAGGAAAAACTCACCCCAGTGGGACGTCGGTGAATGACTATGAGAAACCTTGGAGAGGACCGCATATGTGGGTAACCCCCCCCCTCTAGGGGAGACCGAAAGCAACGGATGTCGAGTGGGTCTGACATAACATTGTGAAAGTCCAGTCCACAGTGGATCCAACACATCAGCGGGAGTCCAGTCCACAGCGGGGCCAACAGGAAACCATCCCGAGCGGAGACGGGTCAGCAGCGCAGAGATGTCCCCAACCGATGCACAGGCTAGTGGTCCACCCGGGGTCCCGGCTCTGGACAGCCAGCACTTCATCCATGGCCACCGGACCTATGCAACTCCCCCTCGCAAGGGACAGGGGAGAAGAGGAGAGAAGAAAAGAAACGGCAGATCAACTGGTCTAAAAAAGGGGGGGTCTATTTAAAGGCTAGATTATACAAATGAGTTTTAAGATGGGACTTAAATGCTTCTACTGAGGTAGCATCTCTAACTGTTACCGGGAGGGCATTCCAGAGTACTGGAGCCCGAATAGAAAACGCTCTATAGCCCGCAGACTTTTTTTTGGCTCTGGGAATCACTAATAAGCCGGAGTTCTTTGAACGCAGATTTCTTGTCGGGACATATGGTACAATACAATCGGCGAGATAGGCTGGAGCTAAACCGTGCAATATTTTATACGTAAGTAGTAAAACCTTAAAGTCGCATCTTAAGTGCACAGGAAGCCAGTGCAAGTGAGCCAGTATAGGCGTAATATGATCAAACTTTCTTGTTTTTGTCAAAAGCCTTGCAGCCGCATTTTGTACCAACTGTAATCTTTTAATGCTAGACATAGGGAGGCCCGAAAATAATACGTTACAGTAATCGAGACGAGACGTAACGAACGCATGAATAATGATCTCAGCGTCGCTAGTGGACAAGATGGAACGAATTTTAGCGATATTACGGAGATGAAAGAAGGCCGTTTTAGTAACACTCTTAATGTGTGACTCAAACGAGAGAGTTGGGTCGAAGATAATACCCAGATTCTTTACCGAGTCTCCTTGTTTAATTGTTTGGTTGTCAAATGTTAAGGTGGTATTATTAAATAGATGTTGGTGTCTAGCAGGACCGATAATCAGCATTTCCGTTTTCTTAGCGTTGAGTTGCAAAAAGTTAGCGGACATCCATTGTTTAATTTCATTAAGACACGCCTCCAGCTGACTACAGTCCGGCGTGTTGGTCAGCTTTAGGGGCATGTAGAGTTGAGTGTCATCAGCATAACAGTGAAAGCTAACACCGTACTTGCGTATGATGTCACCCAGCGGCAGCATGTAAATACTAAAGAGTGCAGGGCCAAGAACCGAACCCTGGGGAACTCCGCACGTTACCTTGACATAGTCCGAGGTCACATTGTTATGGGAGACGCACTGCATCCTGTCAGTAAGATAAGAGTTAAACCAAGACAAGGCTAAGTCTGACATACCAATACGTGTTTTGATACGCTCTAATAAAATATTATGATCGACGGTATCGAAAGCGGCGCTAAGATCAAGAAGCAGCAACATAGATGACGCATCAGAATCCATCGTTAGCAATAGATCATTAGTCATTTTTGCGAGGGCTGTCTCCGTAGAGTGATTTGCCCTGAAACCGGATTGAAAAGGTTCACAGAGATTGTTAGTCACTAAGTGTTCATTTAGCTGCTGTGCAACAGTTTTTTCGAGAATTTTGGAAATAAACGGAAGGTGGGAGACCGGTCGGTAGTTTACCATGAGGTCAGGATCGAGGTTAGGTCTTTTGAGCAGAGGATGAATAACCGCTTTTTTGAATGCTAGGGGAACAGTGCCGGAGGAAAGTGATAAGTTTATAATATTTAACACTGATGGACCTAATAATACAAACAGTTCCTTGATAAGTTTCCCAGGAAGTGGGTCAAGTAAACATGTTGTTTGTTTTATCCCACTTACACGCTGTAATAATTCCTCTAATGTTATTTCATCAAAAATAGAGAGACTATTTTGGAGGGCAGTGTCCGTCGTATATACAGTCGTATTTGTGTTAATAGAGCCCAGTTGTAGCTGGGATGCGTTGTCTTTAATCTCCTTTCTAATGAGTTCAATTTTCTTATTAAAGAAATTCATAAAATCATCTGCCGAGTGGGTGGAGCTACTGGGAGGAGTCCCTTGTTGGGTTAGCGATGCTACTGTACTAAACAGAAATTTAGGATCGTTTTTGTTGAGGCGGATGAGATTTGAGTAGTATTTAGCTTTAGCTAAGGTAAGCATGCGTTTATAAGTTATTAAACTATCACTCCATGCTTGATGGAAAACCTCAAGTTTAGTCGCGCGCCATTTGCGTTCCAGTTTTCTACATGATAATTTATGAGCTCTAATTTCTTCTGTAAACCATGGGGTGCGCCTTTTAGGGGCCCTTTTTTGCTTTAGCGGTGCTATACTATCAATAATTTCGCGCAAGGCATCGTCAAAGTTGTTAGTGAGTTTATCAATAGAGCCGACATAATTTGGGAATGGTGCTATTACCGAAGGCAGTAGGTCAGCAAGAGTCATTGTTGTGGCAGCATTAATGTTGCGGCCGCTATAGCAGTTATTATTATTATTAGCTTGTTGACAAAGAGTCAAAACTTCAAATTTTATAAGGTAATGATCGGACATTACTTTAGTATATGGAAGTATCATAACTTTGGAGGTGGTGACACCCCTGACAAGCACTAGATCTATTGTATTACCGTTGCGATGCGTGGGTTCATGTATTATTTGTGTAAGACCACAGCTATCAATTATGGTTTGGAGCGCCACGCACTGAGGGTCCGATGGGGTATTCATATGGATATTAAAGTCCCCCATTATGATTATATTGTCGGCGTGCGTCACTAGATCAGCAACGAACTCTGAGAATTCACTGATAAAGTCCGAATAGGGCCCAGGGGGGCGGTAGATAACAGCCAGGTCGAGAGGTAGCGGTGTGACAGACCTCATAGTAAGCACCTCAAACGATTTATATTTATTATTTAGGTTAGGGGTAAGGTTGAAATTTTCATTGTATATTAGTGCGACACCCCCTCCCCTTTTAAGAGGACGGGCAACATGCGCATTCGTATAGTTAGGAGGAGATGCCTCATTGAGCGCAAAAAATTCGTCCGGTTTGAGCCAGGTTTCGCTAAGACCAATGACGTTAAGATTGTTGTCTCTAATGACCTCATTAACCAATAACGCCTTGGGAGACAATGATCTTATGTTTAAAAAGCCCATATTATAGGTATTGGGCTGTTTTGACGAGTTTTTGTTAAGATTATCCGTAGTGGCAATATTAACAATGTTGCGTTTATTATGCGTAGTGCACTTTAAATAGTTTCGACCATATCTAGGAATTGATATGACGGGAATTTTCCGATTGTTTGCTTGGTGCTGCAATAGACTGGACATATCATAATTTGCTACCTCAGTAGAATGCATGTCCACCTCTGACACAGACACAACAGAAAAAACATTATGTGAATTGTGTATTATTCTAAGAGAATTGCTATGCGTACATGGATTATCCAGCCTGGCGCTGGCTAGTTCTAGCTTAACTGACTCCTCACCCGGACTAACAGACATTGTAATTGCCTGTGACCGGGCTTGCTCTAGTGTAGTCAGTCAAGTGAGACTTAAATAGTAGTCTATGTTTCTAGACAGGATGATGGCGCCTTCCTGGTTAGGGTGAAGGCCGTCTCTCATCAGCAAGCCTGGTTTGCCCCAGAAAGAGGGCCAGTTATCAATAAACGTTAGTCCCTGCTGCCTACAGTAGATAGCCAACCACTTGTTAAGCGAAACTAATCTGCTATATCTCTCATCATTGCCTCTCGCAGGCAGGGGGCCAGAGACAATTACTCGATGCCTGGACATCTTTCTGGCGAGATCACAAGTCCTGGCTATGTTTCTCTTTGTAATCTCTGACTGTCTCATTCTAGTGTCATTGGAGCCAACGTGTACAACTATATTCGCATAATTAGTGGTGCGATTAGCCTGTCGTACGTGTTTACTAGGCCTGTTGCGAGTTAGCTCCCTAAGATTAGCTTCAATGTCAGGTGCTCTGGCCCCGGGGATACACTTTATTGTGGCTGGTTTGCTAAGCTTTATGTTTCGGGTGATGGAGTCCCCTATAACTAAGGTGTGGTGCCCGGTAGACTGGGGTGTAGGACTAGCTAAAGAGCTAAATCTATTATGCGTCTCAACCGGTACACCGTAGCTTGTAGGCCGCTTAGGACTGCTACAAGCTGGGCTAGTTAGCTCGCTACAGCTAACGCTAGCAGATGTGTCCGCAACATCTAAAGTTACGACATTACTCTGCTCTAACTGGCGGACACGGCCCTCTAGCAGAGCCAACCTCTCCGTGAGTATGGTGCAAGACGCGCAGGAAGCCATTACTCACAGTGTTTTCTGTCACCGAGTGAAGTTCCTGCTGTCCTCAGGGAAGTGGTCGCGGTCTGTAGGAGTAGCTTCTTACTGACCGGCGCTGCCTTTCTCCGCGCTAGCTTAGCAGCTAGCTAGCAAACTCTCCTGAGGATCCAAGGTAGCACAGAAACGTGGCTGTGGTCAAGACTGTGGCATAGGTACGCACAAAAAGATACCAGACACCCCCCATCTATCTCTGGCTAGGAAGGTCATAAAGACATGACACTCACCCTGGTGACTCATCATAGCCCCCTCTGTGTACAGTGAAAACCATGTGATGATCGGACCACCAGAAGTGGAGTTAGGGTAGGGGTGCATTTTCAGGCAGGACGTTCAGGCCTGCTGCCTGAGAATGCACCCCCTATGTTTTTCTTGGTATGTACAGTGTCCCCAGTGTAGTGGATTGTCCGAAGCTTAAACAGGCAACAAAAGTAGTTTAGTACAACACATTTATTTACCCATTATTAGAAGTGCAGGTTGAATTAAGTTGTCCGTGCAAGCAGACACAATGTACTCCAGAGCACACAAGACACACACAAGCCAAAATCACCCCCGAGTTCCGGTCTTCTGCCATTCATTTATATGTCTGTTGTGCGTCATCGTTCCTTATCAAATGCGTCAATGTCTTGTTTTGCTTTTCCTATCTGTTCCATAACAACTCGAATTCTGTAGACAGGTTGGCACGACTCAATATTCACTTTTGTCCCACAACTGGTCCATTCAATGGCACAAAATACAAGAGTATTGAAAATGAGCGGACATTCTTAAAAGACAAGAAATATAGGTCAAAAGGTCAGAAATTCTACTACATACCCGCCTT
The DNA here is from genome assembly GCF_033978785.1 of Entelurus aequoreus. Taxonomy (NCBI): domain Eukaryota; kingdom Metazoa; phylum Chordata; class Actinopteri; order Syngnathiformes; family Syngnathidae; genus Entelurus; species Entelurus aequoreus. Next base: position 20,004,956 of record NC_084755.1, on the reverse strand, counting down.
CCAGGGTCTTAAGACCCTGGACCAAAACAATTTCTGATATAGACCACTAACTTAAATCTCTACCGCAGATAGAGGCAAAAACCTCAATGTTTTTATACGAGGCAAAAATTCCGTCTATGACCCTCCTTCAGAGCGATCGCTGTTACCAGCCTGCAGTAAAACCATCTCACAGAACACAATTAGTGGCCTACCCTTTGATTTAGTAAGGGAATAACAAATACTTTGATCATGGACATCATTGAACATAAATAGATGAATGTATATAGACTTATGACTGTAAGACATTTTGCAAAAATATTTTTCCCGGCATTTGCAATGAATGTAGTTACCAATATTGTTAATTATCAATTGATTTTGAACACACAACTGAATTTCGTATGAGTCCATGTTCGATTAGTGCTCATATAGATGGCTTGGTGGTGCCTCAGGCTGGTGGCCTGCCGACACTTTTGGCTGCCCTGGTGAAGAAAGAGATCCACTCAAACAGTCTGTCTCTGTCTCTTCTTGGGGTGTGGTTCAGTCCATTGGGCAGACTGTTCAATGGCATGTGCGTGCTGGCCGAAATTGGGGAAAACTCAGGTAGAGTTGGAGCTGTGGGGGCTTTGGGGAAGGCTGGGGCAGAGTATGGGGCGTGGGGCTTTGGTCCAGGCCCTCGGCTTGCTTCAGGCCTCCTCGCTGCTTCGGCACTCCCGACACTTCTTTCCACAGCTGCTGGAGTCCCGGTGGACCCATTGGCTGGCAACCTTAGTTGTTCTCGTCATCGCTGGCAAGGTGTTGTCTCTCCTCTCGGTTCCTTCCAGTCAGGTATCGGGTATTGGTCCTGGATCGGCTTTGACCGTGCCCCTCTTAGCGAGTGTAAGGGAATCTGGAGTGGCTGCTTTCATCCTCAAATCTGCACAGAGGAACTGGCACACAAATTCTACATTTTGCAAACTTACCATTTTGGTCTCATGGTCTTTCCACCTTCCTAGGAAGCTGCTGGTCCTGAGAAGTGCTGATCTTGTGACTGAAGAAGATTAACCTGTTTTCTTAAAATAGGTGCCGTTGTTTGACCTAATCTTTTTAGGGAAACCATGTCGGGATATTAGATCATTCACAAAACATTTAATTACTGAATTGGCACCCTCCTTTGAGGTTGGGGTTGCTTTCGCCAACCACTGCAATTGTCAATCTAAATCATTACGTTCCTTTATCCTTGCACCGGATTGATCATATCGATTTAATAAAACCTCAACACGCTCAAACTTGACCCAATCCAAACTCACCTCCCCCCTCTGTCCCTCTCACAGGGACAGTGTTAGTCGTAGTAATAGTAATAGTAGTAGTAGTAGTAGTATTAGTAGTTTCAGAAACATCCAAGAAAAAGAAAAGACAGCTGATAGTCAAGTGCAGCAAGAACAGAGGCGGAGGACAGGTCATGTTTGAGGTCACTGTTCGCTTTTGCAATAGTACTTTGATATTTTACAACACTTAGTGAATTATTGTGGCCACAATAATTCACTAAATAGTTGTATTTAATTTAGTCTATCTATGATGGGACAATGCACAGAAACATTAAGTTCAGAAACAGATATGTTCTGTACCAGATTATATCTAAATAGCTACTTTCCATCTGCAGTCCCTGGCTACCTAAATTAAGGGGATCCACAAATCAAGCAATAAAATTATGACACTAATTAATCATAATAAATATATACATTCATAATAATCAATAATTAATCAAAAATAATCATACTGTAGCATGTAATCAGATTAAGAGAAATCCTAAAATGCCCCTTCATGGACACATACTTAACATACAATACAAGCACACCTTATTGACATCATCACACAAAGACAATCCATGCTCTTGTTCACATCTGTCATCATTCATAAAAACAACCAAGATTTTAACAGCCATACCTCACAATTTACAACAAAAATGCTCCCATGGATAAATATAATACTCATTAAATTGATGTGTCAACATAATGCCCCTCTTAGTGACCATCTGAGCAGCCTTGATTACTCCAAAGCCACTTTTTTTTTAATTTCAAATTTTCTATTCCTTTTGTTATAACGTGGAGAAGGCTAATTGGTCTGTACATGTTCTGGTCTTCTTTATTTCCTGCTTTATGGATTTAATCATAGTAGCAGTTTCTCCACGTGGTAGGGAAAGTGTTTTCCGTTATTGATTTATTTATCAATCGTTGTTATACGAGCAATAATACAATCCTTATATGTTTTTAGGAAGATAGTGTCCAACCCGTATATATATCTCTAGATCGTGAGTCTGATAATGCAGTGAAGATTTTGTTTAACTTTGTTTCATTTGTTACTTCTAAAATGAGTCCATCCTGAATAAATGACAATTATTTGCACTGATTTTGAGGGATTTTTATTCAGGGTTTGTACAGACTGATGAAATGTTCATTAAAATTACCACTTATGTCCAGACTGTCTGCGATAGTAGCGCCATTGATACTCAATGTTACAGTGTTGTTTCTTGTTTGCTCTCTTCCCGTAAGTTTGTATCTGGTTTTCCATAACTTTCTAATGTTCCCTTTTGCAGCTTTGATTAATTCTAAATGAAAGTCAGCCTTAGACTTCCGCATAAACATTGTTACCTTGTTTTTCCAAACTTTTAAAACATACGATCTGTATTTAGACCTGTTTTAATTGCTCTTTTGAGAGCTGAGTCCCAATGTCTTTATTAGAATCCAAATTGTTTTATTAATCCAATGGTATTTTTATTTTAGCACTCTTCTTTCTGATTTTGTATTCGTGTATTTACAGATGTTCTCTTTAATTTTTGTCATCCAATTGTAATTCTAGTAGGGCTGCTTATCATTTGTATCATATAGAAGCCGTTTATAATATCCTTAAGTTTCTTTCTACGTGTTTTATTTAACCAGTCCAGATTAACGTCCCCCATGACGTTACTTCTTTCATACTATACTGTTTGAGGATGTCTGAAAGTGAATCAAGAAAAATGTCTTTAGCTGTGGTCGGTCGGTCGGTATACTACAATTACCTTGAAATACATTTCTGAGGAACATGTGATTTTAATTTCAACATACTCAAATTGATCTACTTTTAATGTTTTCCCTTTCATAAATCATAATTCCTCCCCCCTTTGTCACTCGATCTGTCTTTTCTGTAATCTTGTCCCCCGGGACATTAATTAGAACGAAAGTTGTTGTGGGTTTTAACCATGTCTCTGATAGACTAGGTAATCCGGATTAGAGTCTGACAGTAACTGCTGTATTTGTTCAGTATGTTTCCTGTGGTAGAAAGTTTAATAATGCGGACACGTTTGTTACTGAATACTTTCTACAGACTTCTGTCTCTCTGCGACTTTGTGTATGTAATAAGCAACTATAATTTTTTGATATGCTTAAATTTTATTTTAGCTCAGCTGTTGTGTAGCTGCTAGCTCCTTGTAGCCTACAGCAGGAGTGTCCAAATTGCAACCAATAGCTATGTTTTTAACAGACAACCGAAATAATTGAAAATGTGGTATTAGCGTATCGGTTCAATCAGCGGCAGCTACGCCCTGTTTTATCATTTGACCTACATTTTTGGTTTCGTAGGCAGGACAGAGGGAACAATGTGGGTCATTAGTTGTCCATCTTATACCATTCTAATTGTTGTAAGGATAGTTCACATGAGCGGCCATACCTTGAGTCCCACCATATATAAGAGTCAAAAGGCTCCTATTATGAGTCGTCCAATTGGTGATCATACACTTTGGCGGTTTGGGTGGCAGGGCACACGGACGCACCTCAGTCAGCCAGTGCTAGGACAGTTGGAGCAGTCCCCGTCTTCCATTCGTTCCTGGGAGGCGTCCCTATTAGTTGTCCGCTGATGTCGTGCTGTCAGGCAACATCAGGAAGTTCCTTCTGTGCAGTATTGAATTGTCAGGGCACAGTTCGTAAGCAGGTCATTACAAGGTGTGTGCAGGTTGACCACAAAGGAATGCTTCAAAGATTGTGTTGAACATTGTCCGTTGACACTTATGTCCAGCAGGGGTCTGTTTGTATCCTGCTGTTCGTCCTGCTGTCACACCTGTATTTTTTGTGAGCATGTTCTGGCTACAACTTTGGAGCTTGTCTTGTTCAGATTGGCAGTCCCCCGGCTGCATATCCTTTCCACCCTCGCTTGACCTAGGGCACCCGTGGCTACCACCCAAGTCCGTCTGAATGGTTTTACGTTTTGTTGAGGTTTTTCCCTCCAGAATTTGGAACTCAAAACATGTACACCCATCGTTTTCATATCCTCTCGGTTAGTTCAATTTGCATATCACGTTTTAAAATTACAGTCTTAACTATCCCATTAATTGCTAATCAATAACCTTAATTCAAAGATTATACGTACTACTTCATGTGTATTTAAGTACCCTTTTAATTCACTTAAAGATTATGTATAAGTTAATTTAAACTATCATTTGTCTATCAGTAGGCGCGAGCAAGCTGTCATGCTTGCAATCTGACCTCCCGCTGTGCGTGATACTCTCCAAAACAAAGGAATGTTTTTATTCACGTTTCTCCTTATCTTTCAGCTAAATCTTTTAATCTTTTAACTTTTAACTTTTAACGTCCGCACTGTGTTTATTTGTATTGTCTGCATTTTAATTTTGCTTTTATTTTCTTTCTTTTCTCTTTGTTGCATGAAAAACGGCGCACAAACATATCCTTGCCTTGCCCGTCTCCGACTGGTTATCCAACTTGGTCATAACAAACACACAAGGCCATGCTCTAAGCGCCATGCCTAATCACACTTCTCCTCTTTTTTATTTTTTATTTTTAACTTTACATATCGGCTCTTATTCTAATTATTAATGTAGTCTGTTTTTTGTAATTATTATTCAACACTATTCACAGCAAAACAGTTGTAAAGTTATAGTTATTCGCATTATACTCTCAAAATCTGTGGCTAACTGAAAGCTGTTGAGATTTGGTTTGCCTCCTTCATCTCAGTGGCCTAGTGGTTAGAGTGTCCACCCTGAGATCGGCAGGTCGCAAGCCCAAAACCCCGGTCGAGTCATACCAAAGACCACAAAAAACTTGGGAGCCAAATCACCAAACATGATTCCCGGGCGCATGGTATGGTGTACTGCAATGTCTAAATAAAACTATAAATTATTCCAAACTAAAATGTCAGACTGCACTTTAAAGTTACTTTTATTAAATTAATTTCCAAACTAACCACCACCACAGCAGACATCTTCCTCAATCCTATCCCAATACTCCCATAAATTAGAAAGGTGTTTCACAACAGTGGTTAAGTAGTTATTTTAAGTATTAGATCTCAATATGTAGAAATTAATAAGACTAAATTTGCCCTAGTGTGTGAATGTTGTCTGTCTATCTATCTGTGTTGGCCCTTTGATGAGGTGGCGACCTGTCCAGGGTGCAAAGTCAAATTGTGAAACAAAAATTAAAGTTGAATCAAGTGGAAATTGACAGAGTATATGAACTACATTCTTGAGAATAATAATTGATCATTAATATGTTGGAAGCCACATATTGAACATATTAAAGAAAAATATCCAAATCCATTGCTATTCGGTATAAAGTAAAACACATGCTGAATAAGCAATGTCTGCACATGTTATATTATTCATTTATTTTTCCATATGTAATATTGTTTTGAAGTTTGGGGAAATGTTTATAGAAGAATTATAGACCCAATACTTAACCTTAAAAGGCTCATTTCAATATTACACAAAGCATTATTATTATGATCATATCAATCAATTTTTTAAGTCATAATGTGTTAAATGTTCAGATAATTTAATTTTAAAACAATTGCAATTATGTTTCCGAGTAAAGAACAACAGCCTTCCAGTTTGTATTCTTAGCTTCTTTACATTATGAGGAGACACTATCATTTACGGGGGGTATCGATTTTTGAAATAGGTCAAGTAAAATAAAATAAAAACACAAATGTATTTCAGTTTTAGGAGTTAAATGATGTACCATCCTCAGTGATGAGCTGAACACATGTAGTTTTTTGTTATGGTTTAAGAGACCCTTGAAAAGTAAAGTTTTTTAACATGATAAAATATAGTAACAATTACTTTCATCTTTTAACGTTGATGTTCCAGGTAATTTAATGTTCAGTAATTGTATATCATAGGCCAATATAAGCTTTGGCTTCCGCCTATTCTTTTTTCGGTCATTCTTTTTTCTTTTCTTTTCTGTGTGTAAATGTGTATGATTGTTAATATGTCTAATTTACTGTTAAACTGCTCACACAAATTGGTTGATGGTTGATTACATGACCAAAATAAACTTATTTCATCTATTCATTCATTATCTATCGCACTCATAGTTTTATTCCATTTTGCATGTAATTATTCCTATTGATTTCTTCCCATTTCACTCAAGCAACTAAACAAACAAATAAACAAACTTGCAGCTAACCACAATCAATGCAAAACAATAACAGTGCAATACTTTTTTATATCATGGTCGTTAATGCCTAGTTTCTCTTTTAATAGAATCTATTTTGTTTCCATTTATACCCTTATTAGTTACTGTTTACTTTTTAGTTCTTCTTCCAAAGGGAACTCTCCTGAAGGAATCAATAACGTTTTATCTGTCTATCTATCTATCTATTACTAACCCGAGCACAATTCATGACGTCATGGTCATCTTGCAGACAGTTATTTCCATTTAGTTTTATTCTCTATTTGTAATTCTACATGCACCAATGTCACATAAAAATTTGCTTTCTTTGTTATTTATTTACATTATTATTTCTGGTTTACTTGCTGTCTGTTTACTTAAGTTCTCATATTTTGGTCTGTCTTCCTTCTGATTAGAATTTGTTTAACGCTTCTCTACGTTTTGTTTTGACAATGGCGCCGAGTGGCTCTTATCTGTACTTCTTCAGACTCTATGTTTCACAGATGCCCTTAGATGTATTAGAATATACATTTAACTTTTATTTTATTGTGTGTTTATTCCTAAAAAAATTAAAATGTCAATGTATAATCAATTTATCTTTCTCAAATTTAAATTCAATATTATTCATTTATTTGTTGTATAACTATTAATTCAAAGTTACAATGTGTCCTAATCTATGATGTGTGTGCGTGTGTGTTTGTCTCAACTTCCACACAGAAACTGGATGGATCAGATAAGCAACAAGGCTGTACCAAAAAAAAGTATACTAGACATATAAATGAATGATGAATTAAACAATGTTTCAATGTCCCACAATCCGTATTTATTGATTGATATTTAAACGTGTAATTTTCCATATATCTATTATTTTACTGGACTTAGCAAGCACCTACTACTAGCACACTCTACAGACCGAGAATAACTGTTCAACCACACTTAGTAATGCCAAGCTAGATGCTAACTTAGCCTTACTATGCCTCAGTAAGCAAACTTTTGCTAACACAATGCTAACCTAGCTCAATGCTATCCTAGCTCAATGCTAACCTAGCTTAATGCTAACCTAGCTCAATGCTATGCTAACACAATGCTAACCTAGCTCAATGCTATCAGTGTCACTCCTCTTCGAACCAATGCCTCACGCAGCTGTCACTCACACAGCCTCGTCACACGCACACACTCTTATCTCAAAATGTCTCCCAGCTGAGACTATATGCGTCACACAGTCACTCACACACAGAGAATTTACCAGCACAGTTAAAAGTAAATGCAATAGACAACTAATTTTCTCATCCAGAAGCACAGCTGTATCATATCAGAACCTTAATAATAAGAACAACATTTATCATTCACTCTTAGATGGACAAATAGTCAAGTTTAAGGAGGGTAATCTGGGCTTCCCTGCTTAGGCTGCTGCCCCCGCGATCCAACCTCCGAGAGCGGAATAAGATAATTAAATGGATAAATCATTCACTCATATGTTTTCTGTACATAAACTTTGTCTACTTTCTCACACGCACACACATTTTAGACAATTTCCAGACTTTTACAGATAGCGGGGCTGTGAAAAAAGCGTGAGGGGAGGTTGCAAGAGGGGGGGGGGAAGGAAGGGGGGGATTAAACCAGACAAGAAACCAGGTGCTACACAAAAGTTATTAAAATACACAGATATATATATATATTAATTTAAAAAAAAACAAACAACACACACATTTTTATCCCACAAACCACGCCCCCCTGGTCCGGACCAATATAAACAACTAATGCACGCGTGCTTTTGTGGAATCGGCCGTCTCATATCACAAACACAGGTCCCATCATTACTCATACAACGGCGATTAACCCGTTCCAGCGGAGCAGCTCCTGCTTTTACTCCCTGACCAATACACGGCAACAGCATAAAAGCACCATAGAGTCACTGATAATCACCCAATGCTCTACAGTCATCATGTTTTGGTCAGTTCCATACAGTTTCACCAAAGCTTCACCAAAGCTCCACCAAAGCTCTACCATATGCAGCCCGATCAATATCCATCTATACTGCAGCCAATTAAACAGAACGTCGTGACAAATACAGCTCAGTTGATCTCCTTTACCGGAGTCACCAAACGGTCACCCAAAATGAGGCTTTTCCAACGCTGCAGTTTCCACATAGAGAGATATGTCGCACATTCATAGACTTCATAAATTTGTATGGGCCAAATGTTACACCAGTTAGCAAAACCCTGCCTTAAATTTAGCTGTATCCAACTCTGGCTAATTCTGATGCACTTGCAGAAAGAAGCATCCTCTGCCAGCAACGACAGAGGATGAAGAGGTTAAGAGAAATTTTTCGTCTCACATAGTCTATGCTTCTACACTCCAAACCACCAAAATTCTATCAACAATCCCCTGATGTTAAAAACAAGAAATCACAAGTTTTCAACAAACACACAGACAAATGATCACATATAAAACAACTCAATCCAACCATAATTTACCCCAGTCCAGGTTGTTTTTGGAGAACCTGACTAAACCTATCTTTTATCAAAAATAGATTCAGCAATTAGTCTTATCGATCTGGCTCTCTCCAGGCAGAAAATGTTTACACTTTAAGCAAAACGCTTACCTTGTATTAGATGCGCGCGTGCAGCACACTGTCTGCCTGACAGAGAGAGCGAGAGCGGCTGTCGACCTGTAGCTTCTAAACCATCCTGTTCGTGACGCCAATTTGTATAGTGGATTGTCCGAAGCTTAAACAGGCAACAAAAGTAGTTTAGTACAACACATTTATTTACCCATTATTAGAAGTGCAGGTTGAATTAAGTTGTCCGTGCAAGCAGACACAATGTACTCCAGAGCACACAAGACACACACAAGCCAAAATCACCCCCGAGTTCCGGTCTTCTGCCATTCATTTATATGTCTGTTGTGCGTCATCGTTCCTTATCAAATGCGTCAATGTCTTGTTTTGCTTTTCCTATCTGTTCCATAACAACTCGAATTCTGTAGACAGGTTGGCACGACTCAATATTCACTTTTGTCCCACAACTGGTCCATTCAATGGCACAAAATACAAGAGTATTGAAAATGAGCGGACATTCTTAAAAGACAAGAAATATAGGTCAAAAGGTCAGAAATTCTACTACACCAGTCTTTAGGTCAGAGGAGAAGAAATATAATTTCTTATCAAACAAGGTATAATGCAATTTCTTTTAATGTAAACAAATAACAAAATCCACACATAGTTAAATAATTTATATATACAATATTCAAAGTCAAACGTCAAATAAAGTAAACCCAAAGACAATCAAAATAGAACACGTTTTTGTAATAAAATTTAACTTCTCAGAAGCAACTATACATCTATAAACAGAAATATTATTAGATA
>NC_084755.1:19987697-19990197 GCF_033978785.1 Entelurus aequoreus | reverse complement strand
AAGTTAATGTTGATATTTACCTCAGAAGGCTGCAAATAGAAAAGAGGCATTCAATTTTTATTTAAATTGTATTTGATATGCTATTGATATTTTTTAATTATTATTATTATTATTTGAAACTCGATTTTGCATGTCACTATAAAGTTATATAAGCCTTGCTTGTTCAATATTCAATGCAAAACTTGTTTGGGTCCCTATTAAAAGGTTAATTTGTTCAAACTTTGCCCGCGGCTTTGTTCAGTTTTAAATTTTGGCCCACTCTGTATTTGAGTTTGACACCCCTGCTTTAAAGGGAACACTGCATTAAAAGGAGAGGTCGTGACATTCTCAAGACAACCCAAATTTGGATAAGCTTATCTGTTTATGATATGAATCGCAAATTAGAAAATAAAATGTATCGTTTAAGGCTGCTTTACCACAAATACAAATGAAACTCTCTAACTCCAGAAAAGTAACGGTATATTGGTTGTATGAAAGTCATTCATATGTCACATTTTGGTCATTATTTGCAGTCTTTTGGTATTTTAGACCAGGTAAACTCCATTTTAATGTTAACTATATCAATCATTGATCCTAAATTGACAGTGTGAGTGCAAAGGTATTAGACACTCCTTTTACTTTTATCTAAACAACTTCTTCTCAGTGGCGACTGACAGCACACAACTGGTGTGGTAGAGGACTGAGGGTAAAGCCCACCGCTGGTGTCAAATCCAGCTGTTCCTCCGACATCCCGGGTGCAGGGGTGAATCGAAAGCGCTGCAGGATGTGTGTGAAGAAGAGGAAGAGCTCCATCCGGGCCAGACCTTCCCCAAGACAAACCCTGCGGCCTGCAAAGGGAATGTACTGTATGTGAATCTAAAAGAAAATAACTTAAAAAAAGAAAGAGATGTAATACCTGCAGAGAAGGGCAAGAAAGCATCCCTCCTGATGAATTTACCCTCCTCGTCCAGGAAGTGGGAAGGGTTGAAGGTGTTTGGTGTCTCCCACTCACTCTCATCATAGAGGACAGATGTCAGCAGAGGGAGCACAGTGGTCCCCTTGGTGCACCAAGTGACAAAAAAACGTTATGTTTTGATTTGATTGCGATCCTTTATTTACGGCAAAGCAGCTGACCTTTTCAATGAAGTATCCCTGGAAGGTGACGTCTCTGCTGGTGCTGTGAGTGACGGACATGGGGACAATGTTGGCGAACCTCTGCGTCTCGTGGATGACAGCATCGATGTAAGGCAGGTTCCTCCTGTCCTCCATTTTGATCTGACGGTCTCCAACCACTCTACTAAGCTCCCCCTGGACCCGATCTGCAGGAAATAGACCACTGAGACTAATGCCACTCTACCACTACTCTCTCATGCAATATTATTATGACTTGCACCTTGTATTTGAGGGTACTTGGCCATTAAAAGTAGACTCCAGCGAAGAGTGTTTGATGTTGTGTCCGTTCCAGCTCCAAACAAATCCATCAAGCTGCTGACCAGGTTTTCATCATGGTAGTGCACCCTCTGAGCATCAGACTCCTAACAACAGAAAACATATTTTTTATGCACATGGTTGCATTAAGGAGAATGTAAACACATTGATGTCTTACCTCCAGACTCAGCTTACGTGTGCAGAAAGCATCGACAAAGCACCGACATATGTCAGGATTAAAAGTCTCCCTTAGTTTGTTTACTAATTGCAATAAATGCTGCTTGTAGTCCTCAGTACTCCTCATTAAATCCCTCCAGTTTTTAAGCCAAGGACCCAGCATTGGAAACGTATTGTAGATCTGTCATGGATAAAAATAGACATTGATATTTTTGGTGAGCAAAACAAATACCGTAATTTCCGGACTATAAGCCGCTACTTTTTCCCCTCGTTCTGGTCCCTGCGGCTTATACAAGGGTGCGGCTTATTTACGGCCTGTTCTTCTCCGACACCGACGAAGAGGATTTCGGTGGTTTTAGTACGCAGGAGGAAGACGATGACACAATGATTAAAGACTGACTTTTCATATACCGGTAGGCTGGTTATTTTGATAACGTACAGGTGAGCACTTTGTATTACTTTGCACCGTTGTATTATTTGTACTCTGCACGAATGCTGTTCGCCATGTCAAAGATGTGAAAGTTTGATTGAATGATTGAAAGATTTATTGTTAATAAATGGGACGCTTTGCGTTCCCAAACAGTCATCTCTGTCCCGACAATCCCCTCCGTGGTAGCAGGAACCCCTATATACTACGGTAATTACACATCAAAACCCTGCGGCTTATAGTCGGGTGCGGCTTATATATGGAGCAATCTGTATGTTCCCCTAAATTTAGCTGGTGCGGCTTATAGTCAGGTGCGGCTTATAGTCCGGAAATTACGGTATAACTTTTTAAATAACAATAATGCTTAATTAGTGGCTATATACTGACAGAGGGGATTTCAAAATAAAAGTGCTGTTTTTTGTTACAAATCTAAACAGTATACTGTATATATATATATATACATATACATATATATACACATACATACAT
>NC_084755.1:19840197-19982697 GCF_033978785.1 Entelurus aequoreus | reverse complement strand
CGGATGATGTCTTTGTCATTTTCCACCAGATCCCGCAGGACTGGATCTTTGAAGTCAAACCTCTTTCCGAATATGATGGCAGAAATGATATTTGAAGCTGCGTAGGTGATGATCATTGTGTTGTCAAAGGCTTTGCCTGAGAGGAAAGACAAGAGTACTTTAGAAACCATACCCAAGTAAGGTTGATTTAAGTCAGTAAAAAAAAGTTACCTTTATGTTTTTCAAACTCTTCAATCAGGTTGTAACACTCCTCAGTGATTTTCTCCTCAATGAGTCTCTTGCCCATCCCAAAATCTTTCAAAGTTGTTAAGGTAAAGCGCCTCATTTCCTTCCAGCCACCACCATTGGAGAATACTATGCCTGTAAGCAAGCGGCAAGTTTGTTTTACAATAGAAAACACGTTTTTAGTGTAGTTTCATTTCAATTACTGTATCTCTTTCTGCCTGAAATCATGTTCCTGCCACTTCTCCCTATCCTTTTACTGTCTTGTGGATCTTTCTGGCTCAGGTGTACTTTTCTGGGTGTCAGGCCGAGGCTAACAAACAATGATCTGCCAAGCAACATGTCTGGGTAAACTCGGCGTACCACACTGATTTGCAAAAAATTAAGTGTTATGCATCATCTTCATGCATGTAAGATTTGTTCAATATTCATCCATCTATCCATTTTCTACCGCTTGTCCCTCTCGGGGTCGCGGGGGGTGCTGGAGCCTATCCCAGCTGCATTTGGGCGGAAGGCGGTGTACACCCTGGACAAGTCGCCACCTCATCACAGGGCCAACACAGATAGACAGACAACGTTCACACTCACATTCCCACACTAGGGCCAATTTAGTGTTGCCAATCAATGCCGGACAATAATCAGAGGCAGGTGAAACAAGTCAGCAACCATTGGTAACCAAAACACACAAACTCAAGGGTGCTGAAAACAAAACTGAGGGAGTCAAAACCAAATAACCCATGATCTGGGCAACAGATCATAACACGGACAGGACAAAAGAAAACATAAATAGTGCATTTTTTCAATGTTTGTATTTTTTTGTTGACAAAACGTGTTTCAATGCCAATACAACTTTTTCTACAATACCATTTTTTTTTTACCCGACACCGAATGTTACTGGCAGTGTTTTGCATTAACAGCAGCAGGCTGTTCTGAAAACATCCCCCGAGGACACCTCAATGATGGACGCTTTTGACCTCCCTCAACGACACCTGGAGTCGAACTTTTGCTTGCATGCACAACGGCCCCAGGCCTATGGGCACTGCATCAACACACCCAAGACAATGGGCATACACACACACACACCCAACCCACGCCTTCACGACCACTTGATTCCCCTTCGGGGTGATGGACGGCTGGCAGCACTTCATAGCAACAGTCGACCTCCAGGGTCCCAACTCCCCCCCTCTGTTGCGAGTTGTCGTGATTATATGTAACATGTTTATGTGTGCATGGCATGGAGGTTTTTTTCCCACTCCAGACTAGGCCCCCTTAGGAGCCCAGTCTCGATTGTATTTTTTTACTCATCTTCTTCCCCAGCGTTTTACCTTTTTCCCATCTTTTACGGGGCGCTTTTAGCGACCCATCAGCGATCCTGTTCTTTAACCCTGTACACTATTTGTTTGTCTAATCTTGAACGGGTTTGTGCTGAAAAGATAGTTTCGTTGTACTTATGCAATGACAATAAAGTCCTATCCTTTGGCTCCATAGTGGGCCATTAACGGACTACATCAATAAATCAAAGTTTACTTATACAGCCCTTAATCACAATGTCTCAAAGGGCTGCAGAAGCCAGATCCCACATTAGGGCAAGAAAAAAACCTCAACCCAATGGGAACAACATTACGTGAAACCCTGGAAGGGACTGTAGATGTGTAAAAAGGCTATTTTGCAATGTTAACACTTATTTTCTTTTGTCGGAGTAACCAAAAATGGTGTGAAACTCAAATTTAAAATTTGAATAATACAACTAAATTAGATTTTAAATGAACTGAGATAACTCAAAATAGATTGAACTTGGACTAAAGAAAACACATAAACATAAAAAGGGACTGAAACGTTTAACCATTGTATTGTATTATATGTTATGTATATGTATGTCCATGCATTGTTTCAAATAATAAGACAGCAGTTCAAATTTGGTCTGTGGGTTTTTACAGGACTTAAAGGCAAACGTTGATCCAGCTGTTAAACTTAGTCGCCCACAGCAAAATATTCCCTTTATTTTTCTACTACTCTGCAATTATCACTTTTGGGTGTTACACAAATACTCATGTTTCCCATACATTCAATTAACTTATAGCAGACCGCCAAAATGTTTTAGTTGTTATTATTTTGCAAAACAGGAAGGTTTGAGCAACAGGTTGTATTTATGGGTTATACTTGTATAGCGCTTTTCTACCTTCAAGGTACTCAAAGCGCTTTGTCACTATTTCCACATTCACCCATTCACACACACACATTCACACACTGATGGCGGGAGCTGCCATGCAAGGCCCTAACCACGACCCATCAGGAGCAAGGGTGAAGTGTCTTGCTCAAGGACACAACGAACGTGACGAGGTTGGTAGAAGGTGGGGATTGAACCAGGAACCCTCAGGTTGCTGGCACGGCCACTCTCCCAACGGCGCCACGCCGTCCCCGAACTAGTATTAGGGGACTAGTATTAACTAGTCAACACACACAGTATATTAAGTGCAGAGAGTAGCAGACTGGCCTGGCAGTACAAAGTTTTATTCATTTTTCATATTCCAGTTTAGTGACTGTGCCTATAAGTGCAAAATAGCTGCATAATGTTAATTTTGTTGCGTTAAAACTCATTTGTTAAACGTTTGTAAAAGGTTTAAAACGATTGGATTGTAATTTTTGGCAATTGTGTGTAAGCATTGAGCTAGTGTCATAAGAGTCAAGTGAAGTGAAGTGAATTATATTTATATAGCGCTTTTCTCTATTGAATCAAAACGCTTTACATACCTGAAATACATACATGAAACCCAATATCTAAGTTACATTTAAACCAGTGTGGGTGGCACTGGGAGCAGGTGGGTAAAGTGTCTTGCCCAAGGACACAACGGCATTGACTAGGATGGCGGAAGCGGGAATCGAGCCTGGAACCCTCAAGTTGCTGGCACGGCCACTCTACCAACCGAGCTATGCCGCCCCCAAGCGTTGTCCTGTGTGGTTGTATTGCTTTTTTCAGTTTAAACCAAATGTTATTGTTGATCTAACATTCCTACACGTACAGTACAGGCCAAACCTTTGGACACGTCACCTACTTAACAAAAATAGGTGAAATAACTGCACATGTTTTATATTCTAGTTTCTTCAAAATAGCCATCCTTTGCTCTGATTACTGCTTTGCACACTCGTGGTATTCTCTCGATGAGCTTCAATTAGGGATGTCCGATAATATCGGGCTGACGATATTATCGGCCGATAAATGCTTTAAAATGTAATATCGGAAATTATAGGTATCGGTTTTTAAAAGTAAAATGTTTGACGTTTTTAAACGTCGCTGTGTACACGGACGTAAAGAGAGGTGCAGAGAGCCAATAAACCTTTAAGGCACTTCCTTTACGTGCATGCCATCCCAGTCACATAATATGTACCGGCTTTACTCATTACGAATTAATGCAAGACATACTTGTTCAATAGCCATACAGGTCACACTGAGGGTGGCCGTACAAACAACTTTAACACTGTTACAAATATGCGCCACACTGTGAACCCACACCAAACAAGAATGACAAACACATTTCGGGAGAACATCCGCACCGTAACACAACAGAACAAATACCCAGAATCCCTTGTAGTACTAACTCTTCCGGGACGCTACAATAAACACGCCCTACCTCAACCCCATCCCACCTCAACCTCCTCATAGTCTCTCTCAGGGAGAGCATGTCCCAAATTCCAAGCTGCTGTTTGGATAGATAGATAGTACTTTATTGATTCCTTCAGGAGAGATAGAATTTAAAAAGTAAAAAGTAAATAATGGGGGTATAAATGCAAACAGAATAGAAAAATATTACAATAATAAAAATAAAAAGCAACAATGACAATAAAAATATAACAATAAAATAAGAAAATAACAAGAGAAACTAGGCAGTAGTGACCCTGTTGTGAAAAAGTGTTGCACTGTTATTGTTTTGAGGCATGTTAAAAATGTTTTAAAAAAGCACTTTGTGACTTCAATAATAAATATGGCAGTGCCATGTTGTCATTTTTTTTCCATAACTTGAGTTGATTTATTTTGGAAAACCTTGTTACATTGTTTAATGCATCCAGCGGGGCATCACAACAAAATTAGGCATAATAATGTGTAAACTGTATATATCGGTTTCGGTAATTAAGAGTTGGACAATATCGGAATATGGGATATCGGTAAAAAAGCCATTATCAGACATCTCTAGCTTCAATGGTTTTCATTTCACAGGTGTCATAGTTTATTTGCCTTCAGTGATAAACTACAATGTAAATAGTCATGAAAATAAAGAAAACCCATTGAAATGAGAAGGTGTGTCCAAACCTTTGGCCTGTACTGTATGTGCACTTTGTGTATATTAATGTACTTTTCCTTTGTGTGCTTAGTTTTACAACTTCATTATGGAGGTTATCAAGAAAAAACTTTCATCTTTAAAGGACTGTTTGCTTATCTGCCCAATTACATTCCAACATTCAGGGAGGGCAGAGTAATACATGTAAAGAGGCCGAGGGTGTACAAAGTGCAGCCTGATATAATAAGCAGCAACAATTGAAAAAAACAGCAAAATTATTTAGTGTAACAAGAAAAATATACGTTGATACAAAAAATGATGAAGATTTGTATACCTTAGAAGCCTTTTTTCAATTACCGGTATGCGAATTGAACAATTACATCATATTGAGTCCCCGTCATAACCATATTGAGCCATGCTCCTGATGCCACAAAAAGAATGCAAATCTTTCGGAACCACTGAATACACACAACATGTTTATCGGACTGTCATAATACATTGTAACTAGCAACATGCGGACAACAATTCTATTAGCACTACAATATTTATAGTGTGTTATGAACCTTGACAGCTTGGAGAAACTGCTTCTGGGCAGCTTTTTAGTTGGTGACCCAGCATGTTTTAGAGACAGAAGAAATATTTACCATGGCCTTTGGTAAAATCGTGGAATAAAGGGGTGATTTCTCTCTCCCCAAACTCCTCAGCATGGTTGATGAGAGCCTGTCTGACAGCCTTGCTTCCAGCCAAGACCACCACTTTTTTGAGTCCGAAGTAGATGGTAAACACCGGTCCGTACCTTTTAGACAGCTAAACAAATCAGGGTTAGGTTGATGCAACACGTGCACTTAAACATCAGTATGAAAAACAACAACGACTCACCTTAAAAAGAGACTTATCAACCTTCTCAAGATCCAACTGATGCAGGTTACCAAGCAAAGGAAGACGTCTGGGCCCAGGAGGACGCTTCTGTTTATCTTGGAAAGTCCAACTTGAGTACAAAAGATAGACGGCCAGCAAGCCTGCAAGAAGCCCCAACCAGGAGGCCAAAGCAGGAGCCTGCAGGAGCTCTTCAAACATGCTGTGTCAGGGCACGCACCTTCACAAACACACTTGCTGCACACGCTCAGTGGCTCTCTATAAAAGCTGAGGAGGATCTGTTCCTCCAATCACACTCCAGTGGGCGTCAACAAAATAAATCCCTTCAAATAAAGGATACAAAGTTCATAGAGGCAATTAAGGTGATCAACACCTTGAAGTCACTCTGTACTACTTGACAAAAGTGCATTGTTTGGATTCTCTACAAATAAAACAATGAATAAAAATACTGGTCAAATTTAATTTCTTGAGTGGCAAAAAAACAACATATTCCCCCACATTTTAATCAATGTTTATGTTGTGTACGGCGGGGGTGTAGACGGCACAGACACAAAGGGGGCGTAGTTAAGCTCTAGATTTAATATATATATTCCCAATATATATAATAACCAAACACTAATATAACAAAACTACAGAATGGAGTGTGACGAATCCAAAGTGTGTGTGTGAGACTATGTGTGGAGATTAGCTGTTGTGTGTTACCGAGAAAGTTGAGCGAGAGGCGGAAGTCCCGGAGGGGAAAGTGTTACGGCTCAGACCCCTGCCTGCCATGCGCACCTTGGGACACGCCCACGGCCGCGCAAACCCAGGGACGCGCCGCGCGCGTCTCCGCCCTGCAGCAGCCGCCAGCTGCAATCACTCACCGGTTATCTGCGCACCTGTTACTGATGAGGGTGTGCCGGATAAAGGCAGGGTGGACCCAAGGATCGGCGCGGGAACTTAGTTTTCTCATGGTGTACCGTAAGCGTCAAGCTTTATGCTCTCTCGTCTTGTTTCCCTCTCCGTGGCTTACTTGTCCCTTGTTTCTCCCGTGTCCCCCGCAGAATTCCCTCCGTCGCCTTGGAAGTGAGCTGTGCGCCTCACTTCTCTGGACCCCTCTGGATTCTGACTGCATCCCTTGATCCTCGACCCCCCACTTTGGACTCGGACTTCTTGACGCCCCTCTCAGCCCCACGGACCCCCGCTTGTATCCCGGATCACCTGTCTGCCCCCTGGACTTCCTCGTATCTCGTTCAACACTTGGTAACACACATTCCAGTTAAATACTACACGTAGCCTTACACCATACACACTCTTGTATTCTAGTTCACACTCCATTTCCTTAGTTTAGTTGTATTGTTTAGTATTATTATATATATATATATATATATATATATATATTGTCCATATATATATATAATAAATATTTGTATATACCTCCCCCTGGTGTATGTTTGCCGTCACCTCCCCTTAGTAAATACAACAGAAAGGCAGTCTCGAATGTCCGTGAGGCAAGCAGGAAGTCATGGGCTATAGCGGGGCGTAGGAGGTCCATGTCCAAGAGGCAGTCCGGGAAGCAGAGGAACAAGGAATGACGAGACACACAACACGTCAAGTTGGGGCGACAAGGAGGACACGAGACAATCAATAACACGGGGAAGAAAAACACAGAGAGCAAAGTGTGCATATAGCAGGGTTAGTCAGCTTACGGTGCACGAGCAGATGGTTACCTTCTGGCGCCGGATAGCAGGTTGAGATGGCTTATGAAGGCAGGACCTATCATCAACCACAGGTGCGCTGATTGCAGGTGATTGATTGCAGCTGCCGGCTGCAGCAGGACTGACACGCGCCTGGCGCGCTCCTGGAAGTGCTCTAATCGGAGTGCACAGATGAGTGCGCATTGGCATGCGCCCGGACCGTGACAGTTTATTTAGAAACAATTTAACATGTTTTTAGAATTTGTGTCCAAAATGTGGCTCTCTGGCCATTTGAGATCCGCAACTTTAGTTTTATTTGCCCCAAAGTTAAACCAACAATTATACAGCAAAAATGTAACACAAAGTTTTATTTAATGGAAAAAAAGCAGACATTTAAAAGTTAAAAAGTTTAAGTACCAATGACTGTCACACACACACACTAGGTGTGGCGAAATTATTCTCTGCATTTGACTCATCACCCTTGATCACCCCCCTGGGAGGTTAGGGGAGCAGTGAGCAGCAGCAGTGGCCGTGGCTGGGAATCATTTTTGGTGATTTAACTTCCAATTCCAACCCTTTGATGCTGACTGTCAAGCAGGGAGGTAATGGGTCCCCTCTCTGTCAGGTTATGTGGCCTACCACTTCCTATGCTGAGTTGCTGTTGTTCCCAAACTCTTCCATTTTCTTATAATAAAGCCGACAGTTGACTTTGGAATATTTAGGAGCGAGGAAATTTCAGGACTGGATTTGTTGCACAGGTGGCATCCCTTGACAGTTCCACGCTGGAAATCACTGAGCTCCTGAGAGCGGCCCATTCTTTCACAAATGTTTGTATAAACAGTCTCTGTGCCTAAGTGCTTGATTTTATACACCTGTGACCGGGCCAAGTGATTAGCACACCTGATTCTGATCATTTGGATGGGTGGCCAAATACTTTTTGGCAATGTAGTAGTATCTATTTGAGAAGACATGATTAATACAATCAATGTCCAATGTTTCTTCTCATATTGCATATTGTTACTCACCGAGAGTAACGTTTTACGTAACGCATGTGTGACGTATAACGTGGTATATAAGATGAATGACCTCAGTGAGTTAATTCTTATCACCTCTT
Source organism: Entelurus aequoreus (assembly GCF_033978785.1). Classification (NCBI taxonomy): domain Eukaryota; kingdom Metazoa; phylum Chordata; class Actinopteri; order Syngnathiformes; family Syngnathidae; genus Entelurus; species Entelurus aequoreus. Next base: position 19,974,535 of record NC_084755.1, on the reverse strand, counting down.
CCACACATACACATAACACGAGAAGAAAAAATTGGCTAAAGAGCACATAAACTCAAAAGCACAAGCTAAAGTATAACGGGTAAAGGCCCAAATATCTGGAATAAACTTGACAGTCCAATCACACAATCTACTTCATTGAGAAAATGTAAAAAAAAAACTTTTGAAACATGAATTATTGCAACATTATACCTAGGGTTGCAAGGGGGTGGAAAGTTTCCGGAAATTTACCACGGGAAGTTAAGCTCGGGAAGTTTGAAAATATTGACATAGAAATATCGTTTTGGGGGGGTTACCCACATATGCGGTCCTCTCCAAGGTTTCTCATAGTCATTCACATCGACGTCCCACTGGGGTGAGTTTTCCTTGCCCGTATGTGGGCTCTGTACCGAGGATGTCGTTGTGGCTTGTACAGCCCTTTGAGACACTTGTGATTTAGGGCTATATAAATAAACATTGATTGATTGATTTATATAGTATTTGCTAGTTGAACTTTACAGTTCACAAAAAAGGTAAATTCGGATCTCTAACATTGTTAGCATAAACGAATGGGATTTAACATAGAGACAATTAGCATCACGGCCAACGGAGAATTATTTTCGGTTCATTATGAGACTGTGGTGGTACATAAACCTAGCTAGCTAGAGATATTGGCCCCAAAATCGTTTAACAAGTACAGGAACAGCTAGCTAGCTTGAGTGGAAGTCTGCTGGGGTAGTCTACAGTCATACAGTAACAAGCAATTACACCTCTATTAAACTTAAATACCATAGATCAAATATATTTACCCCAGTAATATCATCAAAACTTACCTGACTGGATGAAGTCCTTGGGCTCAAATACTAGTGTGGCCTCAATAGCCCTGCTGTAGTGTGTAGCATGATGGAAGAATGCACTGCACATGCGATGGAGGAATGCACTGTGCAGGGTTGAAATTCTACTGAATTTGCATTAAATCAGGTTGTTTTAGCTAATAATCATGCTGCAAGATCTAGCATGTTGCATTCAATATTTATTCCCATTAATTTCCCATTAATTCCCGTTAATTCCCATATATTCCCGTTAATTCCAATGGAAAGTTTCCAACTTTGAATATTCCCGGAATTTTGCAACCCTAACTATACAACACCATGAACCCCAAAGGATGAAAAAGCAATACCAGTCATTCAAAGCAATATATGTATTATTGTTTGTTTATTGTAACATTAATTAATGAACATATGTCATTATAGTATGCATACTGAAATAGATATGCATAATATTGGCAAATTACAATTTACTAGGAAATGAATTCAGAGTACACATTGAAACTGTAAGGATGTGTGAATGTATGAAATTATTTAGGAAATGTTTTAGCATGTAAGCATGTAAAAATTTTATTAATGTTGTACCTTATTATAAATAATAATAAATGATAAATGGGTTATACTTGTATAGCGCTTTTCTACCTTCAAGGTACTCAAAACGCTTTGACAGTATTTCCACATTCACCCATTCACACACACATTCACACACTGATGGTGGGAGCTGCCATGCAAGGCGCTAACCAGCAGCCATCAGGAGCAAGGGTGAAGTGTCTTGCCCAAGGACACAACAGACGTGACTAGGATGGTAGAAGGTGGGGATTGAACCCCAGTAACCAGCAACCCTCCGATTGCTGGCACGGCCACTCCCGCTTATAAGCTATTACAGCTTCCTGGGAGTTTACCTTTTACAAAGCACTTACAAATCATATTAAAATGGTTAAGTGTATGGACTTTTATAATGTTTGGTAAATAAAGAGAGATGAAATGAGATGAGGTTGTTTTTTTTTGTTTGTTCAACACCCAAAATGATTTATACACTTTTGTCAGTATCCAAAATACAAACACATACAATTTTGTCTTGGAAAGTTTATGGTTATAATTGCATTTTGTGTTATTTTGTTTGACTTTAATGGAGTGTAAATTGTAGTATGTTATGTATTATGTAAACATTGTATATGTATCGTACAAGACATCTGTAACACAAATACAAATACATTTTCTAATAACAAAAGAGTAAGTATAAGTAACAGTGTGGATTATTTGAAAGTCATTCAAAATGTCATATTTCTTTGCAGTCTTTTGATATTTTGGCCCATTATAATGTTAATAATGTCAATCATTGATCCTACATTCACAAACTCAGTGCAAAGGTATGAGACACTCCTAATACTTTTATCCAAACAACTCCTTCTCAGTAGCGACTCACAGCACACAACTGGTGTGGTAGAGGACAGAGTGTAAAGCCCACCGATGGTGTCAAATCCAGCTGGTCTTCCGACATCCCGGGTGCAGGGGTGAATCGAAAGCATTGGAGGAGGTGTGTGAAGAAGAGGAAGAGCTCCATCCGGGCCAGACCTTCCCCAATGCAAGCCCTGCGGCCTGCAAAGAGAATCTCGGTGAGTCTAAAACAAAATGGTTTATGGTTTGAGTTAATTTCGAACATGCATACAATTACAACATGATACATCATGATACATGATACAACATGATACATCACAATTTCCAGTTCCTCTTTTCAACATGTTCAAAAAGGAGTAGGAAGAGGCGGAGGTTATTCAATACTACCCCTTTTCCATTACATAGCACATCCATTCCTGTTCTCAATTTATTCACAATATACTCCATAAATAATAAAAATGTAACAAATAAATAAATACATAATGGTGAAGTAAGTTGTATTTCAAATAGTGAGATGAATAAGTGTATCAATAATGTTGGGAACTCGCATGGCTGCAGTTATTGTGACCACAAGATGCAGGAACCAGGAGAACGGGGATCAGGTAAGAGGATTTTAACATAATGAAACAGAAGGAAGCAGTCGTGCACGTAGGTTCTAAACATAAAGTCAATCCTCGAGCACTGTGGAGCGCGCGAAACAGGCATAAATAGAAACATGCTGATTGGCAGCGCAGGTGAGGGGTGAAACAGCGCTCAGCGCGACAAGCAGGAAATACAACCAAAATAAGAGCACTGATAGAAAATAAACACAAAACAAGAAAGCACAAAAAGAAATGAACTGACAGATCGTCACAGGAACCCTCCCCCCGTTTAGGGACAGATTCCAGATGTCCCCTGGAAACAAAACAGAAAAATTTCAAAAGTCAAGGAAGGGCGGAGGGAGGACTTGGCGGTGGGTCGCCAGGCCAAGTGTCCCCGCAGCCAGGGAGGGTGAGTCAGGTGGCGGTGATGCATTGAACGCCGCTGCATTTGGCGATGCTGACAGCGTCATGAGCAGATCAGCTGTCGACAAGGAAGATGGTGGTGGCGTGCGGAGTCCCACCGGTGACGAGGAAGATGGCGGAACCGTGGGAAAGCTCGCCAGAGAGGATTATATCGTCGTGAGCGGAGACGGCGACAACGGGAATGACAGCGGCGTGTGCTGCCCAGCAACGCTGCCGGTAGCAGCCCCTACCTCCACTAGGCGGCTGCCAGACGCCGTCCATTATTGGGAGAAGAAGCTCCTGGTTGTCAGTGTGCCCTGGTGCAAAAACCAGGGACGGCGGAAGGGGGCTAGGAGGAGAGACAACGACACGTCCCACGCCGAGTCCCAACAGGAGGCCAGGAAGGACATCGAGCCTTCGCTGGACTGGCAAGAAGAGCAAGTGCTGGCGGCTGAGCCGGTGTTGGTCGACGTGGCGCCGCGACTGGCGGTCGACACTGTGCTGGGACCGGCGTTTGATGCGGTGTAGGAACCGGTGGTCTACGTGGTGCCGGCACAGGAGATCACCGTGGAGCCGGTACAGGAGGTCGCACAGCAGGAGACGGACAGGATGGCGGCGGTGGCCGAGCCGGGGGGAGCACAGGTGGCGATGGCCGAGCCGGGCAGAAAGCCGGAACCGGTGGCCGAGGCGGAGGGAGAAGGTCCGAGCCTGCTGTGGGCGGGCACCGCACAAACCTTGCTTTCAAGTCCTCAAAGAATTGTGCGGTCCAGAAGTGTCGCCGACAGGGATCCCTGCGAGGTCACAGTCTGGCTCGAGGATTATTTGGGAACATGGCTGCAGTTGTTGAGCCCCAAGATGTAGGAAATAGAACCAAAATAAGAGCACTGATAGAAAATAAACACAAAACCAGGAAGCACAAACAGAAATGAAGTGACAGATCGTCACAAATAAGTTCAGAATGTTTTATCATGGTTCTTCTTCTTTGTATATTGTTAACACTTTGAGTTTGAACAGTTTTTTAAAAATTGGATTTCTTTGCTTAATCCATTCCGTCCGGGTGGCAGGGCTCTCCCTTAGAGATAGGGTGAGAAGCTCTGTGTTTCGGGAGGAGCTCAAAGTAACGCAGCTGCTCCTCCACATCGAGAGAAACCAGATGAGGTGGTTCGGGCATCTGGTCAGGATGCCAACCGAACGCCTCCCTAGGGAGGTGTTTAGGGCACGTCCGACTGGTAGGAGGCTACGGGGAAGACCCAGGACACGTTGGGAGGACTATGTCTCCCGGCTGGCCTGGGAAGGCCTCGGGATCCCCTGGGAAGAGCTGGACGAAGTGGCTGGAGAGAGGGAAGTCTGGGCTTTCCTGCTTAGGCTGCTGACCCCATGACCCGACTTCGGATAAGCAGAAGAAGATGGACGGATGGATGACATACGAACACCAACCAATCATGGATTTTCTCCGTATGTATGGATGTTTTCATGTTTCAACCCAATTTTTGGCCTGGATTCGTATTCCATTTTTTCTCTTTGCAGTTTGTAGCTTTGATGTAAGCGACTTAGCTACATGGGTCTAAAGGTACCTAAGCGACTTGTTACAAAAGTAGCTAAGCTCTTCCCAAGCTACTGGAAAATGTAGTTAAGATACGTAGCTTAGCTACATGTAGCTTGTTACTGCACATCACTGACAATAAATTTCTTGAAAAAGAAAGAAAGAGAGGTTGTACCTGCAGAGAAAGGCAAGAAAGCATCCCTCCTGATGAATTTACCCTCCTCGTCCAGGAAGTGGGAAGGGTTGAAGGTGTTTGGTGTCTCCCACTCACTCTCATCAAAGAGGACAGATGTCAGCAGAGGGAGCACAGTGGTCCCCTTGGTGCACCAAGTGACAAAAAACATTATTATTATTATTTTTTTACTTGATTGGGATCCTTTATTTACGGAGCAGCGGCTGACCTTTCCAATGAAGTATCCCTGGAAGGTGACGTCTCTGCTGGTGCTGTGAGGGATGGATGTGGGGGCAATGTTGGCGAACCTCTGTGTCTCGTGGATGACAGCATCGATGTAAGGCAGGTTCCTCCTGTCCTCCATTGTGATCTGACGGTCTCCCACCACCCTACTAAGCTCCTCCTGGACCCGATCTGCAGGAAATAGACCACTGATAGTAATGCCACTCTACCACTACTCTCTCATGCAATATTATCATGATGTGCACCTTGTATTTGAGGGTACTTGGCCATTAAAAGTAGACTCCAGCGAAGAGTGTTTGCTGATGTGTCCGTTCCAGCGCCAAACAAATCCATCATGCTGTTGGTCAAGTTTTCATCATGGTAGTGCACCCTCTGAGCATCAGACTCCTAACAATAGAAAACATATATTTTTTACGTGCACGGTTGCATTAAGGAGAGGTGAAAATGTAAACACAATGACATCTTACCTCCAGACTCAGCTTACGTGTGCAGAAAGCATCGACAAAGCACCGACATATGTCAGGATTGAAAGTGTCCCTTTGTTTGTTTATTATGTGCAATAAATGCTGCTTGAAATCCTCCACGTTCTTGGTTAAATCCCTCCAGTTTTTAAGCCAAGGACCCAGCTTCGGAAACACATTGTAGATCTGTCATGGAATAAAATGGACATGATTTATTTTGGTGAGCTATACAAATATCACTTTTGTTAAAAAAACAATGACAAATAAGTGAATATATACTGTCCATATCCACTAAATACAAGTGTTGCCTTTTTAAAAAAATGTTTATTAAGATATAAATAATTAAATTACATTTGTTTGTACTTTTTTACAAAACGTATCTTGTATGTTGATTTTTTTTTCAACTTTTATCACAGTTAAACAAACGTTTTAAAATTACTTTAGAATATAAAACTATTATTTACATCCAATTTTTTATACTTTTATTTTGTTCGCAAACATTACAATGTGTCGTCGAAAAGTTTTTTAAATTATTATTGCAGTCTATAAATTGAATGTAAATGTGTTTAATTGAATAAGAAAGACAGTAGTCCAATACAAGGTGTACTAAAATGCAGTGGCGGGCCGTGAGTTTTTTCTTGCCTTGATGTGGGATCTGTGCCGAGGATGTCGTTGTGGCTTGTGCAGCCCTTTGAGACACTCGTGATTTAGGGCTATATAAGTAAACTTTGATTGATTGATGATTGAGTGATGTTTACTTAGTCCGACTTTAATAAATACCTTTTCAAAACACAATCATTTATGTCGCCACATGTCCACGGCTTGAAAAGTATATGTACAGAAACACACTTGCGCACTGCTGGGCATTGAATAACCTCAATGTGTCACTAGTGTACAAAACAGGCTATTTTTTTGGCACATTTAAAAATCAATAAACCCACATCGAACGAGGTACTGTCAAAACTAAAATAATTGTAAAAAACATATTGAATGTGAAAAAATATATTTGAACTCACAATTTGTAACAGCCATTTGATGCCGTATAAGCCATTGGTACCGTTTGAAGTTGGTTGATTCGAGTGGAAATGGAAGCCAAACCATTTCACCGCCAGAACAGCTTAACGGGTTTCCATGGTCGGCCAACCTCATCTCACAAGATCTATCCATCCATCCATCTTCAACCGCTTATCCGGAATCTGGTCGCGGGGGCAACAGCTCCAGCAGAGACCCTCAGATTTCCTTCTCCAGAGCAACATTAGCGACTTCCTCGTGGGGAATCCCGAAGCGTTCCCAGGCCAGAGAGGAGATGGAATCTCCCCATCTGGTCCTTGGCCTACCACGGGGTCTCCTCCCAGTGGGACGTGCAACGAGGACCTCGCTAGGGAGACGCTCGTGAGGCATCCGCACGAGATGCCCGAACCACCTAAGCTGGCTCCTTTCCAAGCGAAGGAGCAGCGGCTCTACTCTGAGTCTCTCTCGGGTGACTGAACTTCTCACCCTATCTCTAAGGGAGATGCCAGCCACCCTTCTGAGGAAACTCATTTCGGCCGCTTGTATCCGCAATCTTATTCTTTCAGTCATGACCCACACTTCATGACCATAGGTGAGAGTAGGAATGTAGATAGCTCGGTAGACCGAGAGCTTTGCCTTCTGGCTCAGCTCTCGTTTCGTCACAACAGTGCGGCAGAGAGACTGCAATACTGCCCCAGCTGCTCCGATTCTCCGGCTGATTTTCACAAGATCTAGTTTCTCTTTAAATATCCTTCTTGAAAATGGCCTTGCAAATATATATCTGCCACCTAATCAACGTTTTGTTTTCCTTCTTTGTTGGTTAAATAAGGAAGTACCGCTGATTCCTCCGCTGGCCGGGTGGTGCTCCGGTGCCACTTTCGGCTTTCAAAACTTGTGATTGGATACTTGGGAGTGACAAGTGAGTATCCACTCACAGTCACGTTCAACGTAAGGCCACCTAGATGGGCTACTGTCAACAACTCGTGATGTGATCGGCTATCGCGACTGTCTTTTAACTGAAGGTCCTCTGTTCGTTTACACCGCACAAACCCCTCTAATGTTGATTCAGAGGGCCTCCGGCAGAATTCATAGAGCGCTGGCAACAAGCTAGCTGAATTCTGATTGGATAAAAGCTCTAACTTAAAAACAACAACACTGCAGCCTAATATGACATGAAGAGAATATGATGAATGCTTTTGTATATTTACGAAAAGTAAATTAAAAATAAAATTAACTTTTATTAATTTATGATCATGATTTATGGTAGGCCAGCAAAGAAGGCCTTGCTGGCCCTGACGGCACAACCTCTAAAACGTACACAGAAATAACAGTTAAACACCTGTAATGTATATTTTCTAAATAACACTAATTTTAAGCTTTTTTTTTTAGATATAGATTTTTTTGATAAAAACATCCTAACTATAATTTCTTTAACTAATTTCTTATATTATCTTACTTCTAGTTTTTTTTATTCTATGGTAGGCTGCTTTGTTCTTGATCCATCCACCTTGTATAAATTATTTTAATTTCATTATTGCTGTGTGTTTTTTATAAGTATATCTATTTTGCATTTACATGTTCAATATTTTAAATTATGATACGGGGGACTACAAATGGAAGTGAACAACTACACTGCAAAAACTGAAATCTAATTAAGATTAAATATCTCAAATAAGGGTTATATTTGTTTATTTTCTGTCTGATAAGACAATTCTTCTCACTAAGCAGATTTTATGTTAGAGTGTTTTACTTGTTTTAAAGGTTTTGGTCCTAAATGATCTCAGTAAGATATTACAGCTTGTTGCTGAGATTTTATGACCTATATTGAGTAAAACATGCTTGAAACTAGAATATCAACTGTTGCAAAGCTGTGTCATCAACACTCACAAGTATAAAACTACTTTTTTAAAGTAATAATTTCTTACTTCAAGCATGAAAAAAAGATCATGATACCGAGCGGATATCATTATGTCAAGATAATGGCACTAGCATTTACTTAATTTAAGAATATTTTTCCAAATATTGACGAAAAAGGTCTCTTTGTTTTTCTACCAAGAAAAGTGCACTTGTTATTAGTGAGAATATACTTATTTTAAGGTATTTTTGGGTTCATTGAGGTTAGCTAATTTGACTTGTTTTGGAAAGTCTTGACAAGCCGAATTTTCTTGTTCTAATGGCAGATAATTTTGCTTAGTTCAAATAAAATACCCCTCATTTTTGTATTTTTATTTCTTGTTTTTGAACACTGACTTTTTGCAGTGTATGCTATATAATATGTCTCATTTTCAGTCTGTACAGTATAGCTTTCATTATTATTATCATTAATGTGCAGTGTCCTAAATAAATAACAAAATTCTTCTTAAATTTGGTTGACTTGTCTATTCTCAATGACACAATATTTGTGCCAATAGGAAAGGAGTATGTTGCCTTTGTGACCTGCAGTTAACCAATCACGGCTTTGGGTCACCTCTAAGCCACCTTGAGTCATTACAAACGTAACATTGTATGTAAAAAGTGTATATTTTGACACTGTTGAGTTCCCCAGAAGATGGTCCGAGACACTTCCACTTGCTTAAAGGCCTACTGAAAGCCACTACTACCGACCACGCAGTCTGATAGTTTATATATCAATGATGAAATCTTAACATTGCAACACATGCCAATACGGCCGGGTTAACTTATAAAGTGACATTTTAAATCTCCCGGGAAATATCCGGCTGAAACGTCGCGGTATGATGACGTATGCGCGTGACGAAGTCAGAGTAACGGAAGTTATGGTACCCTGTAGAATCCTATACAAAAAGCTCTGTTTTCATTTCATAATTCCACAGTATTCTGGACATCTTTTGCAATTTTTTTAATGAACAATGAAGGCTGCAAAGAAGACAGTTGTAGGTGGGATCAGTGTAGCAACACAACCAGGAGGACTTTGTTGGAGCGCTAGCTGCGCTAGCCGCGCTAGCTGTGCTAGCCGTGCTAGCCGCCGACCTCACCTTGACTTCCTACGTCTCCGGGCCGCCAAACGCATCGGGTGAAGTCCTTCGTCCTTCTGCCGATCGCTGGAACGCAGGTGAGCACGGGTGTTGATGAGCAAATGAGGGCTGGCTGGCGTACGTGGAGAGCTGATGTTTTTAGCATAGCTCTGTGCAGTCCGGTTGCTAAGTTAGCTTCAATGGCGTCGTTAGCACAGCATTGTTAACCTTCGCCAGCCTGCAAAGCATTAACCGTGTATTTACATGTCCACAGTTTAATAGTATTGTTGATTTTCTATCTATCCTTCCAGTCAGGGGTTTATTTCTTTTGTTTCTATATGCAGTTAAAGCAAGATGCTATCACGTTAGCTCGTAGCTAAAGCATTTCGCCGATGTATTGTCGTGGAGATAAATGGCACTGAATGTCCATTTTGCGTTCTCGACTCTCATTTTCAAGAGGATATAGTATCCGAGGTGGTTTAAAATACAAATCTGTGATCTACAATAGAAAAAGGAGAGTGTGGAATCCAATGAGCCAGCTTGTACCTAAGTTACGGTCAGAGCGAAAAAAAATACGTCCATCACTGCCTCTCAAGTCATTCACTGTAACGTTCCTCATCTACGAATCTTTCATCCTCGCTGAAATTAATGGGGTAATCATCACTTTCTCGGTCCGAATCTCTCTCGCTCCATTGTAAACAACGGGGAATTGTGAGGAAACCTAGCTCCTGTGACGTCACGCTACTTCCGGTACAGGCAAGGCTTTTTTTTATCAGCGAGCAAAAGTTGCGAACTTTATCGTCGATTTTCTCTACTAAATCCTTTCAGCAAAAATATGGCAATATCGCGAAATGATCAAGTATGACACATAGAATGGATCTGCTGTTCCCGTTTAAATTTTAAAAAATAATTTCAGTAGGCCTTTAAAGGAAGTTGTCATTTTTTGTATTGCCCAGTGTGTTTGTTGTGCTGTCATTTTTGTGTTTGCAACATTATTGTAGTTTATTATGTAAGCAACTTGAAGTCATCACATCTCAAAAGTGTGATTAATCTGATTTTAAAAATTAATAATTTGACTGCACAAACTTTAATAATACAGTTGTTGGGTTATTTTGCTATAAATGTGTTGCCTACTTTATAATGATTTTGAAGTTTGAATTTATCTACCGTAATGTCCGGACTATAAGGTGCACTTAAATTCCTTTTTTTTGTTCTCAAAACTCGACAGTGCGCCTTAAAAGCCGGTGGGCCTAATGTAAGGAATAAGTTTGGTTGAGCTTACCCACCTCGAAGCTATTTTATTTGGTACATGGTGTAATGATAACTGTGACCAGTAGATGGCAGTCAAACATAAGAGATAAGTGTAGGCTGCACTATGATGGGTCTCAAGTAAACAACACCAACATTTTAAATGTTCCATTGAAAATATTGATAATTATTACAAACTTGAAAAATCTATCAAAATGTTTTAGTACAACTTTGGTAAGCTATGAAGCCGCACCGCTTGAAGGATTGTCAGCGCGTTAAACATGCGAGTGTTATTATGGTGTGTATATAAGGTAAGACATATCTGCCGTTTTGTTTCGCAATATTATGTAAAACCAACTATTCTTACCTTCCGGTACCTGCTGATCTGTATTTGGGATCTGTATAAGTCCTGACAATTTGCCCGTGTCTGCCTTTGTAGTAGATAAGCTTCTTCGTTTTCTCTATCTTCTTGTTATGGGACAATCATCCTCCGCTGTTGCAATTTCTAATATAAAGTAGTGTAAAGTTCTCACGGTGTAGTGAGTTAACATTATTCACCCAAGGAACTTTAGTTATTAGAGAGTTCCGGTTGGACGGTTTTTCACGGGACACATTTGTGTCCTTCTTGTTGTTTCCGGATGAGGAGATGCCGGGGAAAAGACGATGTCAAAGGTGAGCCACGTAAATAAGACCGCCCACAAAACGGCGCATCCTGAAGCGACTGTCAGAAAGCGGCTTGAAGATGATCTGTAAAACATCATCTATGCAACATTTTGACCAAAGAACCACCATTACATGTTATGTAGACCACTAGGAAGTGTTTTACATTTAGAAAAAAAAACAATTATAATATGACTCCTTTAATGCGCCTAATATATGAAAAAAGATAAAAAATAGACCATTCATCGGCAGTGCGCCTTATAATCCTGTGCACCCTACGATCCGGAAAATACAGTACTTGTTTGCTGTGCTTTCTGTCATCATAACACGCTATGGTGGCTTTTTCATTGATTTTAACTTAATAATAATAAAATCACCTATTTTTGTATGAACTTGTATTTTGTATCAACACCTAATGCCTTGGTGCAATAAACGTGTGTGTCATTTGGAACAGTAACAGTAAACTATTTACTTTAGTGAATAGTGGGGTTTGGTGGTAGCAGGGGTGTATTTTGTAGCGTCCCGGAAGAGTTAGTACAGCAAAGGGTTCTGGGTATTTGTGCTGTTGTGTTTATGTTGTGTTACGGTGCGGATGTTCTCCCGAAATGTGTTTTTCATTCTTGTTTGGTGTGGATTCACAGTGTGGCGTATATTTCTAACAGTGTTAAAGTTGTTTATATAAACACCTTCGTTCGATAATGAAGGTTGCCTCAGCTCAAAGCCTGAGCCCCGACATTAATGAACTAGCATCCAAGAAAAGATGGCAGGTATCTGGCTTGGGCACATCAGATTAGATAAGTGTGTTGCAAACTGAGCAGTTTAATGTCCTGAATGGTTGGTTTATTCATTGTTATTTCATTTTCAAATTTATTAGCCTGTGGAAAAAGTTAATGTTGATATTTACCTCAGAAAGCTGCAAATAGAAAAGAGGCATTCAATTTTTATTTAAATTGTATTTGATATGTCATTGATATTTTTTAATTATTATTATTATTATTTGAAACTCGATTTTGCATGTCACTATGAAGTTATATAAGCTTTGCTTGTTCAATATTCAATGCAAAACTTGTTTGAGTCCCTATTAAAAGGTTCATTTGTTCAACCTTTGTTCAGTTTTAAATTTTAGCCCACTCTGTATTTGAGTTTGACACCCCTGATATAAGGGAATGCAATGCAACTGACACATGTTTTTAGGCCTTATAAGTACACAATGTGTTGATGGAGTACCAAAAGGGAAACTGATGCAACCAGACGGATGATTTCTTTGTCATGTTCCACCATGTATCGGAGGACTGGATCTTTGAAGTCAAACCTCTTTCCGAATAGGATGGCAGAAATGATATTTGAAACTGCATAGGTGATGATCGTTGTGTTGTCAAAGGCTTTGCCTGAGAGGAAAGACAGAATGCTTTAGAAACAATAACTTAAACATGTAGATTTAAGTCAATAAAAAGTCACCTTCATGTTTTTCAAACTCTTCAATCAGGTAGTGACACTCCTCAGTGATTTTCTCCTCACTGAGTCTCTTGCCCATCCCAAAATCTCTCAGAGTCATTAAGGTAAAACGCCTCATTTCCTTCCAGCCATCACCATTGGAGAATACAATGCCTGTAAGCGAGTGGGAGAAAAAAAGTTTTTATTGTAATTTCATGTCATGTACTGTATCGGTTTTTGCCGGATTTCCTGTGCGTGACCCTGTCCTTTTTCCGTCTTGTGGATTTCTCTGTCCCAAGTGTACTTTTCTGGGTGTGGGGCCGAGGATCACAAACAGTGATCTGGGTAAACTTGGCGCATCACACTGATTTGCAAAAATACTCTTCGGTGGGCCTGGAGACGGCGCCATCCTCTTCGGTGGGCCTGCAGACGGCGCCATCTTCTTCGGTGGGTCTGCAGACGCAGCCTTCCACCCAGGTGGGCCTGCGGTGGCCGCCATCCACCCCGGTGGGCCTGCTCACGGCAACGGTGCAGCTGCCTGCTGATCCGGCTCCTCCCACGACGACATCGTCATCGGCGGGCCGTCCCACGGCGTCGCCAGCTTCCTCGTCTCCGGCGGTGCACCCCACTGCGTTGCTAGCGTCTCCAGCATCGTCACGGAGGCGACGATGCTGGAGACGCTAGCAACGCAGCAATGCTTGTTGTTGTGGGACGTGTACCTTTAAATCCAGAATATCCAGAAGATGTCCCAAAAAGAGTCCTCACGGTCTATCCGCCGAGGGTCACAAACAGTGATCTGGGTAAACTTAGCGCATCACACTGAATTGCAAAAAACCCTCTTCGGTGGGCCTGCAGACGGCGCCATCCTCTTCGGTGGGCCTGCAGACGGCGCCATCTTCTTTGGTGGGCCTGCTGGAGACGCCGCCTTCCACCTCCGTGACGATGCTGTTGGCAGGAGCTCTGTGCTCTTGTGTCATGCTTTTGTGTTCCCGATGTTTCCCTCTTGTTTTCATGTATTTGTTTTTTTGGCCTTTTGGTTCTGGACCCTTTGGGACTGCGTGACAAGGGGTGGCACTTTCGTGACTGCTGCGGTGCTTTTTTGTGAAATTCTGGATCTGCCTCCCGGGACCCTTTTGGCCATAGAGACCAGCTGCTGGGTCTCTGCCACGCCAGAGTCCGTTTGGAGAGACTGGAGGAGATACGGATGAAGAGACAGGGCTGCGGAGCTGGCGCTGGGCGCCAGGACGGACAAGCTTCACAGTGTCTTGGCTGAATGAGCAGGCATCGGACACCTCGGTCTCCTTAGACGCATCCTCGCTCATCCATGCGGACTGGACACTGGCCGAGAGTTGGTGGGCGGCCGAGGGTGGAGTCGTCTCTCTTGGTTGCTTTGTTGGGTCTGCTCCTGTCTCTGGCCATGCTCCCCCCACCCCAGCAGACGATGGCGTTTTGTTGTTGTTTTACTTTTGTGGCTGTGTGTAGAAGTGGCTGGTTGCATCAGCTCTACTCTTTTAATGTCCTTTGTGTTATTTGATGTTTCCCTCACACACAAGTTTATGTGTGCTATGGCTATGAGTTGTTTTTTTTCCTTTGGCCTCAGTCTGGACCCCTTCTCCAGGGGCCCAGGCTTAGACTGAATATCTTTTTTTCTCATCTCCCCCTCCCCAGTGTTTACCTGTTTCTCACTTTTTTTGTAAGGGGCGCCAGAAGTTGGCAGACCCGTCAGCGATCCTGTTCTGTCTCCCTGTAATGTTTGTCTGATCTTGAATGGGATTGTGCTGAAAATCTTAATTTCCCCTCTGGGATTATTAAAGTATTCCCGATTCTGATTCTGATTGTCAGTTCTCATGGTAAAGTGAGTGTCTAAAAAAACGCTATACAAGTTGAATCCACTATTATTATGATTATTAATCCACAACCTCAAGTTGGATTTTTTTATCGCTAGCTAAAAGGACCAGTTTACTTGTCTGCCAAACTGCATTCCCACATTCAGGGAGGGCCGAATAATAAATGTTAATAAATTAGGGGTGTACAAAGTGCTGCCTGTTTTATACTGTAGTAATAAAATAGGCAGCACCAATTGTAAAACACAGCAAAACGATAAAATGTAACAAGATAAATATGGTTGATACAAAAAAATTTAAAGTTGTATATTCTTTTTAGCCTTTTTTATATTATATTTTTATTTTAAATTATTTTATAATAATAAATAAAAAAGGTTAATAAATTAGGGGTGTACAAAGTGCAGCCTGTTTTATACTGTAGTAATAAAATAGGCAGCACCAATTGTAAAACACAGCAAAACGATATAATGTAACAAGGAAGATATGGGTTGATACAAAAAAATTAAAAGTTGTATATTCTTTTTAGTAGGGATGTCCGATAATATCGGACCGACGATATTATCGGCCGATAAATGCTTTAAAATGTAATATTGGAAATTATCGGTATCGGTTTCAAAAAGTAAAATGTATGACTTTTTAAAACGCCACTGTGTACACGGACGTAGGGAGAAGTACAGAGCGCCAATAAACCTTAAAGGCACTGCCTTTGCATGCCGGCCCAGTCACATAATATCTATGGCTTTTCACACACTCACATGTGAATGCGAGGCATACTTGATCAACAGCCATACAGGTCACACTGAGGGTGGCAGTATAAACGACTTTAACACTGTTACAAATATGCGCCACACTGTGAACCCACACCAAACAAGAATGACAAACACATATCGGGTGAACATCCGCACCGTAACACAACATAAACACAACAGAACAAATACCCAGAACCCCTTGCAGCACTAACTCTTCCGGGACGCTACAATATACACCCCTGCTACTCCCTACCAAGAACCCCGCTCACCTCAACCTCCTAGAGCTCTCTCAGGGAGAGCATGTCCCAAATTCCAAGCTGCTGTTTTGAGGCATGTTAAAAAAAATAATGCACTTTGTGACTTCAATAATAAATATGGCAGTTGGCACTTTTTTCCATAACTTGAGTTGAAGTTGTTCTCTTATTTTGGAAAACCTTGTTACATTGTTTAATGCATCCAGCGGGGCATCACAACAAAATTAAGCATAATAATGTGTTAATTCCACAACTGTATATATCGGTATCGGTTGATGTCGGTATCGGTAATTAAGAGCTGGGCATTATTGGAATATCGGACATCTCTACTTTTTAGCCTTTTTTATATTATATTATTATCACCATTTATGCAATTTGAAAAAAGGCGTCCTATTAGGCCCCCACTATATCGCTGAACACACTCCCGCAGCCAAAAATAGATCTGTGGGACACTGAATACACAAGAATTATGTAACGGGCTGTCATAAACAATTGTAACTACCAACATGCACAAAGAGCAATTCTCATGCCGCAAAATGTTATTTTGATTAGTTATGAGTCTTGCCAGCTACGAGATAATGCTCATTTTAGTTGGTGAAATATTTACCATGCCCTTTGGTTAAATCGTGGAATAAAGGGCTTGTTTCTCTCTCCCCAAACTCCTCGGCATGGTTGATTAGAGCCTGTCTGACAGTCTTGCTTCCAGCCAGGACCACCACCTTTTTCAGTCCGAAGTAGACGGTAAACACCGGTCCGTACCTTTTAGACAGCTAAACAAATCAGGGTTAGGTCCATGCAACGCATGCAATTAAACATCAGTATGAAAAACAAGAATGACTCACGTTAAAAATTGACTTATCAAGCCTCTGAAGGTCCAACTGATGCAGGTTACCAATCAAAGGAAGACGTCTGGGCCCAGGAGGATGCTTCTGTTTATCTTGGAAAGTCCAACTTGAGTACAAAAGATAGACGGCCAGCAAGCCTGCAAGAAGCCCCAACCAGGAGGCCAAAGCAGGAGCCTGCAGGAGCTCTTCAAACATGCTGTGTCAGGGCACGCACCTTCACAAACACACTTGCTGCACACGCTCAGTGGCTCTCTATAAAAGCTGAGGAGGATCTGTTCCTCCAATCACACTCCAGTGGGCGTGTTGAAACAGTCTCGTCAACAGAACAAATCAATTCAAATAAAAAATACAAAGTTCATAGAGGCATGTAAGGGGTTAAACATCTTTTACTCACTCTGTATTACTTGACAACGGTGCATTGTTTGGATTCTCTACACAGAACACCAACTTTCAGGTTGAAAGTTCATTTTTAGGGGAGGGAAAAACCCAACATATTTCCCCTACTTCTGAATGTATGTGTATTTATCAACAATTAAACGTGTTTTTAGGATTTCAGAAAAAAAAAAATTAATCACTGCACACAATGCATGAATACATTATGCATAGTACTTTTGGTATTATGGTTGTCACGGCGCATGCGCAATCCCGCACGCCCCTGCTCACTCTTCCCGCATCGCAGCCACACGCCTGCAAGGCTGCAGGCAATCACCAATCAACGCACCTGGGTCTGATGAGGACTGACTGCATAAAGACAAGCAGACCCGAAGATCCAGTGCCGGAATGTAGTTAACTCTCCGTAGTAAGCATCCCGTCTCTGGCTTCCCTCCGCGTACTTGCTCTCTCTGTGCTTCCCTTGTGCCCATGTCTTATGTTCTCTGTGTTCCCCGCAGTGTTCCCTCTGTCTCCCGTGATTGAGCCGTGCGCCTCGACTTCCCACTGGATTCTGGACTGCCTCCCTCGATCTTCGACCCCTGCTTGGACGCGGACATCGTTGCCTCTTTCCAGCCCCCGACCTCTCGCTTGCCCACGGACTGCCTTCTCGCCTTGCTCCTTTGGTCTGGCGAAGGATTCATCCAACACGCACTTACAACAAACTCTGGTAACATTTACATTGTTAATTCTACACATCGTCTTGCACCAGTCACGTTTAGTAGCATACACACGCCAACATATCATCAGCATCAGTTTCAATAAACCTATTGAACTGATCTCTGCCGGTGTGTCGTCTTCTTCCCCCGCTGTACGTAACGGTCTTATCTTACTCGTTAACTCAGTATAAGGCAGGCTGTCCAAAATGGCTATTTGGTATCTGCAACTGTAATTGTATTGGCCCACAATTAAACAAACAATTATACCACAAAATGATAAAACAAAGGGCTGTTTTAATGGGAAAAAAATCTAAAATTTTAAGATCAATAACTAATGATAATAAACTTTGTCACCTAAAACGACAAGCGAACAACGACATTGTTATTATAAATACAGATATTTTTGTAACGGTACAGTGGAGAAGGAGACGGCCCGGAGGCAGGGACGTCGTTTAGCTTGTAGCGTGTTTATTAATATACAAGAATGATGTGTGTGATTAATCCAAATATATATAGTGTCAGGTTCAAACACTGATGACATCTATTAAACAAGACAAGAAGCAAAGAATCAAACATAGACAGAATTAAATTTGGACTCTGCGTTCCTTCCTCTTGTACTCGGTTTTCCGTCAGTCGTCAGATTCCAGCCGAAATGAAGAAAACAGTTCCTCAATCAAAAGTTGAGTGCCATGGTCTTTCTGGTTTCACTCACTCTTGCTGGAATCCGGCTCGAAGGACCAAGA
This sequence comes from Entelurus aequoreus, assembly GCF_033978785.1. Lineage (NCBI taxonomy): Eukaryota > Metazoa > Chordata > Actinopteri > Syngnathiformes > Syngnathidae > Entelurus > Entelurus aequoreus. The sequence goes on along the minus strand of NC_084755.1, from coordinate 19,956,084 downwards.
AGATGTCAGGTTCAAACACTGATGACATCTATTAAACAAGACAAGAAGCAAAGAATCAAACAGAGACAGAATTCAATTTGGCTCAATATTGAGGAGAGTCGCCTGGACACTGTACCCTTGTGCAATCTCCAGCACGCTCTGGCGAAAGATTGTACTCCTCCTTCTTTATTTGACTTTCTCCGACCACATGACCCCAGCTGCTTCCAGAGGGAAGTGGGTCGTAAACAGTGTTGGGTTAGTTACTGAAAACCAGTAACTAGTTACAGTTACTAGTTACTTTATTTCAAAAGTAACTCAGTTACTTACACCAAAAAGTAATGCGTTACTGTGAAAAGTAACTATTTAGTTACTTCTTTTTTTTCTTCCTTTTTTTTAAGGCTCCCATTAATGCCCTTTTAGCCTTCATTTCAGTACTGTTATTGCACTGGAGAATAATACCATCTGTTGATCAACTTGACATGCATTTGCATCACTGAACTCAGAAAGCAATGTGGTCTACATACAACACACAAAGACAAAGATATGTTTCAAAGGGCCAATCTATTTCAGGCCAGAACAAATTGACAAAACTATTTGAAATAGCTGCAACATAATGGCACTTTAACTTTAAGACACAACTTACATTTAACTAAAATGTTCTTTTCTTTGTGCTCGACAAAAGAAAAGTATTGAGAATGTCTCCATGTTAAAAAAAACTTGACTTCTGGCTTCACCATGATGTCGTGTTAGTTGTTATGAGAGTAGCGTATGTGTGTGTGTGTGTGTGTGTGGCCCTTTAAGATATGACAGCATGTGGGGTGAGTGAGGTCAGTGAGTGAGTGGGCGAGAGAAGTGAGGGAGCGGCGACAGTGAGTGCGTGCAGGTGCTCTAGCTTGGTGGATGGCTGCGTGCAATAAAGTCACAAAGTTGCAACAAACCGCCGGCCTCGTCATTCACCCTCAGCTGTAAAGACCCACTTCCGGGTAAAGTAAAGGTTGTTAGCCCCGAAGTACATAGGCATGGAGGAACGTCTCCCCTGCGCCCCTCAACTACGGTCTGGGAGTCTCCCCCGCCCCCACCCACAGAAAGCACGCCTCTTCTTTTCCACCGCAGCGCAGCAATAAAACACACTCAGCTCTTCTGTTTCTAGCCGATACTACATAAAAAATAACGTAAAATAACGCAGTAACGCATCATGTAGTAACGGTAACTGAGTTACTGAATATAAAAAATAACGCGTTAGATTACTAGTTACCGCCGAAACTAACGGCGTTACAGTAACGCGTTGCTTTGTAACGCGTTAGTCCCAACACTGGTCGTAAACAGCGTTGCCTTTGGTTACAGAACAGTTAAAAAGAAAAGGTCGTAAACAAGTTCAAAAAGAGGTTCGTAAAACAGTTCAAAAAGATGTTCGTAAAACAGTTGAAAAAGGAAGTCGCCTGGAGGGGATTCTGGTTCTGCTTCCTCTTTACCTTTGTAGCTCCTGTGTCAGACAATATTTTTCCGTTTGATTATAATACATGAAAGACACAGGAACACCTACATCTTGCTTCCCTTGGTAGGTTCAAAGACAGCTTTTGTCTTCTTACCGGTCACTCAATGTAACACAAAGTTTTTGTGATAACTTAGAAACAATTATTCTAACATATAGTGTGACTATGTGAAGCGATTATATGTAGAGTGTTACCGGGTGGTGTTGAAGGTGCGTGTTAAGATCCATGCGGAAGTCCAGAAAGGGCAAGGCAGGCTCGGAGGTCCGGGGGACAGGCAGGTGGTCAGGGGCCGGAGCGAGGCGTCGTTGTCCGGGGGCAGGTGTGAGGTGGAGATCCGGGAAAGCAGCGGGAAGTCCAGAGGGGATCCGGGAAGACGAGACACACAGCTCGAAACCAGGGAATGACGAGGGGCTTCTGGATGACGACACAGGACAAGACACGATGAGCACAAAGGAGGGGAAACACAGAGAGCGAGGAAGCACATAGGCACGGAAGCCAGAGACGTGTAAGGCTTTACTGTACTGGTACAAGTAGCTACGTTCTGGCACTGGAACGCAGGACACGCTGGCTTAAGAAGGCGGGGGATCTCTCATCAGCGGTAGGTGTGTTGATTGTTGAGTGAGCGCAGATGCGCGGAGGCGCGGCTGCTGCAGGAGAGGAACGCCCGTGGGCGTGTCCCGAGGCGCGCTCAGCGGAGCGTACAACAGAGTGAGAGGCGGCAGGTGTTTGAACCGTAACAATTTTTTACCAAAATAAAAACTATCCAAATGGTTTTCACAAACGCACTATATTACCTGTTATTGATACCGAAAAAATAGCGATTGTTGAAGGACTACGTAAAGTCCAGCCGCCGTCTGCAGTGTTGTAGCTACTACTAAGTCACTAATCCTTGTCTCCATGGCGACAAATAAAGTAAGTTTCTTACAAGTATCATCCCTGCAGAACAAGGAATAGCTAAACATGCTTCACTACACATCGTAGCTCACCGGCGTCAAAATGTCAACAAACGCCATTGGTGGATCTACACCTGACATCCACTGTAATGATACCAAGTACAGGCACGTATCTCGTCGATGCCACTATGATTACATCGATGTTTTTTGGCATCACAACATCTTCTTTCGGTTTTTTTAAAATTTATATTATGTTTATAAACTCAGGAAATATGTCCCTGGACATATGAGGACTTTGAATATGACCAATGTATGATCCTGTAACTACTTGGTATCGGATTGATACCCAAATTTGTGGTATCATCCAAAACTAATGTAAAGTATCAAACAACAGAAGAATAAGTGATTATTACATTTGAACAGAAGTGTAGATAGAACATGATAAAAGAGAAAGTAAGCCGATATTAACAGTAAATGAACAAGTAGATTAATAATTCATTTTCTACCACTTGTCCTTAATGATTTTGACAAAATAATAGAATGATAAATGATACAATATGTTACTGCATATGTCAGCAGCTAAAATAGGAGCCTTTCTTTGCTTACTTACTAATAAATGACAAGTTGTCTTGTATGTTCACTATTTTATTTAAGGACAAACTTGCAAAGAGAAACATGTTTAATGTCCCCTAAGATCTTTTGTTAAAATAAAGCCAATAAGGCAATTATGTGTGGTCCCCTTTATTTAGAAAAGTATCAAAAAGTACCGAAAAGTATCGAAATACATTTTGGTACCAGTATCGGTACCAAAATATTGGTATCGGGACAACACTAGTATGAATTATTTGAAAGTTTTTCAAATGTCACACATTTTGGTCATTATTTGCAGTGCAGCTCAGAAACACTCCATTTTAATGTTAATAATGTTAATCATTGATCCCAAAATTGACAGAGTGAGTGCAAAGGTATTAGACCAGGGGTGTCAAACTCATTTTAGATCGGGGGCCACATGGAGGAAAATCTACTCCCAAGTGGGCCGGACTGGTAAAATCACGGCACAATAACTTAAAAATAAAGACAACTTCAGATTGTTTTCTTTTTTTTTTAAATAGAACAAGCACATTCTGAAAATGTACAAATCATAATGTTGTTGGGGTTTTTTTTACACTTACATGTTGTGGTTAACAGTATTCTATCTTTATTTGTCATTATTTATACTTTCTGAATAAATTATGTGATAATATTCATCAGTCAAATCATTGGTGTTGATTTTCAATCTATCAAGATAAAAAAAAAATATATCAAAATCATGTTATTCATGTAGTTTGATCATTTTCCTGGACTGGTGCACTCACATCATGTGGTTACTTCTTTTTTTTTTTACATATGTAGCATCATCCCCAATGATACAAAGAATTGCTATTGCGACATCTAGTGGACACATTTAGAACGGCGGTTTCTTTCATTCCAAAATTTCGGCTCATTTTTATATTTAGCAAACTTATCCCGCGGGCCGGATAAAACCTGTTCGGGGGCCTGATCCGGCCCACGGGCCGTACGTTTGACACCCCTGTATTAGACACTCCTTTTACTTTTATCTAAACAACTTCTTCTCAGTGGCGACTGACAGCACACAACTGGTGTGGTAGAGGACTGAGCGTAAAGCCCACCACTGGCGTCAAATCCAGCTGTTCCTCCGACATCCCGGGTGCAGGGGTGAATCGAAAGCGCTGCAGGAGGTGTGTGAAGAAGAGGAAGAGCTCCATCCGAGCCAGACCTTCCCCAAGACAAACCCTGCGGCCTGCAAAGAGAATCTCTGTGAATCTAAAAAGCAAGTAACTAAAACAAATAAAGAGAGAGATGTAATACCTGCAGAGAAGGGCAAGAAAGCATCCCTCCTGATGAATTTACCCTCCTCGTCCAGGAAGTGGGAAGGGTTGAAGGTGTTTGGTGTCTCCCACTCACTCTCATCATAGAGGACAGATGTCAGCAGAGGGAGCACAGTGGTCCCCTTGGTGCACCAAGGGACAAAAAACATTAAGTTTTGATTTGATTGGGATCCTTTATTTATGGAGCAGCAGCTGACCTTTTCAATGAAGTATCCCTGGAAGGTGACGTCTCTGCTGGTGCTGCGAGTGACGGACATGGGGACAATGTTGGCGAACCTCTGCGTCTCATGGATGACAGCATCGATGTAAGGCAGGTTCCTCCTGTCCTCCATTTTGATCTGACGGTCTCCCACCACCCTACTAAGCTCCTCCTGGACCCGATCTGCAGGAAATAGACCACTGATAGTAATGCCACTCTACCAAAACTCTCTCATGCAATATTATTATGATTTGCACCTTGTATTTGAGGGTACTTGGCCATTAAAAGTAGACTCCAGCGAAGAGTGTTTGATGTTGTGTCAGTTCCAGCAATAAACAAATTGATTACGCTGTAAACCAGGTTGTCATCGTGGTACTGCACCCTCTGAGCGTCAGACTCCTTGCAAAAGACATCAGATATTTTTTATGCACATGGTTGCATTAAGGAGACTTAAATATGTAAACATAATGACGTCCTACCTCCAGACTCAGCTTACGTGTGCAGAAAGCATCAACAAAGCACAGACATATGTCAGGATTAAAAGTCTCCTTTAGTTTGTTTATTAAGTGCAATAAATGCTGCTTGGTATTCTCCATATTCTTCATTATATCCCTCCAGTTTTTAAGCCAAGGGCCCAGCTTTGGAAATGCATTGTAGATCTGTCATGGAGCAAAATGGAAAATATTATTTTTCACGAGCAATAAAAATATCAATATTATATAATACACAATGATAATGCTAAATTAGTGACTATATATAGAGAATACCACTGGACACGGGGGCTTTCAAAATAATAGTGCTCCTATTTGCAACATAGAGTAAATAAAACAATTATAAAAATAATTTCCCAAATAAGTTCCCAAAGTAATTTGTTTCCCCCCCAAAAAATGCTTTTGTTGATAAAGTTGAAAATAATTTAGCAGATTTAAAGGGGCTATATATTTTTTTTTTTCTTCATGTAAAACACTTCCTTGTGGTCTACATGAGTGTTTTTCAACCTTTTTTGAGCCAAGGCACATTTTTTGCGTTGAAAATATCCGGAGGCACACCACCAGCAGAAATCATTAAAAAACGAAACTCAGTTGACAGTAAAAAGTCGTTGTCGCAATTGTTGGATATGACTTTAAACCATAACCAACCATGCATCAATATAGCTCTTGTCTCAAAGTAGGTCTACTGTTACATCACGCCATTTTTTGCCATTTTCCTGTGTGTAGTGTTTTGGTTCTTGTCTTGCGCTCCTATTTTGGTGGCTTTTTCTCTTTTTTTGGTATTTTCTTGTAGCAGTTTCATGTCTTCCTTTGAGCGATATTTCCCACATCTACTATGTTTTAGCAATCGAGAATATTTCAGTTGTTTTTATCCTTCTTTGTGGGGACATTGTTGACTGTCATGTCATGTGCGGATGTACGTTGTGGACACCGTCTTTGCTCCACAGCAAGTCTTTGCTGTCGTCCAGCATTCTGTTTTTGTTTACTTTGTAGCCAGTTCAGTTTTACTTTCGTTCTGCATAGACTTCCCTAAGCTTCAATGCCTTTTCTTTGGGGTACTTACCCTTTGTTTCTTTTTGGTTTAAGCATTACACCTTTTTACCTGCACACTGCCTCCCGCTGTTTCCGACATCTACAAAGCAATTAGCTATCGGCTGCCACCTACTGGTATGGAAGAGTATTGCATGGTTACTCTGCCGAGCTCTAGACAGCACCGACACTCAATAACAACACATCATTTGCAGACTATAATTACTGGTTTGCAAATAATATTTTTAACCCAAATAGGTGAAATTAGATCATCTCCCACGGCACACCAGACTGTATCTCACGGTACAGTGGTTGAAAAACATTGGTCTACATAACATGTATGGGTGGTGCTTTGGTCTACATTTTGCATAAATGTTGTTTTACAGACTGTTTTCAAACCGCTTTGTGACCCTCTCCTCAGGATGAAACCATTTTGTGGGCGGTCTTATTTATCTTCTCCCCCACCATCTTTGTTGTAGTTTTTAGCACTTCCATAGCAAGTCGGTCTACTGACAGATTAAGTTTGAACTGTAATCTAATTTGTATTAGAAATGGCAACAGCGAAGGATGCATGCACATGTACGAGCCAGCCCGCCCCACAACAAGAAGATACAGAGAAAAAGAAGGAACTTATTGATTATAACGTCGAACTGCAATGGCGGACCTGCGCAAAGCCCTTTGGGTAAATTTATACCATATATGGATAATCTGCTGATATATAAATAGTCAAATTCCAAATGGCTTCCCGTAAGTATGAGGGTGGGAGTTAGGCAAGATTGTTTTATAAAACACAGTTTGATTTCAAATGTTCAGGACCTATGCAGATCCCAAATACACAACAACAGGTACCGATAGGTAAGAAAGGTTGGTTTTGCATAACAGGGCCCCTTTAAAATGGTTATTTCTTTTCTGATTTTTTTGTCAAGCGGCAGCCTCCAATTTTGAAAACTGTGACAATAGACTAGGGATGATACTCGAAACCGGTTTTCCCGGTTGTTCGATAAGAAAAGAACCGAGTCCTCGGACTCGAATCCCTTTTTGAGAACCGGTACCCGTTATCGAGACCACTATAGTAAAGAAAATAGTTGGTTCTTTATTCGAATCCCTCGGAACGAATCCCGTCCCGACCAGAAATGCTCCGCGTGACATCACAAGAAATGACGTCACGTAGCACAGTAATTAGGCGCAGATAGGGAAAGCAGGAAAAAAATGGACGGGAAAAAGCGCTCCAAAGTGTAATAAAGTTCAAAACAAAAGGTATAATCCATTGAATAACTTTACCGAGAGATTTGAGCAGGGTACAAACACATGAACACTTTTACGACCAACCGGAAACATAGCAACCAGGCTAGCAACGCACCTCCTTTACGGCAGCTGTCGCAACGTTCTTAAAGCAACCGCAGCACATACATATATATACAACACATCTCCCTTTTTTAACTTTTGTTTTTCTTTCCTTGTAAAAAAAACAAAATCACACTGTATATGTGTTGTCTGTCTAATTATAAATAATGCAGACGAGGCGTGTTGGCTGAGTTCTTGACGTTTACTTTCACGGGTGACGACATGCAACACTTTTCGGGGCTACCGCGCATGCTCGTCACTCCCGTTGCATGCTGGGTAGTGTAGTTGTTATATTCCCTAGCTCATCACATCTTAAATAATGTTAACTCAATAAAGTGTATTTCTTTTTTTAGCTTTAACTTTTCATTTTTTAGCATTGTAACCACATTTGCAAACAATTTTTCTCTTCATAGAATTTTCTTTCTATAAAGAAATAAAGTGCAAAAATGTCAAAGCATCATAACAAACAGTTATGTCAAATAGCAGCAGAAGTGCACTTTTTGGAGAGCTGTATTATTTTCAGTTTTGTGCCCAAGGGACTGATTTTATTTAACACTATATTATTATTTATACACATATAGTGATCACAGAGACAGGTTGTTTTTGTGTTACTGTATATATTTGTTTTTATGAAAAATCCCACTTAATATACTTTGGGTAACAACAGTCAATATTTATTTATTTTATTTTATTTTTTTAGGGGGGTAACAGTCAATATTTATTTATTTTTTAGATTAAATTGTTTTCTAATATAATAAAAGTGAGCTTTTGTTAAACCAAATATTGTGTGTTTTTTTCTATATACAACAACCTATCTGGACTCGATAAGAGAATCGATAAGGAATCGGTTCGATAAGAGGATTCGATAATAGACTCGAACTCGATAATTTCTTATCAAACATCACCCCTACAATAGACTCTTGTCCCACATAATACGGTGGGGTACAAACCAATGCAACAAATCAACTTCTATTCATGGATTTTTTTCTATTTATCCATCTTTAAACCCTACTGCTTTTATATAACGTTCTTATATTATTGTTTCTATTGCTATCAATCAACTTTTTGGAGAATTATATTTAGTTCACCTGTCCATGTTATATTAATAATTATTGTTATCAGTTCACTTTATATTACTTCAATAATACAATATTTTTTAATGAAATGTGCTTTATATAAAACCCAAAACCAGTGAAGTTGGCACGTTGTGTAAGTTGTAAATAGAAAAAAACAAATACAATGATTTGCAAATCTTTTTCAACCTATATTCAATTAAATAGACAGCAAAGACAAGATACTTAACGTTCGAACTGGAAAACTTTGTTATTTTTTGCAAATATTAGCTCATTTGGAATTTGATGCTTGCAACATGTTTCAAAAAAGCTGGCACAAGTGGCAACAAGACTAAGAAAGTTGAGGAATGCTCATCAAACACTTATTTGGAACATCCCACAGGTGAACAGGCTAATTGGGAACAGGTAGGTGCCATGATTGGGTATGAAAGCACCTTCCATGAAATGCTCAGTCATTCACCACTTTGTGAACAAATGCCTGAGCAAATTGTCCAACAGTTTAAGAACAACATTTCTCAACGAGTTATTGCAAGGAATTTAGGGATTTCACCATCTACGGTCCGTAATATCATCAAAATGTTTAGAGAATCTGGAGAAATCACTGCACGTAAGCGATGATATTACAGACCTTCAATCCTTCCGACGGTAGTGCATCAGTGTGTAAAGGATATCACTACATGGGCTCAGGAACACTTCAGAAAACCACTGTAGGAACTAAAGTCTGTCACTACATCTGTAAGTGCAAGTTAAATCTCTACTATGCAAAGCCAAAGCCATTTATCAACCACACCCAGAAACGCCGCCGGCTCCGCTGGGCCCAAGCTTATCTAAGTTGGACTGATGCACAAATTGGAAAAGTGTTCTGTGGTATGACGAGTCCACATTTCAAATTGTTTTTTGAAACTGTGGACGTTGTGTCCTCCGGAACAAAGAGGAAAAAAAACATCCGGATTGTTATAGGCGCAAAGTTCAAAAACCAGCATCTGTGATGGTATGGGGGTGTATTAGTGCCCAAGACATGGGTAACTTACACATCTGTGAAGGCACCATTAATGCTGAAAGGTACGTACAGGTTTTGGAGCAACATATGTTGCTATCCAAGCAACGTTATCATGGACGCCCCTGCTTATTTCAATGAGACAATGCCAAGCCACGTGTTACAACAGCGTGGCTTCATAGTAAAAGAGTGCGGGTACTAGACTGGCCTGCCTGTAGTCCAGACCTGTCTCCCGTTAAAAATGTGTGGCACATTATGAAGCCTAAAATACCACAACAGAGACCCCGGACTGTTGAACAACTTAAGCTGTACATCAAGCAAGAATGGGAAAGAATTCCACCTGAAAACCTATAAAATTGGTCTCCTCAGTTCCCACACGTTTACTGAGTGTTGTTAAAAGGAAAGGCCATGTAACACAGTGGTAAAAATGGCTCTGTGCCAACTTTTTTGCAATCTGTTGCTGCCATTAAATTCTAAGTTAATGATTATTTGCACAAAAAAAAATAAGTTTCTCAGTTCTAACATTAAGTATCTTGTCTTTGCAGTCTATTCAATTGAATATAAGTTGAAAAGGATTTGCAACTAATTGTATTCCGTTTTTATTTACGAATTACACAACGTGCCAACTTCACTGGTTTTGGGTTTTGTGAAGAAAGTCAACATTTTTGGACACAGCTTTAGGTGTGTCCAAATAAAATGTCTGGCGAGTGTATAAATGCAATGCAACTTAGTCATCTTTTTAGACCCTATAAGTCCGGGTTGATGGAGTACCACGATGGAAGCTGATCCAGCCAGGCGAGTGATTTCTTGGTCATTTTTCACCATATCTCGGAGGACTGCATCTTTAAAGTCAAACCTCTTTCCGAACATGATGGCCGAAATGATATTTGAAGCTGCGTAGCTGATGATTGTTTTGTTGTAAAAGGCTTTGCCTGAGCAGAAAGACAGAGTGCATTAGGAACCACAGCAAAGTCATGTGGATTAAATCAGTGGCGGCGGTTGCTCTAAGAATGCAAGGAAAGCTCAGGTTCCCCTGAAATGTCAAACAAATGTTTAAATATGTACTTTTGTGTTGACAATTTGTTGACTAAATATGTGTTAGAATGCAATAAACTATTGTTCAGCATCTACTTTTGCGATGGTTGACGCGACTTTCTTCTGGTTGATTGTGGCAGCGTGACGTCAGAGGTCATTAAAAAGTGTTGAAGCTGAGCGTCCGTTGACTTCCCCAACTTGAAAGGTCAGCAGCCGCCACTGGATTTAAGTCAATTAAAAAAGTTACCTTTATGTTTTTCAAACTCTTCAATCAGGTAGTGACACTCCTCAGTGATTTTCTCCTCACTGAGTCTCTTGCCCATCCCAAAATCTCTCAGAGTCGCTAAGGTAAAGCGCCTCATTTCCTTCCAGCCATCACCATTGGAGAATGTTATGCCTGTACGCAAGTGACAAGTGTGTTTTAATGGGAGAAAACAAGTTTTCAGTGTAATTTCATCCATTTTCTACCGCTTGTCCCTCTTTTAGGGTCGCGGGGGGTGCTGGAGCCTATCTCAGCTGCATTCGGGCGGAAGGCGGGGTACACCCTGGACAAGTCACCACCTCATTGCAGGGCCAAATCAAATCAAATCAAATCAACTTTATTTATAAAGCACATTTAAAATTTACCACAGGGGTAGCCAAAGTGCTGTACAATGGGCAGGTTAAAAGATAATACGAGAACCGAGCAAACACAACACAACACAAACAGAACACGATAAAAAATAAATAAATAAAACATTAAAAAAAACAAAAACATAAAAACAGGTTCACAGCAGGTGCCATTGCAGGATGGATATCACTCAGTGTTAAAAGCCATGGAATAAAAGTATGTTTTTAAGAGAGATTTAAAAACAGGAAGAGAGGAGGCTTGTTTAACACTAAGAGGTAGGTCGTTCCAGAGCTTGGGAGCAGCAGCGGCGAAAGCTCTGTCACCTCTAAGCTTCAGCCTTGTGTCTGGGACCGTCAGTAGCAGCTGATCGGCTGATCTTAGGGATCGGGTGGGGCAGTAAGGCTGAAGGAGGTCGGAGAGATATGTTGGCGCGAGGTTGTTTAGACATTTAAAAACAAATAAATGGAGTTTAAAATTGATTCGGTAACGCACAGGGAGCCAGAGAAGGGACGCTAATATAGGGGTGATGTGCTCACGTCTGCGGGTCCAATACAGATAGACAGACAACATTCACACTCACATTCACACACTAGGGCCAATTTAGTGTTGCCGATCAACCTATCCCCAGGTGCATGTCTTTGGAGGTGGGAGGGAGCCGGAGTACCTGGAGGGAACCCACGCAGTCACAGGGAGAACATGCAAACTCCACACAGAAAGATCCCGAGCCCAAGATCAAACCCAGGACCTTCGTATTGTGAGGCACATGCACTTACCTCTTTCCAGCTTAATTTGCTCTGTGTCTGACTTCCTGTTCCACCAAGACCCTCTTATCTTTGCCCTGCCTCAACCTTTAACCTCAAGTAGACAGACTTGGGAAAATATTGCACTTTGTGTCATAAACAATTGCAAAGAGTAACATGCAGGCCCAGCATAAGTTGGTTCTAATCGTTTTTAAATCTTGGCTCCTAAGAGAAACTTTTCTTGGCAGCTTTTTAATTGGTGACCCAGCAGGTTTTAAGACCCCGAGAGACATAAAAAATATATATTTACCATGCCCTTTGGTGAAATCGTGGAATAAAGGGGTGATTTCTCTTTCCCCAAACTCCTCAGCATGGTTGATGAGAGCCTGTCTGACTGTCTTGCTTCCAGCCAGAACCACCACCTTCTTGAGTCCCAAGTAGACGGTAAACACCGGTCCGTACCTTTTAGACAGCTAAACAAATCGGGGTTAGGTCCATGCAACACTTAAACATCAGTATGAAAAACAAGAATGATTCACCTTAAAAAGAGACTTATCAAGCCTCTGAAGATCCAACTGATGCAGGTTACCAAGCAAGGGAAGACGTCTGGGTCCAGGAGGACGCTTCTGTTCGTCTTGGAAAGTCCAACTGGAGTACAAAAGGTAGACGGCCAGCAAGCCTGCAAGAAGCCCCAACCAGGAGGCCAAAGCAGGAGCCTGCAGGAGCTCTTCAAACATGCTGTGTCAGGGCACGAACCTTCACAAACACACTTGCTGCACACGCTCAGTGGCTCTCTATAAAAGCTGTTCCTCCAATCACACTCCAGTGGGCGTGTTGACACAGTGTCATCGGGTGAATCCCCTCAACAAAATAAATAGATTCAAATAAAGTAAGCAAAGTTATAAGGTGATCAACAACTTGTACTCAACTTGTACTGCGACAAAAGGCATTGTTCATATTGTTTTTTTGTACATACAAATTACACAAATATACTCACATTAGTGTTGTCCCGATACCAGTACCAAAATTATTTTGATTCTTTTCAGTACTTCTCTCAATAAAGGGGACGACAACATTTTTTTATTATTGGCTTTATTTTAACACAAAATCTCACGGTACATTAAACATATGTTTCTTATTGCAAGTTTGTTCTTAAATAAAATAGTAAACATACAAGACAACTTGGTCTTTTAGTAGTAAGTAAACAAACAAAGGCTCCTAATTTAGCTGCTGACATATGCAGTAACATATTGTGTCATTTATCATTCTATTATTTTGTCAACATTATTAAGGACAAGTTGTAGAAAATGAATTATTAATCTACTTGTTCATTTACTGTTAATATCTGCTTACTTTCTCTTTTAACATGTTCTATGTACACTTCTGTTCAAATGTAATAATCACTTATTCTTCTGTTGTTTGATACTTTATATTAGTTTTGGATGATACCACAAATTTGGGTATTTATCCGATACCAAGTCGTTACAGGATCATACATTGGTCATATTCAAAGTCCTCATGTGTCCAGGGACATATTTCCTGAGTTTATACACATAATATACATTTTAAAAAAAGGAAAGAAGATGTTGTGATGCCAAAAAATATTGACACAATCATAGTATCAGTGTCATCATTGGTATCATTACAGTGGATGTCAGGTGTAGATCCACCAATGGCGTTTGTTTACATTGTGACGCCGGTGAGCTACGGTGTGTAGTGAAGCATGTTTAGCTATTCCTCGTCCTGCAGGGATGATACTTGTAAGAAACGTACTTTATTTGTCGCCATGGAGACGGGGATTAGTGATTTAGAAGTAGCTGGACTTTAGCTGCTAGCTAACTAGCCATGTCTTAAAGCACCTCTTCCTGAGGGCGTTTCAGTGTTATAACTTTATCGTCAGTTATAAGCCAAAATGCGTCCGTTCTCCCTTTTCTGTCTACACACTGTCTGTTTGTAAGTACTCAGTGATTGTGCGCTGCCGAACATGCTCTTCTGCTCGTAAAACCAACAATGACACGACGTGACGACGACGGGGGTACGGGGGGGTGGCAAACCGGTACTTTTCAGAGGCGGTATGATACAGAATATGATTCATTAGTATCACGGTACTATACTAATACCAGTACACCGTACAACCCTAACTCATGTACACACAATTATTCATACATTCATACATGTGCATATGTGGGCATGTGCGTGTGTGCATGCAATTATGGGGGATCTGGGTCACCGGGGTATTGTTTTTAATTTTGGAAAGCACTTTGCGTTGCATTTCTTTAATCTATGTAAAGCGCTTCATGAATAAAGTTTGATTTAACTAACTTTTCTGGTCACTCAAATATGTCTGCTTAAAGGCCTACTGAAACCCACTACTACCGACCACGCAGTCTGATAGTTTATATATCAATGATGAAATCTTAACATTGCAACACATGCCAATACGGCCGGGTTAACTTATAAGGTGCAATTTTAAATTTCCCGCTAAACTTCCGGTTGAAACCGTCTATGTATGATGACGTATGCGCGTGACATCAATGGTTGAAACGGAAGTATTCGGACACCATTGTATCCAATACAAAAAGCTCGGTTTTCATCTCAAAATTCCACAGTATTCTGGACATCTGTGTTGGTGAATCTTTTGCAATTTGTTTAATGAACAATGAAGACTGCAAAGAAGAAAGCTGTATGTGGGATCGGTGTATTAGCGGCTGGCTGCAGCAACACAACCAGGAGGACTTTGACTTGGATAGAAAACGCGCTATCCGACGCTAGCCGCCGACCGCACGGATGATCGGGTGAAATCCTTCGTCGCTCCGTCGATCGCTGGAACGCAGGTGAGCACGGGTGTTGATGAGCAGATGAGGGCTGGCTGGCGTAGGTGGATAGCTAATGTTTTTAGCATAGCTCTGTGAGGTACGGTTGCTAAGTTAGCTTCAATGGCGTCGTTAGCAACAACATTGTTAACCTTCGCCAGGCTGGAAAGCATTAACTGTGTAGTTGCATGTCCCTGGTTTAATAGTATTGTTGATCTTCTGTCTATCCTTCCAGTCAGGGAATTATTTATTTTGTTTCTATCTTCAGTTAAGCACGATGCTATCACGTTAGCTCCGTAGCTAAAGTGCTTCGCCGATGTATTGTCGTGGAGATAAAAGTCACTGTGAATGTCCATTTTGCGTTCTCGACTCTCATTTTCAAGAGGATATAGTATCCGAGGTGGTTTAAAATACAAATCCATGATCCACAATAGAAAAAGGAGAAAGTGTGGAATGAGCCAGCTTGTACCTAAGTTACGGTCAGAGCGAAAAAAGATGCGTCCTGCACTGCACTCTAGTCCTTCACTCTCACGTTCCTCATCCACGAATCTTTCATCCTGGCTCAAATTAATGGGGTAATCGTCGCTTTCTCGGTCCGAATCGCTCTCGCTGCTGGTGTAAACAATGGGGAAATGTGAGGAGCCTTTCAACCTGTGATGTCACGCTACTTCCGGTACAGGCAAGGCTTTTTTATCAGCGACCAAAAGTTGCGAACTTTATCGTCGTTGTTCTATACTAAATCCTTTCAGCAAAAATATGGCAATATCGCGAAATGATCAAGTATGACACATAGAATGGATCTGCTATCCCCGTTTGAATTGAAAAAAATCATTTCAGTAGGCCTTTAAAAGATAAGCAGTGATTAAACATCAATATGGAATGCACTCCCAACAGGTGTAAAAGTAAGTGCATCTCTACCCTCCTTCAAAACCGCACTAAAACAACACCTCCAGGCAACTTCAACCCTTGACTAACACCCTCCCCCCACCACATCCTACCTCCCCGGATTGTAAATAACCAAATGTAAATAATCAAATGTATTTCTAATGTATATACTTGTTCTTATGCTATCTGAACTCATTATTACATTACTCCATAAAACTAGTTTAGTTGTTTGTGGCACTGGCTATTGTAATGTCTTTCAAACAATATTCTGTGTCTAAAAGTTAGTTTTTATTTTTTAAAAGGCATGAATTTTTTTTTTCCAAGATGGCTGCGCTTCAGAGCAGCGGCTTCGTGCGAGCGCTCCTGGAAGTGTAGACCGATTTGGCAAAAATACCCCTCAATTCAGTCAATTTCATGGCTGGCTCACAGCGTGTTCACTCCGTGATCACTTACGACCGACTTACGATTCTGGATGTGGAGAGATCGGGCCATTTTGGGCTGATAGATGCGTGTACGATGGACCTGCTCGCTAGCTTGGGAATTCTTCGCGAGCTACATCCAGCAGTGGCCTTTGAAGCAGCGGCGTCGACTACCAGCGGAGACCGTCAGCGAAAGAGACGTAAGCGATGCGCTCGGAAGCAGAAGCGGGGGTGTCGGGCGGGGCTAACAACAAAGCTAAATGCTTTGTTGTTAGCGGGGCTAACGAAAAAGCTAAATGCTAATCCACAAAGAAGCGCTAATAAGGAGTCTGTTAAGCTAGAACTAGCCAGCGCCAGGCTGGATAATCCCTGCACACATAGCAATTCTTCTAGAATAATATACAACTCACATAATGTTTTTTCTGCGTCAGAGGTGGACATGCATTTTACTGAGGTGGCAAACAATCTAAAAATTCCTGTCATATCAATTCCTAGATATGGTCGAAATTATTTAAAGTGCACTATGCATAATAAACGTAACATTATTAATAGTGCTACTACGGATACTTTCAACAAAAACTCCTCAAAACAGCCCACTACCTATAATATGGGCTTTTTAAACATAAGGTCATTGTCTTCCAAAACGTTATTAGTTAATGAAGTCATCAGAGACAACAATCTTGATGTCGTTGGTCTAGCCGAGACCTGGCTCAAACCAGACGAATTTTTTGCGAATTTTTTGCGCTGGGTGAGGCGTCTCCTCCTGGCTATGCGGGAACGCATATTGCCCGCCCCATTAAAAGGGGTGGGGGTGTTGCACTAATATACAACAAAAACTTTAGCCTTACCTCGGACCTAAATAATAAATATAACTCGTTTGAGGTGCTTACTGTGAGGTTTGTCACACCGCTGCCTCTCCACCTGGCTGTCATCTACCGCCCCCCTGGGCCCTATTCGGACTTTATCAATGAATTTTCAGAGTTCGTTGCTGATCTAGTGACGCACACCGACAATATAATCATAATGGGAGACTTTAACATCCATATGAATACCCCATCGGACCCTCCATGCGTGGCGCTCCAGACTATAATTGATAGCTGTGGTCTTACACAAATAATAAATGAACCCACGCATCGCAACGGTAATACGATAGATCTAGTGCTTGTCAGGGGTGTCACCACCTCTAAAGTTACGATACTCCCGTACACTAAAGTAATGTCCGATCATTACCTTATAAAATTCGAAGTTCTGACTCATTGTCAACAAACTAATAATAATAATAATAACTACTATAGCAGCCGCAACATTAATACTGCCACAACGACGACTCTTACTGACCTACTGCCTTCAGTAATGGCACCATTCCCAAATTATGTGGGCTCTATTGATAACCTCACTAACAACTTTAACGACGCCCTGCGCGACACCATTGATATTGTAGCACCGCTAAAGCTAAAAAGGGCCCCTAAAAGGCGTACCCCATGGTTTACAGAAGAAACTAAAGCCCAGAAATTATCATGTAGAAAGCTGGAACGCAAATGGCGCGCGACTAAACTTGAGGTTTTCCATCAAGCATGGAGTGATAGTTTAATAACTTATAAACGCATGCTTACCTCAGCTAAAGCTAAATATTACTCAAATCTCATCCACCTCAACAAAAATGATCCTAAATTTTTGTTTAGTACAGTAGCATCGCTAACCCAACAAGGGACTCCTCCCAGTAGCTCCACCCACTCAGCAGATGACTTTATGAATTTCTTTAATAAGAAAATTGAAGTCATTAGAAAAGAGATTAAAGACAATGCATCTCAGCTACAACTGGGTTCTATTAACACAAATACGACGGTATATACGACGGACATTGCCCTCCAAAATAGTTTCTCTCTCTTTGATGAAATAACATTGGAGGAATTGTTAAAATGTGTAAATGGGACAAAACAAACAACATGTTTACTTGACCCAATTCCTGGGAAACTTATCAAGGAGCTTTTTGTTTTATTAGGTCCATCAGTGTTAAATATTATAAACCTATCACTTTCCTCTGGTACTGTTCCTCTAGCATTCAAAAAAGCGGTTATTCATCCTCTACTCAAAAGACCTAACCTCGATCCTGACCTCATGGTGAACTACCGGCCGGTGTCCCACCTACCGTTTATCTCGAAAATTCTCGAAAAAATTGTCGCACAGCAGCTAAATGAACACTTAGCGTCTAACAATCTCTGTGAACCTTTTCAATCCGGTTTCAGGGCAAATCACTCTACGGAGACAGCCCTCGCAAAAATGACTAATGATCTATTGCTAACGATGGATTCTGATGCGTCATCTATGTTGCTGCTTCTTGATCTTAGCGCCGCTTTCGATACTGTTGATCATAATATTTTATTAGAGCGTATCAAAACGCGTATTGGGATGTCAGACTTAGCCTTGTCTTGGTTTAACTCTTATCTTACTGACAGGATGCAGTGTGTCTCCCATAACAATGTGACCTCGGACTATGTTAAGGTAACGTGCGGAGTTCCCCAGGGTTCAGTTCTTGGCCCTGCACTCTTTAGTATTTACATGCTGCCGCTAGGTGACATTATACGCAAATACGGTGTTAGCTTTCACTGTTACGCTGATGACACCCAACTCTACATGCCCCTAAAGCTGACCAACACGCCGGATTGTAGTCAGCTGGAGGCGTGTCTTAATGAAATTAAACAATGGATGTCCGCTAACTTTTTGCAACTCAACGCTAAGAAAACGGAAATGCTGATTATCGGTCCTGCTCAACACCAACATCTCTTTAATAATACCACCTTAACATTTGACAACCAAACAATTAAACAAGGCGACTCGGTAAAGAATCTGGGTATTATCTTCGACCCAACTCTCTCGTTTGAGTCA
Organism: Entelurus aequoreus; assembly: GCF_033978785.1. Lineage (NCBI taxonomy): Eukaryota > Metazoa > Chordata > Actinopteri > Syngnathiformes > Syngnathidae > Entelurus > Entelurus aequoreus. The sequence goes on along the minus strand of NC_084755.1, from coordinate 19,937,309 downwards.
CACATTAAGAGTGTTACTAAAACGGCCTTCTTTCATCTCCGTAATATCGCTAAAATTCGTTCCATTTTGTCCACAAGCGATGCTGAGATCATTATCCATGCGTTCGTTACATCTCGTCTCGATTACTGTAACGTTTTATTTTCGGGCCTCCCTATGTCTAGCATTAAAAGATTACAGATGGTACAAAATGCGGCTGCTAGACTTTTGACAAAAACAAGAAAGTTTGATCATATTACGCCTATACTGGCTCACTTGCACTGGCTTCCTGTGCACCTAAGATGCGACTTTAAGGTTTTACTACTTACGTATAAAATACTACACGGTCAAGCTCCTGCCTATCTTGCCGATTGTATTGTACCATATGTCCCGGCAAGAAATCTGCGTTCAAAGAACTCCGGCTTATTAGTGATTCCCAGAGCCCAAAAAAAGTCTGCGGGCTATAGAGCGTTTTCTATTCGGGCTCCAGTACTCTGGAATGCCCTCCCGGTAAAATTTAGAGATGCTACCTCAGTAGAAGCATTTAAGTCTCATCTTAAAACTCATTTGTATACTCTAGCCTTTAAATAGACTCCCTTTTTAGACCAGTTGATCTGCCGTTTCTTTTCTTTTCTTTTCTACTCTGCTCCGGGGTGGACCGCTAGCCTGTCCATCAGATGGGGACATCTCTACGCTGCTGACCCGTCTCCGCTCGGGATGGTTCCCGCTGGCCCCACCATGGACTGGACTTTCGCTGATGTGTTGGACTTTCACAATATTATGTCAGACCCACTCGACACCGAGGATGTCGTTGTGGCTTGTACAGCCCTTTGAGACACTTGTGATTTAGGGCTATATAAATAAACATTGATTGATTGATTGATTGATGTTACATGTTAAAATTATGGTGTTTTGGGAGGGCCAAGCACAGATAGAAGGGGTCATATTATGATGCAATTTACATATAAACCCTTCATTGTGAGCTACATAACATGTAAGGATGGTGCTTTGGTTAAAAATGTTGTTTTGCAGACCATCGTCAAGGCGCTTTCTGGCGGTCTTTTCAAAATGCGGCATTATTAGGAATAAGGCGAAATATTTGTATTAATATCAATGCCACGCCTCGAAGGTTTGAATTCAATTTTGGCACTTATTGGGATCCCATCCATCCCTCCATCCATTTTCTACCGCGTGTCCCTTTCGGGGTCGCGGGGGGTGCTGGAGCCTATCTCAGCTGCATTCGGGGATCCCAAACACACAATAACAGGTGCCAACCAGTAGAAAAAGTTGGTTTTGTATAGAAGATCCCATTTAAATTGGTTCCAATTAGAGATGTCCGATAATGGCTTTTTTGCCGATATTCCGATATTGTCCAACTCTTAATTACTGATTCCGATATCAACCGATAACGATATATACTGTACAGTCAGTTAAAGTTAAAGTACCAATGATTATCACACACACACTAGGTGTGGTGAAATTTGTCCTCTGCATTTGACCCATCCCCTTGTTCACCCCCTGGGAGGTGAGGGGAGCAGTGGGCAGCAGCGGTGCCGCGCCCGGGAATCATTTTTGGTGATTTAACCCCCAATTCCAACCCTTGATGCTGAGTGCCAAGCAGGGAGGTAAAGGGTCCCATTTTTATAGTCTTTGGTATGACTCGGCCGGGGTTTGAACTCACAACCTACCGATCTCAGGGTGGACACCGATATATACAGTTGTGGAATTAACACATTATTATGCCTAATTTTGTTGTGATGCCCTGCTGGATGCACTAAACAATGTAACAAGGTTTTCCAAAATAAATCAACTCAAGTTATGGAAAAAAAAATGCCAACATGGCACTGCCATATTTATTATTGAAGTCACAAAGTGCATTATTTTTTTTAACATGCCTCAAAACAGCAGCTTGGAATTTGGGACATGCTCTCCCTGAGAGAGCATGAGGAGGTTGAGGTGGGCGGGGTTAGGGTGGGCGGTGTTTCGGGGGAGGGAGTAGCAGGGGGGTGTATATTGTAGCGTCCCGGAAGAGTTAGTGCTGCAAGGGGTTCTGGGTATTTGTTCTGTTGTGTTTACCGTATTTCCTTGAATTGCCGCCGGGAATATAGTATTCGCCTGCCTAGAATTACAGCTGGGTCAAACTCGTTTCGCAAAATAATTAGCGCATGCTTGGCACTTCCGCCGGGTCAAATATGAGTCATTAAATGACTCCCGCCTCCTGGTGGTAGAGGGCGCTAGTGATCCTTCTTGCGACTACCAGTACTGCAGAAGACCGGTGCTGCAGAAGAAGACAACAAGCGTGAGCAGCGATCGTTTGCTTGCACTTTTACCATGGAGGATTACATATCTAAAATAAAACAGTTTTCTAAACTGGACTTTCAATCGAAGCAGGAGGTAATAATTAAAGGAATATCTCCAGAGACTTTTAAAACTAAAGAAAGATAAGGAAGACTGCCTTTGATCAGAAGCAACTGCACATGGACATCATTAATAAGTAAAGGTAAGACCATAATAACGTTTTTTTTAATTAAATGTGCTTTTCATGATAAGGTAAGCGCCGGAGTGAGAAGAGGTTTTAAAATAATTAGCGCATGCTTGCCCATCCCGCATGCTTTTGGTAAGCGCAGGAGTGAGAAGAGGTTTTAAATTAATTAGCGCCCCGGCGGCTATTCAAGGAAATACGGTATGTTGTGTTACGGTGCAGATGTTCTCCCAAAATGTGTTTGTCATTCTTGTTTGGTGTGGGTTCACAGTGTGGCGCGTATTTGTAACAGTGTTAAAGTTGTTTATACGTCCAACGTCAGTGTGACCTGTATGGCTGATGACCAAGTATGCCTTGCATCTACTTGTGTGTGTGAATTGTGTGGATTATTTGAAAGTGATTCAAATGTCACACATTTTGGTCATTATTTGCAGTGCAGCCCAGAAAAACTCCAATACAATGTTAATAATGTTAATCATTGATCCTAAATTGACAGAGTGAGTGCAAAGGTATGAGACACTCCTTTTACTTTTATCTAAACAACTTCTCCTCAGTGGCGACTCACAGCACACAACTGGTGTGGCAGAGGACTGAGGGTAAAGCCCACCAATGGGGTCAAATCCAGGTGGTCCTCCGACATCCCGGGTGCAGGGGTGAATCGAAAGCGCTGCAGGAGTTGTGTGAAGAAGAGGAAGAGCTCCATCCGGGCCAAACCTTCCCCAAGACAAGCCCTGCGGCCTGCAAAGACAATATTTGTGAATCTAAAAAGAAAAATAACTAAAAAAAGAAAGAAAGAAAGAGAGGATTTACCTGCAGAGAAGGGCAAGAAAGCATCCCTCCTGATGAATTTACCCTCCTCGTCCAGGAAGTGGGAAGGGTTGAAGGTGTTTGGTGTCTCCCACTCACTCTCATCATAGAGGACAGATGTCAGCAGAGGGAGCACAGTGGTCCCCTTGGTGCACCAAGTGACAAATCATTATTTTTTTGGACTTGATTGGGATCCTTTATTTATGGAACAGCAGCTGACCTTTTCAATGAAGTATCCCTGGAAGGTGACGTCTCTGCTGGTGCTGCGAGTGACGGACGTGGGGACAATGTTGGCGAACCTCTGCGTCTCGTGGATGACAGCAACGATGTAAGGCAGGTTCCTCCTGTCCTCCATTGTGATCTGACGGTCTCCCACCACCCTACTAAGCTCCTCCTGGACCCGATCTGCAGGAAATAGACCACTGATAGTAATGCCACTCTACCACTACTCTCTCATGCAATATTATTATGATTTGCACCTTGTATTTGAGGGTACTTGGCCATTAAAAGTAGACTCCAGCGAAGAGTGTTTGATGTTGTGTCAGTTCCAGCGGCAAACAAATTCATCACGCTGTAGACCAGGTTTTCATCATGGTAGTGCACTCTCTGAACATCAGACTCCTAACAAAAGGCAACTGCTATTTTTTATATGCATTGTTGCGCTAAAGAGAGGTGAAAATGTGAACACAAAGAGATTTTACCTCCAGACTCAGCTTACGTGTGCAGAAAGCATCCACAAAGCACCGACATATGTCAGGATTGAAAGTCTCTTTGAGTTTGTTTATTAATTGCGATAAATGATGCTTGTTATTCTCCATATTCTTCATTATATCCCTCCAGTTTTTAAGCCAAGGACCCAGCATTGGAAACGCATCGTAGATCTGTCATGGAACAAAATGGACATTATTCCCTTTGATGCATTTTCTGTTTATTTGGACAATATTATCTTTCATGGGCAATTGAAATATCAATATTGTATCAATTACAATGATATTGCGGAATTAGTGAACATAAATACTGAATACCACTGGACACATGGGCTTCCAAAATGAAAGTGCTGCTTTTTGTCATATCCAAACAGTGTAAATAAAAAAGTAATTTTCCACACTTATGCAATGTATTAAATTGTCAAAAAAATAAAGACCCAATTATCAAATAATGTGATTTAAATAAAAGTTTTTTGTTAACAAAACTGAAGTTGGCAGGTTCAAAATGGTTGTTTTCTGTATTTTTCTAAAGTTGCAACCTCCAAATATGAAAACTGTTACAGGGGACTGTTATCGCAAATCGAATCTGAAACAATAGAATAACACAAAATCTATTAATCTACTTATTCTATGGTTGTCAGCTTCTTCCTTGATCCCTACTGCTTTTATGTAATGTAATGTTTTTTATGTAATCTTATGGTGGCTATTACTATCAATCAATGTTTTTTTGAATACTTATATGTAGTTACCATTTTCATGTTCTTTTGTCAATCTTCTACTTCTTGATTTCAGTACACTTTATATTATTGCAATGATACTATATTTTTTAATAAAATGTGCTTCATGGGCAACATAAAACATTTTGGACACATCTATTCGGTGTACCTCATAAAGTGTCTTGCGGGTGTATATGTCCATATGCGCTTCTCAATTGTTTTCTGTTACGCCCAACCCCAGTGGGGCCCGCCCCACTATTTGAGAAGGACTGATATAAGGAAATACAGTACACAAGTACATAACAGTATGATAGAGTACCATGATGGAAGCTGATCCAGACAGACGGATGGTTTCTTGGTCATTCTTCACCATATCTGGGAGGACTGCATCATTGAAGTCAAACCTCTTTCCAAACATGATGGCCGATATGATATTTGAAGCTGCATAGCTGATGATCGTTGTGTTGTCAAAGGCTTTGCCTGAGCAGAAAGACAGAGTGCTTTAGGAACTACAGCAAAGTCATGTGGATTTAATTAGCGGTGGTTGCTTTATAACAGCAAGGAAAGCTCAGTTTCTCCTAAAACGTCAAAATATTTACATTTCATTGATTACAAATGTGTTAGAATGCATTAAACTATTGTTGAGAATCAGTTACTTTCGCAATAGTTGATGCAACATTCTTTTTGTTTATTGTGGTAGTGGTCGTGCATTAAACAGTGTTGAAGCTGAGCGACCATTGACAAGAGTGCATTGTTCCACTGCTGGGTAAATGCTCGGTTTTGTCCCGCCCATCAGACGCTCAGCGTCTCTGGAAGTGTTTGAAAAGTGGGCTTAGCCTCGGCTGGCCTGGACACTGAGCTTCCGCATAATGCTTGGATGATCTGTCTGTTGCTAAATCCCTTTTTGATTGATAGCAAAATGAGCAAATTAGCTATCTTGACATATAGATCATTGCCAGAGTTCTTTGATACATTTTCTGATGCACCTGAACACATCCTCAGTGATGTACCTGGGGTTATAAGGTGTTTCAGGTCTTTCAGACATCATACACCATCTCTCCCAGGTGACCCAACAGCAAAAAAAACAAAAAATGCGGTTTGTGTTCAAGTGGCACTTGGTTGTCCGTCCCATGGTTCTCCACTTTGGATCCAGAGCCATTTTGAGGTTTTCTTGATGGCTCTGCTTCTTGCTTTTCCTGTGATACCCAGGGCACTTAGGGCTCTGTGGAGTGAGTGCCCCACAAATCCTCCACTGAATCTGTTCACTGATCTCAGCCAGCTGTCCAGTATCTTACAGGTTGACTGGACAGATGAAGAGTCTTTAAGGATGCTGTCAAAGACCTTGCCTAAACTCTTCACAGGCTTCTCTGACACTGGTTGTATCATTGACCCTTCAATGTTGAACCGGAACCTATTTGTGACCTTGCTCTTTTTCACCACGATCTGGACTTTGTGGGTTTTAATCACATCGAAGCCCACAGTATGAGTCTTTCCAGCCTATGGATACTGTATACTGGCACTGACTATGTGGTGTCAGTCACTTAATCCATAAAAGCCCTGATCGAGGGCTGGCGGGTTTCTGATTGGGTCCTTGGGCCTCTGCACTCTGGCTCCCCAGACTTCACAATCATGTTCATTGCCAGGGCGAACAAGGTTAAAGAGATGGTGCAGACTGTGATTATCCCCACTTCCAACCTATGTCACTCTGATGTTGCTTCCCCTGCCACGACTCTCGTCCTGAATTGGTTGTAATCCAGGATTAGATCTGTGACATGGTGTGGCACATGATGTTTAGTCATGGTGGTCTGGACCAGTTTGTGTGGGATAGATCCATATGTATTAGCTCGGTCTAACTGCAGCTCTCCCTTATTCTCCCAGGCGTACCTGTTTAGCTGGGTCAACACTCCAGTGTGTTTTAGACACCCCGGTTATCCTGAGATCTCTCCCTTTTTCACCGACGTGTTATGTAGTTGTTGCTGCAGAGGAGGTCCACCAGCCGCCTTGCTATTATGCTGAAGAAGATCTTTCCTTCCACGCTCAGTTTGGAGATTATCCTGAATTGGTCAATCTTCTTGGAATCTTTCTCTCAGACACCTTCAGCAAATCTCCACTGCTGCGCCATATTTCCTCTCCTCCATATGACTCTGAGGATCTTCCAAAGTCGCTTGAGTAGCAATGGACAGTTTTTGTAGACTTTTTACAGTATACCACTTGGTCCAGAGGATGAGTTAGCTCTCGCCTTCTTCACAACCTACTGTACTTATTTCAGAAGTAGCTCCCTGGTGTCAAAATCCTTAGTAGGAGGTGGTCGGTCTACAAGGATATCGCACTGACCCAGATCGTCCTGTCTGCTAGGGTCAATGTAGGTGTTGTGGAGATGCAGGTCAATTTCCTCCTTGGAACAGTCCAGGTACCTATCCCGTTTCTGCCCCAGCAACTGTTTGGTGAAGCCAAAGTGGTTGGCTATGAATGAAGAACGCTTCCTGGATCTCTCTTTCCGGCGCCTTCGGTGGTATTCAGCTCTGCGCAGGGTCATCAGCCTTTTCTTCAAGATAGCTCGTAGCTCTGCCATACTGTCCTCTTACAGGCCTGTGGCCACTTGATTCGAACCTTTGCCAGGGTAAGACTTGGAGGAACTCGAAGGAGGCTCTGGGAACTGTGGGGTGCTTCCCGGCCCAGCTCCTCCTGCGTCTCATCAGATATGGTATCTGTGCACTGTGATACGTTCTCCTCCTCAAACACTAACCTGGCCTGATGACTCTTGAGGCCTCATCTTACCGCATCTGCATACTGCAGTCGTTGTCGTTTGTCCGTCGTCATTGGTCTGTAGCCTTTAGTCTGTCAGATTGGGGTGCTCATCATCCTCCTTCTCTGGCTTCTTTGGGGCATTTTACCATGAGTCATGTTGTAGCTTAATGGTGGGTTTCCTCCTGTCGGAGGAAGCGGTTTGGGCTGCCGACCCTCCCTGCCCCGGTTGCTGTCTTTCCAGGCTGCCAACCATCTCTCAAGTTTTCTCCGGTCTTTCCCAATCGTCAGCTAGCCTCTTCCTGGTTGTCACTGGTTTCGCCAAAAATATTAGTTCTTCGATACATCTTCTGATGCACCTGAACACATCCTCAGTGATGTTTCTGGGGTCATAAGGTGTTTCGGGTCTTTGAAACATCATAGGTGACCAACCGCAAAAAAAAAAAAGGGGGTTTGTTTTCAGGTGGCACTTGCTTTCCTCATCATGGTTCTCCTCTTTAGATCTAGAGCCATCTCGAGGCTTTCTCAGTTGCTTCGGTGATGTTCTTGATGGCTCCGTTCTTTGCTGTTCCTGTGATGCACAGGGCACTTAGGGCTTTGTGGAGTGAGTGGCCCACAAATCCTCTGCTGCCAATCTCGATGGGCACACATCTTGCCTTTCAGCCTTGTTCACTACAGTTGATAAATTGTTAAAAGATAATAAATCAACATTTATGCCGTTGTTCCGAGTTGATATGCACAATTTTACAATCCTCTAAATAATGTTTTATTTGTAAAATCCAGCATCTTTATATTTTTTATGTTATTGGAGACTGTACTCGCATTTAGAGAGTAGCTGAAAATGAGCGTCCCCTACTTAAAGGCCTACTGAAATGAAATGTTCTTATTTAAACGGGGATAGCAGGTCCATTCTATGTGTCATACTTGATCATTTCGCGATATTGCCATATTTTTGCTGAAAGGATTTAGTAGAGAACATTGACGATAAAGTTCGCAACTTTTGGTCGCTGATAAAAAAGCCTTGCCTGTACCGGAAGTAGCGTGACGTCACAGGTTGTGGAGCTCCTCACATCTGCACATTGTTTACACTCATGGCCACCAGCAGCGAGAGCGATTCGGACCGAGAAAGCGACGATTACCCCATTAATTTGAGCGAGGATGAAAGATTTGTGGATGAGGAAAGTGAAAGTGAAGGATTAGAGGGCAGTGGAAGCGATTCAGATAGGGAAGATGCTGTGCGAGGCGGGTGGGACCTGATATTCAGCTGGGAATGACTAAAACAGTAAATAAACACAAGACATATATATACTCTATTAGCCACAACACAACCAGGCTTATATTTAATATACCACAAATGAATCCTGCATTACAAACACCTCCCCCCTCCCGTCCATATAACCCACCAATACAACTCAAACACCCGCACAACACACTCAACCCCACAGCCCAAAGTACTGTTCACCTCCGTAAAGTTCATACAGCACATATATTTCCCCAAAGTTACGTACGTGACATGCACATAGCGGCACACACGTACGGGCAAGCGATCAAATGTTTGGAAGCCAAAGCTGTACTCACGGTAGCACGTCTGCTATCCAACTCAAAGTCCTCCTGGTTGTGTTGCTGCAGCCGGACGCTAATACACCGCTCCCACCTACAGCTTTCTTCTTTGCTGTCTTCATTGTTCATCAAACAAATTGCAAAAGATTCACCAACACAGATGTCCAGAATACTGTGGAATTTTGCGATGAAAACAGACGACTTAATAGCTGGCCACAATGGTGTCCCAATATGTCCGCACAATCCGTGACATCACGCGCAAACATCATCATACCGAGACGTTTTCAGCAGAATATCTCACGGGAAATTTAAAATTGCACTTTATAAGTTAACCCGGCCGTATTGGCATGTGTTGCAATGTTAAGATTTCATCATTGATATATAAACTATCAAACTGCGTGGTCAGTAGTAGTGGGTTTCTGTAGGCCTTTAAAAAGTCAACAGCCGCCAGCGAATTTATGTGAATAAAAAAGTTACCTTCATATTTTTCAAACTCTTCAATCAGATAGTGACATTCCTCAGTGATTTTCTCCTCACTGAGTCTCTTGCCCATCCCAAAATCTCGCAGAGTTGTTAAGGTAAAGCGCCTCATTTCCTTCCAGCCATCACCGTTGGAGAATGTTATCCCTGAAAGCAAGTGACAAGTGTGTTTTAATAGGGAAAAAACATATTTTAGTGTAATTGCATTTCAATAAAATTATTAGTAAATCAAATGTGTGAATCTCTATGTCACAGGTGTACTTTCCTGGGTGTAGGGATGGGGGTCACAAACACTACTACCCTACAGTTCTGCCAAGTAACACACAAATCTGTTTGTTTATAAAGGCTTGTCTTCATATTAAACTAACTTGTATAGTTTGAAGTTATTCATTTACTCCACACTTGCTCATAATCTCTTGGGGTCAGTGACGCACGGTTCACACCAGGGCCTTCATGCAACAAGCTTGCACAAAAACCTGGCGTATGCGTACCATCCATCCATCCATGTTCTAACACTTGTCCCTTTGGGGGTTGCGGGGGTGCTGGAGCCTGTCCCAGCTGCATTCGGGCGGTAGGCGGGGTACACCCTGGACAAGTCGCCACCTCATCGCATGGCCAACACAGATAGACAACATTCACACTCACATTCACACACAAGGGCCAATTTAGTGTTGCCAATCAACCTATCCCCAGGTGCATGTCTTTGTAGGTGGGAGGAAGCCGGAGTACCCAGAGGGAACCCACGCAGTCACACGTGCAACTAGCAACATGCAGGCACAGCATAAGTTGGGTAAAATCCGTTGTGAATTTTGCCAGCTAGAAAAAACTGTTTCTAGTATCTTTTTAATCTGTGAGTCAGCATGTTTTAATGACCCTGAGGAACAAAATAAGAGATACGAAAGATTTACCGTGCCCTTTGGAGAAATCGTGGAATAAAGGGCTGGTTTCTCTCTCCCCAAACTCCTCAGCATGGTTGATGAGAGCCTGTCTGACTGTCTTGCTTCCAGCCAGGACAACCACCTTCTTGAGTCCCAAGTAGACGGTAAACACAGGTCCGTACCTTTTAGAGAGCTAAACATCTAAGGGTTAGGTCGATACAAAAAAATGCACTTAAATGAGCCCTATTATGCAAAACCAATTGGTACCTGCTGTTGTGTATTTGGGATCTACATAAGTCCCGAACATCAAACCGTGGAGGCATTGTGGAGATATTTATAAAATAATCTTGCCTTCCTTCATACTTCCTCAAAACGAGCCGTTTGGAAGTTTCTCTGACCTGTGACGCTTGCTGCCCTGCAACTTCAGCGAAAATATCCATATATGGTAAAATTTCCCCCAAAGTGCTTTGTGTGAGTCCGCCATTGTAGTCCGCGCTGTAGTCAATAACATCCTTTTTCCTCTATCCTCTTGTTGTGGGGCAGACTTGCTCGTACATGCACATACATCCTCCGGCGTTGCCATTTTTAATACAAAAGTAGCGTCAAGTTCAAACTTAATCAGTCATGGAAGCGCTAAAACCTACAACACGGCTGACGGGGAGAAGACGCTGTCAAAGTGGAGGCACGTAAATAAGACCGCCCACAAAATCCTGAACAGACGGTTAAAAAGTGGCAAGAGGATGGTCTGTAAAACATAATCTATGGACAATTTTGACCAAAACACCACCATTATATGTTATGTAGACCACAAGGAAGGGTAATAATAGTGTAGAAAAAAATGATAATATGGCCCTTTTAAAGATCAGTATGAAAAGCAAGAATGACTCACGTCAAAAAGAGACTTATCAAGCCACTGAAGATCCAACTGATGCAGGTTACCAAGCAAGGGAAGGCGTCTGGGCCCAGGAGGATTCTTCTGTTTATCTTGGAAAGTCCAAATGGAGTACAAAAGGTGGACGGCCAGCAAGCCTGCAAGAAGCCCCAACCAGGAGGCCAAAGCAGGAGCCTGCAGGAGCTCTTCAAACATGCTGTGTCAGGGCACGCACCTTCACAAACACACTTGCTGCACACGCTCAGTGGCTCTCTATAAAAGCTGAGGAGGATCTGTTCCTCCAATCACACTCCAGTGGGCGTGTTTGGCCTTGTCAATGAATCCCCTTAACAAAATTAATTAATTTAGACAAAGCATGCTAAGTTCATAGAGGCATGTAAGTTGATCAACACCTTGTACTCACTCTGTACTACTTGACAAAAGTGCATTGTTGAGATTCTCTACATACGACATAGAACAAACTTTCAGGTTAAAAGTTCATTTTTGGGGGGCGAAAACTCTTGTGTCCTCAAGAATAAAGACGTGTTTTGAGAGCAATCGTGCATTCTTTTATATTGCCAGAGTGTCAAAGAAATCCAGTTACTGATTGACGAAAACATACATTCTAGCAGGTGTATAACCATACTTGCCAACCTTGAGACCTCCAAATTTGGGAGATTGGGGGCGGGGGGTATATTTATTGCTAGAATTCACTGAAATTCAAGTATTTCTGTCAGTGTTCATTTATTTACACATATACACACACATAACACTCCTCTCTACTCATTGTTGTATTTGAAAGTGCAATGCTTTGCAGCCAGTAGAACAGCCTTTAAAGGAGTATAGGTATGGGCAGCATCTGTGAAAGCAAGATGAAGGTGTTCCTGTGTTATTTCATGTATGGTAATCAACAGAAGGATGTTGTTCTGGCTCAAGGACTTCAGAGCGGAGAGAAGACAGGATCTGCCCAATTTCCAGACGACCTCTTTTTGAAGTATTTTACAAACTCTCTTTTAACTATTTTATGGAACTCTTTTTGAACTATTTTACGACCTCTTCTTTTGAACTATTCTGTAACCAAAGACAACGCTGTTTACGACCCACTTCCCTCTGGAAGTGGAAGCGGTGGTCAGGTGGTCGGAGAAAGTCAAATAAAGAAGGAGTGCAATCTTTTGGCAGAGCGTGCTAAGATACTGTACAAGGGTACAGTGTAAAGGCGACTCTCCTCAATATTGAGTCCAAATTGAATTCTGTCTCTGTTTGATTCTTTGCCTCTTGTCTTGTTTAATAGATGTCATCAGTGTTTGAACCTGACACCCACCCTCACCCAACGCCTTTGCCACTTCAAACCCTCCGCGGTATGATGGCTTACAGAGCGGCTTCGGGCCAGATGACCGGAACCCTGTCACACAAAAAAACGACAAATGTGCTGACTTGCTTTACGACATACGTCACTCCCCCTTTCACCATTTGTTAAAAAGACAGGAGTTGATGTGAACGCCTACATGGAAGAAGCTACAAAAGAAATGAAAAGTTTTGTCTGAGGAGACAAAAGGGAGGCTATACCTGGACAATCAAGGATCAACATTGTCCCGGTTTTTACTCGATGGCGTGAGCTCAAAGATGAGGAGGGATTTTTGGTCAATACTGCCTTGACTGCTAAACTAGTAAGTGACCTTCGATGCTCAAATCAAAATGATAATGCTAATGCTAGTGAAGTGTAATTCTGGTCTTGTCACCCCCTTCCGGGCAGGAGGGCGACACAGCAGTGCAGCTGGATCAAAAGAGACGTCGGAGACGCTTTATTGAGCAAAAAGTTGCTTTATTACAAGTGAGTGTCATTAAACAGGTCTGCAGTACCCGGAGGAGCTTAGTTAAAAAAAAATGAAGGAATCCTAACTTGGAGAAGCCAAACCATCAGTCATTTATTCTAGTGACTGGGAAGACAACAGATGTATACTATAACTTGTAGGTTGACGTTTAAGATAAACATGGAATCTCTCCGCCCGGATAGAGCTATCACTTTTGCATTCCGAAGCCTGGTTTTATTGCTTCTTCTCGTGAGAGAGCTAATTCCAGTCCACATGCGAATGTCCAACTAAAGCTCCTTCTCAACCATTATTTACTTAAACCTTTTGGTTCGCTTTCTCCAAATTGAATATAAACATTCACCATATGTTGAAAATAATATGAGTCCATTAATTCACTTCACTAGCTATCGGAAATGTGCGTGGTAGCAATAAATAACCACCAGCTTGATAGTTTGCAGTTCTACACTGACACCACCAGGCCACGCAACAAACTCAAAAGTACTGTATAAAGAAAAAAACAATGTGATGACTGCAAACTGCAGATATAAAGTTTGAGTAAAATTTGTAGGTTCATACCGTGGATACTTCCTACTGATCGGTAATATTAAATCCTTGTGGTGATGTTGTGTGCTATATGCACTAATCTTCATTGTAAATGTGGTCTTACTTCTGGCAAAACACTACCGCTTATGTCCACTGGTGTCGCCAAAATTAACCAAAACTGAAAGTTCTTAACCCTTGTGTAATGTTCATATTGTTGTTACTCAGCCAGCGATTGTGAGTCTGATGGACCCGTTGCATTTTGTGGCTTTTAATGCCTCACAATAAAACACTTTTATGTTAAAATACTGAACAGATGTTTACCTTATCCCAATAAACATCTGTTCAGTATTTTAACATTAACACAAACGCTGGGTGAGTAACAACAATATGAACGTTGCACGGAAAATTTCTCTGCCAGTTTCTGCATCCCACAGGGATTCTTCTTTTGTGTTTCTGCACCTGCGGTTCCCACACAAGGTTGCAACATTGTTTGTCAACACTGTCTGCTCTCATTTTCTCGCACATTTGACCCTCTGATGTTCTGTGTACCTACACTCTGTGCTCCTCCTGTCTAGGCCTGCTGTGTGTGTGTGTGTGTGTGTGTGTGTGTGTGTGTGTGTGTGTGTGTGTGTGTGTGTGTGTGTGTGTGTGTGTGTGTGTGTGTGTGTGTGTGTGTGTGTGTGTGTGTGTGTGTGTGTGTGTGTGTGTGTGTGTGTGTGTGTGTGTGTGTGTGTGTGGTACACAGAACATCAATTTCCACACTTCTATTAGCCCCGGGTCCAATGGACCCGGACATCTTATATGTAATAGAAATGTGTAGGGGGGGTGTATGCTGTGTGGTCATTAAATATGTATGCTGATATATGTTCTTCGCAGAAAATGAGCCAAAGTCAGTGAGTCTCAGTTTGAAAAGTTAATTAATTGTATAATTTTTCTTTTAGTAAAAAATGAAAACGGGTCCTACAGACCCGAACACCACACAAGGGTTAAGTAGGGCTTTAAGTGCAATGAAAATAAAGTTATATTCGTATATTCTATTCTAAATACAATCAAATGTTTGTATTGCATATTGTTATTGTAATTTTCCATACCCAAAATGTTTTCCCTTTTTTCAAAATATGATAGATATATAAATTGTATTTTTAAATAACAAAGGTATTTAAATCCTTTTCAAAACAATAAATAACAAACACAAAATGATGGCCACAAGTGTTGGAATTTTGGTTGAATTATTGCACTATGCTTTATTTTGTTTGACTTTAACAGATTATTAATAATTGTATTATTAGGAGAAAGTGACGGGATCGCGGGGTTGGCTGGAGCCTATCCCAGCTGCAATCGGTTGGAAGGCGGGGTACACCCTGGACAAGTCGCCACCTCATCGCAGGTCCAACACAGATAGACAGACAACATTCACACTCACACACTCGGGTCAGTTTATTGTTGCCATTCAACCTATCCCCGGGTGCATGTCTTTGGAGGTGGGAGCCTAGGGATCAAACCCAGGACCTTCTTATTGTAACCCCTGTTCCACCGTGCTGCCCATCAGGACAATCTAAATTTGCATGATCTTATTTATTCAAGATAGAATCCACGAAATAAAAAACTTAATGTATTTGGTTTTGGACCACTTGAACATAATTCCAAACACTAATATAAAGTATAAGTCAACCATTTCAAAGTGTTTCAAATGTCACATTGTGGACATTATTTGCAGTACTTTGATATTTTATAAAATTATAATGTTAATAATGTTAATCATTATTCCTAAATTGATAGACTGAGTGCAAAGGTATGAGACACTCCTTTTACTTTTATCTAAACAACTCCTTCTCAGTGGCAACTCACAGCACACAACTGGTGTGGTAGAGGACTGAGGGTAAAGCCCACCACTGGAGTCAAATCCAGCTGGTCCTCCGACATCCCGGGTGCAGGGGTGAATCGAAAGCGCTGCAGGATGTGTGTGAAGAAGAGGAAGAGCTCCATCCGGGCCAGACCTTCCCCAAGACAAGCCCTGCGGCCTGCAAAGACAATATTTGTAAATCTAAAAAAACAAATACTGTAGCTTAATAAAAGACAGAAAGAGAGGTTGTACCTGCAGAGAAGGGCAAGAAAGCATCCCTCCTGATGAATGTACCCTCCTCGTCCAGGAAGTGGGAAGGGTTGAAGGTGTTTGGTGTCTCCCACTCACTCTCATCATAGAGGACAGATGTCAGCAGAGGGAGCACAGTGGTCCCCTTGGTGCACCAAGTAAGAAAAAACAATAACTATTTTTTTACTTGATTGGGATCCTTTATTCATGGAGCAGCAGCTGACCTTTTCAATGAAGTATCCCTGGAAGGTGACGTCTCTGCTGGTGCTGTGAGGGATGGACGTGGGGACAATGTTGGAGAACCTCTGTGTCTCGTGGATGACAGCATCGATGTAAGGCAGGTTCCTCCTGTCCTCCATTGTGATCTGACGGTCTCCCACCACCCTACTAAGCTCCTCCTGGACCCGATCTGCAGGAAATAGACCACTGATAGTAATGCCACTCTACCACTACTCTCTCATGCAACCACTGTTAGTCATGTGAATTGCATTATTATAATGATTTGCACCTTGTATTTTAGGGTACTTGGCCATTAAAAGTAGACTCCAGCGAAGAGTGTTTGATGTTGTGTCCGTTCCAGCGCCAAACAAATTCATCACGCTGCTGACCAGGTTTTCATCATGGTAGTGCACCTTCTGAGCATCAGACTCCTAACAAAAGAAAACATATTTGTTATGCGCATGGTTGCATTAAGGAGACTTGAAAATGTAAACACAATGACGTCTTACCTCCAGACTCTGTTTACGTGTGCAGAAAGCATCGACAAAGCACCGACATATGTCAGGATTGAAAGTCTCCCTTAGTTTGTTTATCAATTGCAATAAATTGTGTTTGTTGATCTCCACATTCTTCATTGAATCCCTCCAGTTTTTAAGCCAAGGACCCAGCCATGGAAACACATTGTAGATCTGTAATGGAGCAAACTTGACATTATACCCTTCAGTGCATTTTTGGTAAATATTATTATTCCTGGTCAATACAAATATCAATATTATATAATATACAACGATATTGTCGATTTAGTGAATTTATGATGTACATAGCCATTATACTCAGGGGACTTATAAATAAAAGTGCTGCTTTTGTAACATCCAAACAGTCTAAAAGTTGCAATCTACACAAGTTAAGTTGTTTTTTCTAAAACCCAACATTATTGTCACTTTTACACTTAAACAATAATTGTGACAAGGGAATTGTATTGCAAATATTACAGTGGGTTCCCAAACAATAGAGCTGTATTTTACACAAGGTTGAATGCAGAGGCTTTGTAACAATGAAGAATACACATCTTTTGAGGGAAAGAACTGGCAAAGGAGGCAGAAAAAAGGCAGCTTATGGCGCTGCCTAAAAAGAAAGGAAAGGTGCTGGGAAAAGAACACCTGATCTCAAATAGAGTAACAGGGGCCAACCTCTATCAGCTGAAGGGAGTGCTAGGAGATCTCCCTTTCACTGCACCAGGAGACTTTCCAGGATGAAAGGGGCAAAACTTTGAGGATTGCTGATTCTTGGCTGAGGACCGTGCAGCTAACCCATGGTGTGACAGGCAGAAATGCCCTGCAGGAAATTCCACTGGATGGCATCAGGCGAAGAACGCACTGGGAATGGGCGGCTATTTACCCAACCCACATGTCCCTAGAAAGAGTGACAAGTTACGAAGAAGAATTCAAGATAAAAACTAGCTGCAGGCTCTCCGAGAGGCGGGATGAAAGATGGGCCTAACAGGGGGGAAAACACAGTAACGACCCCAATGAAAAAGATAACGATTGCACCACAACTCCAGTCAACGAGGAGAAGATCATCCGAAAGTGTGCTTGTGGATGGTAAAACTGTTTTGAGGGGTAAGAATCCACCAGGAGAAATTTAAGTGTCCTCAGAAAGGCAATCAGCAACCATTTAAACAAGAGGGACCAAAAGCCTTGTCGAAAACTGTTGAACACACAAAGGGCACAGATGAGGGATGCCCCCTGGTGAAGGAGGAACTCCTACATGCGTGCTGAAACCCGTCCCCAATGCCATACATAGAACAGAGCCACTAGTAAAGATCAAGAAGCCAGCTAAAAAGAACAAAATCAAAAGAGGAAAGTCCATCGGTATAGAGTCATGGCACAAATTGGATATATACCTGAGAGACACTGGAGGCACTGTTGCACAGAGGCATTGAAACCAAGATTAACCTATTTGGAAATGTAATATATGAATTTATTCTCAAACAGAGGACTGCCCATAGAGAAAAGAGAAGATGATAAATATAGTTTCATTCAGCTTGTACAAAGGCGCTGATAACTCTGCAAAAAACTGGAAAAAGGCAACGGAATGAGAGAGAAGGTCTGAAAGCAGGATAGGTGGAGATCCGGCAAAGGCTCGCCAGGCTTCACAGACCTAAACTCATCGGCAACCATAGCCAACAGAAGTGGAGCGAACCATCTTCTTTAAAGACCATTCAAGCATGCCAGACAACTGTTGGAAGAAAATTATTTTGGGAAGCTCAAAGTCATTAAAGAACAAATGGAACAGCATTTTCTAATGCAGTAGACTGGACAACTCCTTATGAACACCAGAGTATATTCAACAGCCTGCACCACGAAGAGCAGAATTCTAAACTATGCCCCACAAGATTAGCAAAGTCAGGCAAGTTGTTAAGAAGGCAAGGTCTTCTCCTGCATCTGTCTCCAATGGAGTCCCATACCTTGACAAAATATGTCCCAATGTACTAGAGCTGTTTTGGTACCTAATGAGAACAGCATGGCAGAAACACCTCTTTGCATCAGAGTGGAAAAGAGCGGTAGCAGTCTTCATCCCCAAGGAATCAAATGCCAAAGACATCAGCCAATTCAGAAAAGCCGTGCTAAACACATAAGGGAAGATCTTTTGCTCTGTGATGACTATTTTGACACCAACTGCAATGGTGTCAAGCACCATACAATCATCTGGGACCAAATCCGTCATTGATCCAACTGCAGAGGGAGTCGGGCACGCTGAGCTGGTAGAGCTCGTCTCGTAGCAGTCCAGGGAGGATGGTGTTGAAGGCAGAGCTGAAGTCCACAAACAGGATCCTAGCGTAGGTTCCTGGGGAGTCCAGATGCTCCAGGATGAAGTGGAGGGCCAGGTTCACTGCATCATCCACAGACCTGTTGGCTCTGTAGGCGAACTGCAGTGGGTCCAGGAGGGGGGCGGTGATGTCCTTGAGGTGGGGCAGGACCAAGCGCTCAAAGGACTTCATGACCACAGACGTCAGCGCAACCGGCCTGTAGTCATTTAGTCCTGTGATCCTTGCTTTCTTGGGGACAGGGACAAAACGAAAAACGTCAGGAGGCAGTACACCGCTCAACTGTCTGACAAACAAATGGGGAGAACTGCCATGGAGCAGTTAAAAGACAGTCTGACAAGGATACACTAAAGCCAACTTGGGAAATACAAGGTATGGTGCATCCACTTCACTCTCAAAAAAGGCCGCTGAAAATGAGCGAGGTCCCCTCATCCACAGCAAGTAAGATGGATAGAAAAGTCAAATCATTCATCAGAAAGTGGTTGGTTGCCAGGGTGCCTCTCTGAAACAGCCCCTATTGTAACTGTTATTGCAGTGTATCAAGTTTGGTACATGCAAGAGAAAATCAGGCTGGTTCTTGCGCTAAGAGAACCCACTGATCAATGAATAAGGAACGTAAACGCTAAGGTTCCATTGTGGAAGAAAGTGGAACGCACAAACTAAAGTCGTGCGAACCGTCGCTAAGCTGCAACATCAGGAGATTGTCGGCAGACTCCAGGCAAGAAGAGCAGCACAGGGATCAGGGGAGGTAAGGATAGAGGAAGAGTGCTATAAGATCAAGGCTGTGTTACAGGGCCACCATGGAAGCTGTACAACCTGGGAGGGAGTTATCAGCCGTAACAGACTTAGATTACTGATTCACTAAACCTACGACACACTCTTTTTGTCCTTGCAGCGCCCACCAGCGGTTTGGGAATGAGGTATACTGTTACCTCTGCAATACCCTGAACGCAAGCCTCCAGCTCATCCTGTCAGGCTGTAAGACTGCCCTCTCTCAGAGACGCTATAGATGGTGCCACGACCAGATCCTGAGAAAACTTGCCAATGTGCTGAAGAGGTGTGCAAAGACAACCAAGAAGTCAACACCAATAGAGAACCACACCAACTTTGTCACGGGAGTTGGGGAACAGGAAGATACACCATATCAAAAGGAAAGACCATGACGCTTTTCTCCATGAGGGAGACATGAGGGTTGACCTTGACAGGAAACTTTGGTACCCTATAGTGATAACTATTGTATTATTTGCTATGACATTGTTGTTTGGTCCACCAACTTAGTCAATGCACCTCATTACATTGATGATTCAACAGGAGGAAGATATTGAGGCGGAATTTGAGCACAAGTAGGCCAATGACGTCAAGTTGGCTGGCGAGTGCAGAGGGGCTGGCTGGAAGACAACCATCTACCCACATGAGGTTGGATGCAAACACTTTATTGGAATGTTAACCACACACCTCTTGAGGGACGCACTGGAAGGGAAGAGGGCAGCAAAAAAATGGCAGCAAAGGCAGAAAAAGGAAGGTTTTGGCTCTGGCTGAGGAAGGACAGGTAGTGGGGAAAGAACACTTAACCCCAAAAAGAGACACAGGGGGCATCATCTAGCAGCTGTAGGGAATGACAGGGAAATGTCCCCTGTCACTACTGTGCCATCAGGAGATGTTCCAGGATGGAAGGGGTGAAACGTTGAGGTGGTTGGTGGTTCCTAGCTGATGAACCTGCAGCTGACCCACGAGCACTGGAGGAGGTGCGACAGGCAGAAATGTCCAGCAAGAAATTACACCTCCCAGTATGTTTACTATAATGCAGTCTAAAATGTGTATGTAAATGTAAATAAAGTCCATCTTTTTAGACACAACTATTAGTGTGCTTTATCAAGTGTCTCTAAAGCGTATAGGATCATAAAAGGAAAGGCATTGCAAATGTCTCATCTTTTTAGCCCCTATGAATACACAACGGGTTTATGGAGTACCACAATGGAAGCTGATCCAGACAGGCGGGTGGTTTCTTGGACATTTTTCACCATATCCTGGAGGACTGGATCTTTAAAGTCAAACCTCTCTCCGAACATGATGGCCGAAATGATATTTGAAGCCGCATAGCTGATGATCGTTGTTGTGTCAAAGGCTTTGCCTGAGAGGAAAGACAGAGTGCATGACTGTATCGACCACAGCAAATACAAATCAATACAAAAGTTACCTTTATGTTTTTCAAACTCTTCAATGAGGTAGTGACACTCCTCAGTGATTTTCTCCTCACTGAGCCTCTTGCCCATCCCAAAATCTCTCAGAGTTGTTAAGGTAAAGCGCCTCAATTCCTTCCAGCTATCGCCATTGGAGAATATTATGCCTGTAAGAAGATTACAAGTGTGTTTTTAATGGGAGAAAACATTGTTCTGTCTTGGGGATCCCTTTGTACCAAGTGTACTTTTCTGGGTGTGTGGCCAGGAGTCACTAACAGTTGTGCTCTACAGTCTTGCCTAGCAACATGCAAATCTGTATATCTATAAGGCTTGGCTTCACATTTGATCGTTGCTGCTTATTGTACAATGTACTTAGTTGAGAATGTTTTAATTTTTTTAAGAGATTTCTCCAATTCTTTTAGTCACTTTTTATGTAATAAAAACGAAGGGCAACAAATCTAGCATCTATTTCTGGTGTTACTGGCGACTGTACACGTGTTTAGAGACTGTTTAGATCAGTGGTTCTTAACCTGGGTTCGATGGAACCCTTGGGGTTCGGTGAGTCGGCCTCAGGAGTTCGGCGGAGGTCAAGACACACCCGACTCCTCGTGTAAATAAAAAACTTCTCCCTATCGGCGTACTATGGATACCCCCAAACAATATTCCCTCTAATTTTCCATCTGATTTACAGGTGTGTAATTTGTTGTGAGTTCATGTACTGTGTTGGTATTGTTCTTTGAACAAGGTGATGTTCATGCACGGTTCATTTTGTGCACCACTAAAAAACATATAACTTTGTTTTGAATTTGAAAAAAACATTTTTAAAATTTTTCACGAAAGAAGGGTTCGGTGAATGCGCATATGAAACTGGTGGGGTTCGGTACCTCCAACAAGGTTAAGAACCACTGGTTTAGATTATGTCGCGCCATGTTCGTGTCGAAAAGCGAGCCTCGTTAAAAACCGCCATTGTCATCTTAAATTGTGAAGATCGCTGTCTGCGGGTATATCGCCAATATATCAAAGTACGACCACAGTACGGACACGCTGCCTCCGCTCCAGACAACACCGTGCTTATGGCTGGTGGTAATGTGTACAGTATGTGTGTTATGATGGTCATTTTTCCCATGGTCTTTGAACACACCGTGTCGGCGGAGAATGAAGAAGCGTTGTGTTTCTAGGAGTGAAACACGGAGACAGACGTGTGTGCACGGAGGAAATACCGTATTTTCCGCACCATAAGGCGCCCCGTGTTGTAAGCCGCACCTTCAATGAATGGCATATTTCAAAACTTTGTTTACCTATTAGCCGCCCCGTGTTATTAGCCGCACCTACGCTACGCTAAAGGGAATGTCAAAAAAACAGTCAGATAGGTCAGTCAAACTTTAATAATATATTACAAACCAGCGTTCTAACAACTCTGTTCACTCCCAAAATGTAATGTGCAATTGTGCAATCACAAAAATAGTAACACTCAAAATAGTGCAGAGCAATAGCAACATCAATAACTCAACGTTGCTCATACGTTAGTGTCACACAACACACAAAATAAACATTTAAAGCTCACTTTCTGAAGTTATTACTCATCCACAAATCCCTCAAATTATTCTTCTTCGGTGTGCTTCACTTGTTTATTAACACCATCTGTGATGTGGACGCGCATGCAGTCGTAGATCAACAGGGACAGAGCTGCGTGAAAAAAGTCACCCGGTCTCTCCGCTCATCTTTTCTTCATCCATCCATCCCTTCGAGTTAGCTTTTATGATGACGCCGGCTGGAAAGTTCTCTTTTGGCAAGGTCTTCTTTTGAATATCACCGTGTGTGGAAGTTTCTGGCCGTTAGCATGGCAAGCTAGAACCACGGTGAAGACGACTTCACAAATTCACCGTACGTGTTCCCGTTGTACCCACAGTGCGGTTCACATGAATATCAAAAGTCAGTGGAACCTTGTACGCGTGTCTCTTAGTAGGAGACATTTTGTGGTCTTTACAGAAACACACAAATGAAATTAAACGTAATATCCGCGCGCTTCTTCATCTACGGGGGCGGGTGATCACCTTGGCGGTTGCTTACATTAGAAGAAGAAGCGCTTCCTCTTCTATGGGGGCGGTTGCTTACCGTAGAAGAAGAAGTGCTTCCTCTTCTACGGGGAAAAAAGATGGCGGCTGTTTACCGTAGTTGCGAGACCTAAACTTTATGAAAATAAATATTAATATTAATCCATATATAAGGCGCACCGGGTTATTAGCCGCGCTGTCAGCTTTTGAGAAAAATTGTGGTTTTTAGGTGCGGCTTATGGTGCGGAAAATACGGTACTTGTTGGAATTGGGCCCGCTGTCAGCATAAAATTGGCCATAAAAGCTAAAAAATAGTGTCAGACCTTGTTTGTTTTCTCCTGGATGTTTAGGAGAAACCCTTAACGTAGTTAAACCGGATGTATAGCGTAGCGTTTTTATTTTGAAGCCAGAAAAGTGTGTGATTGGTTTGAGAACGTGTCTTCACATGTTTTGATTTCGGATCGATGGTTTGCAATAAAAAGTCTCCTTTCGACATCCTGCTGACCGTCTTTAATTTCTGTTGAGCTTTTATGTCATCTATAACAATCTAAGTGTTATGTTATTACTGCACCTTAACCGTAATCTGAACACACAAGTGAAGCACCACCCACCTCTAGAACGACACACGCAGTAGGCGTTTGCTGAGGGATGTTGTCTCTTCTTACGGCAAAAAATAGTCGTTTCTTGAACCTGATATTTCCATAATGTACCCTTTTTTTATCCATTTCTGCTTGCATCAGTAGCAAGTGAACTGCAGCCAAGTTCCCCTGCTACGGCAGGGCAAGAGGGTCAAAAAGGAAATGTTTGCGGTAATCGACCGTTAAAAAAATTGTGCTGTTATTGAAATTCATAGTTAAGACGTTATTATCGAGTTAACTTTGACAGCCCTAATAATAATACAAAATTATTATCCTAATAATACAAAATGTGGATCGTTACGATCATGCCTTAATAAAGAAGCTGTTAATAACGCTGAACAACTTCGCTTTTTGCACCATAATCTTGTGCCACTTAATTGGGACTACTAATTCAGAATCAGAATCAGAATCAGAATAGTTTTATTGCCATTGTTTGAGAACGGGTTCACAAACTAGGAATTTTTCTTGGTGCAATCGTGCAACATAAAACACATATAACACATATTTGGTAATAAAAAGAGCTATAACTGAGCTATCAGATCTTGTTATAGACTTAGAAGGAATTCAAGGAATTCAAGGAGCTGCTGTTAGGAGTTATTGTTCATGTGCCTGATGGCCGAGGGGAAAAAACTGTTCAGGTGGCGGGAGGTGTGGGTCTGGATGGAGCGTAGTCTCCTGCCTGAGGGGGGGAGGGGAAAATAGCGTGTGTCCAGGGTGAGAAGAGTCAGCTGTGATCCGACCCACACGCCTCCTGGTCCTGGAGGAGAACAAGTCCTGGAGGAATGGGAGCTTGCAGCCAATCACCTTCTCAGCAGCATGTACGATGCGCTGCAGTCTATGCTTATCCTGGACTGTGGCACCGGGGAACCACACTGTGATGGAGGAGGTCAGGATGGACTCTATGATGGCTGAGTAAAACGGCACCTTAAGTTTCCTCAGCTGCCGCAGGAAGTACATCCTCTTCTTGTCCTTCTTGATGAGGGAGCTGATGGTCGGCTCCCACTTGAGGTCTTGGGTGATGGTGGTGCCCAAGAAACGGAAGGAGTCCACAATGGGGACGGGGGTGGGAGAGTCAATCAGGGTGAGGGGGGATGGTGGGGCTGTGACTTTCCTGAAGTCCATGATCATCTCCACTGTTTTCTGGGCGTTCAGCTCCAGGTTGTTGAGGCTGCACCAGGACGCCAGCCGGTCTACCTCTCTCCTGTAGGCGGACTCATCGCCATCCGAGATGAGCCCGATGAGGGTGGTGTCATCCGCAAACTTGAGCAGTTTTACGGACTGGTGACTGGAGGTGCAGCAGTTTGTATACAGGGAGAAGAGCCAGGGGGAGAGTACACAGCCCTGAGGAGTACCAGTGTTCGTGGTTCGACTGTCCGAGACAATCTTCCCCAGCCGCACGTGCTGTCTTCGGTCTGTCAGGAAGTCATTGATCAAACTGCAGAGGGAGTCGGGCACGCTGAGCTGGTAGAGCTTGTCTCGTAGCAGTCCAGGGAGGATGGTGTTGAAGGCAGAGCTGAAGTCCACAAACAGGATCCTAGCGTAGGTTCCTGGGAAGTCCAGATGCTCCAGGATGAAGTGGAGGGCCAGGTTCACTGCATCATCCACAGACCTGTTGGCTCTGTAGGCGAACTGCAGTGGGTCCAGGAGGGGGGCGGTGATGTCCTTGAGGTGGGGCAGGACCAAGCGCTCAAAGGACTTCATGACCACAGACGTCAGCGCAACCGGCCTGTAGTCATTTAGTTCTGTGATCCTTGCTTTCTTGGGGACAGGGACAATGGTGGAGGTCTTAAAGCAGGACGGCACGCGGCATAGCTCCAGAGAGGTGTTAAAATGTCAGTGAAAACAGAAGCCAGCTGACCCACACAGTGTCTGAGAGTGGAGGGGGAGACACCATCCGGCCCGGGGGCCTTCCGCGTATTCAGCTTCAAGAACTGCCGGCGTACATCCTCTCCTCGGATGGAGAGGGCCATTACAGTCCTATGATGTTCTTGGAGTCCTGTGATGTCCTTGGAGTCCTTTGAGTCCTTTAACTCCTTTAATGAAGTGCTGGCATTGGTGGGGAGGGTGATGGTGGGGGGAGCAGGGCTTTGATGAGCTGAAGGCCGTTCATGACGACAGTAATGTGTGTTGAGGCCCTGAGCGAGAGTCCGGTCATTCAGGGCCTGGGGGGTTTTGGGCTTATAGTTCGTAAGGGCCCTTAGCCCTCTCCAAACGGCCGCAGAATCATTGGAGCGGAACTGATCCTGTAGACAGTTAGAGTACACAGATTTAGCTTTTTCCACTTCCCCGTTGAAGTGGTACTTCGCTTCTCTGTAGGTACTCCGGTCCCCGCTTCTCCACGCAGCCTCCTTCTTCTTGCGCAGCTGTCGGAGCTTGGGTGTGAACCAGGGCTTGTCGTTGTTATAACAAGCCCTGGTGCGTGTTGGAATGATGCGCACCTCATTGAACTGTATGTATGAGGTCACAGTGTCCGTATACTTGTCCAGATTGTCCGTGGCCACTCCAATTGCCTCCCAGTCTGTTGTCTCCCAACATGCACACAACTCGTCCACAGACTCGGCGGTGAAACAATTAATGGTCCTCATAACAGGTTTAGCCAGTTTCAGTCTCTGTCTGTATGAAGGGATTAAGTGCACCATCACGTGATCTGATAGTCCAAGAGCAGAGTGCGGGACTGCATGAAAAGCCTTGCTTAATGTAGTGTAGCAGTGATCCAAAGCGTTCTCCTCTCTGGTCGGGCATTTAATAAACTGTCTATACTTTGGTAATTCCTGGCTCAAATTTCCCTTGTTAAAGTCACCAAGCACGATAACAAGAGAGTCCGGAAAAGACCGTTCCACATGTAAGATCTGTCCTGCAAGCGTGTGCTGAGCGTCACGCACGTCCGCGCCGGGTGGGATGTAAACAGCCACCAGAATGAATGAAACAATCTCACGCGGTGAGTAAAAGGGCTTACAGTGAATGAAAATATATTCCAGAGAAGGAGAGAAGTGTTTGGATATCACTGTCACGTCTGTACACCAGCTGTTGTTGACAAAGAAGCAGACTCCACCGCCTCTTTTTTTGCCGGAGAGCTCCGCGTCTCGGTCCGCGCGGAGAAGATGAAAGCCATCCAGTTGAACCGCGCTGTCCGGGACACTCGCGCTCAGCCATGTCTCCGTGAAGCACAGCACACAAGATGAGAAAAGTCCTTGTTCCTTCTCATCAGCAACGCTAGCTCGTCCATCTTGTTGGCAAGTGAGCAGACATTGGAGAGAAAGATGCCTGGTAGAGGCGTGCGTAATCCCCGTCCGTGGAGACGGACAAGGGCGCCCGCTCTCTTTCCTCCTCTTTTGATCACAGAATGGACCAAATCCGCAGCTGACGCTATGATGACTGGTAACAAGTCCATAGGGATGATGGATCTGATGTTCAGTAGCTCTTCGCGGGTGTAAGAGCACCCGGACACACAATTTACGCACAAAAACAAACAAAACAGAGCGCACGAGAGCACCGAGGCAGCCTTCATCGGCGCCATGATGATGTAATTGATTTAAGAGTCACACATTTGGCCAATTCTATTTAACTTTGTTTTCTTTACTTTGTCAAACTTCATGGAGCTATTCATTTATTGAAATGTGTATATATGTGTATTGTAAGAAAATCATTGCACTTTTTGTTTTTCTATGTATTTACTTGTTTTTTTTAAATAAACATGCTTAATGCAGATAACAATGAAGACAACACATGACGTAAGTGTCTATATTAGCTATAATAGCCTACTATCAAAATGACTATGTGTCACAGGCTGAAGCAAATCTTCGTTGACAGAATTGTTGAAATTTAATATTTATTCTACCGTATTTCCTTGAATTGGCGCCGGGAATATAGTATTCGCCTGCCTAGAATTACAGCCGGGTCAAACTTGTTTCGCAAAATAATTAGCGCATGCTTGGCACTTCCGCCGGGTCAAATATGAGTCATTAAATGACTCCCGCCTCCAGGTGGTAGAGGGCGCTAGTGATCCTTCTTGCGACTACCAGTACTGCAGGAGACAGGTACTGCAGAAGAAGACAACAAGCAGCAAGCATGCAGCAATTGTTTGCTTGCACTTTTAACATGGAGGATTACATATCTAAAATAAAACCGTTTTCTAAACTGGACTTTCAATCGAAGCAGGAGGTAATAATTAAAGGAATATCTCCAGAGACTTTTAAAATTGAAGAAAGATGAGAACGACTGCCTTTGATCAGAAGCAGCTGCACATGGACCCATCTACAAGTAAAGGTAAGATCATAATAACGTTTTTTTTATTAAATGTGTTTTTAATGATAAGGTATGCGCCAGAGTGAGAAGAGGTTTTAAAATAATTAGAGCATGCTTGCTCATTCCGCATGGTTTTGGTAACCGCAGGAGTGAGAAGAGGTTTTAAATTAATTAGCGCCCCTGCGGCTATTCAAGGAAATACGGTACACATGTTTACAACATTAAAAACCAATAGTAAATCAGAGGCTACTCAGAAGGTGAGATAACTCATGCAAATTACTGGCTTTTTTAATGGCCAAAAGGTATAGATGTGGGTGTCCAAGGTAAAGGAAACATCAGGCTGTCTTCTTTTAATAGATTTATTACAATCTTTGGCAAGCTAGGTAATGTTTGCTGTGGTCTGGAACAACATGGCACACAAACAACGATCTGAAATGCAGCCAATATTACATACAGATAATGTGTCATGAGACATGCAAAACTAAATTATATACAAAGAGGATAAAAGTAAAGGATATTAAATGAGCTCTAATATACCTACAGATGAAGCATAATGATGCAATATGTACGTACATACAGCTAGCCTAATTAGCATGTTAGCATTGATTAGCTTGCAGTCATGCACTGACCAAATATGCCTGATTAGCACTCCACACAAGTCAATAACATCAACAAAGCGCACCTTTGTGCATTCCCGCACAGCATAAAACTTTTGGTGGACAAAATGAGATAAAGAAGGAGTGGAAGTTTTTATATGTAAACAAACAGTTGCGTCACAGTCCACACTATGGTGAGTTCAAAAACCGCCGAAATTAGTAGGACAAAACGATGTTCACCAAATACTCTCATCAGCGAAGCATACACACAAACATATTAAACAGTGGGCTTTCTAACAATTGGGAAGGTTTTTGTCATGTTTGTCCTCAAACAAAAAATGTACTAAAACAAAAACATTATTTTCCCCCATCTTTTTCCATTTTCAATCCTTTATTAAAAATGCTCCAGGGAGCCACGAGGGTGGCACTAAAGACCTGCATGAGGCTTGAGAGCCGCGGGTTGCTGACCACCGGTCTAACTTCTGTTCATCTTTGTTAGGTAGTTATCCTGAATTCTGCCATTAACAAGCAAATGCGATGTTTTTCGTGCATGTCCCTAAAACTTTTTTTTCATAAGTAAAAAAAGGCTTGCTAATTAGCCAGGTGTTTGATCTATGCATCCAGTCCGTGCAGCTAAATTTGCTTTGTGTGTCTGACTTATCTTTGTTCTGCATCAACCTTTAACCTCCAGTGGGACAGACTTACGTAAGTATCGCACTTTGTGTCATAAGCAATTGCTACTAGCAACTAGGAATGCAACAATCACGGATTCTCACTGTACGATAATAGTCTAGGTAATAATCACAGATTATTATGCATTGATTAATTTCACACTCACAATAAAATCACAAAAACATTCCTTAGAGATTTCAAAGTGTTATTACTGTTTGAAATAACAGTACTCAAATACTACAATTATAATAACAGTAAAAAGAAATACATCTAAACTAAAAGTATTATTAATAATATATCAACTCATTAATATTCGTATTAATAATAAAAGACAAAGATTAAATGTATTGATCCCCAGGGGAAAATGTTACTCATGTGGCTAATAAACTAAAGAGTTTATTTATTGTTAATAAATGTATTTTATGGATGTATGATTATATACTAAATGTATTCGACCTTTTAGCCCCAACTTTCTTTTGCCAGGTTTAGCAAATGGATGAGCCATCATCTTCAATGACTCCCTGGTTATTTTTTAAAAATCCAAAATGTTCCCACACTGCTGACTTCAGCTTTTATTTATTTATTTATATATATTTTTGCTTTGTCCTGCCACCATTTTTACGATGTCTCTCGATAGGTGCGTATAAACACGTGCACGGCTGGTGTAACTTTGTTTTTGTTCCGTGCAGGGTGTGCCGAAAATAACGCACCAGCATAAAGTCTGAGAAGGGCTGAAAAACACGAACTAAATAACTGTGACATTTCTAATCACGGTTAATAGTAAAACCTGTTATTTATTGCATCCCTACTAGTAGGGCTGTGAATCTTTGGGTGGCCCACGATTCGATTCAAAATCGATTCTTGGGGTCACGATTCGATTCAAAATCGATTTTTTTTTTTCAATTCAACACGATTCTCGATTCAAAAACTTTTTTTTTTTTTTTTTTTAAATGAAAACAATACACAACAATACCGTAATAATGCAATACAATTTCAAAACCAAACCCGACCCAGCAACATTCAGAATAGCAATAAACAGAGAAATTGAGAGTAATTGAGGACACACAAACATGACATGGAACAATCTAAAAGTAGTGAGACAAAAATGAATATTATCAACAACAGTATCAATATTAGTAACACATTGTGTCCAATATTTTCCACAATGATATAATAAGTCATATTTTAGGTTCATTTAATAGTTAAAACAAATTTAAATAATGGATCCCATATTCCAATATATGACTCATTATTATCTCAACTAAATGCAGTTTTTTCTACTGATATCATCTCCATAGCTTGTGTGTACCAGTCAGTATGAGTTGGACTATCAACATCCATCCATTTTTTAAATATTACCCTTTATGTTATTATGCATATTGAAAGAAATGCATTTTTACTCTTTGATGACACGTTACTAAATTGATGGAGATCCCCAAGAATACAAGTTTGCAGTGTCATTGGGATATTTATTTTAAGGACTGTGATTGCTTCTTTTGTTGTTTTCAACCATAACTCTTTTATTCTCTGACATTCCCACAATAAATGAACAAGAGTTGCCTCGGCTGCCCGACACTTCATACATACTGTAACTTGCTATCTACTACACCAATTTTAAACAGCTGAGAAGATGTAAAATACAATCTATTCAATATCTTAAATTGAGTCAGCTTATCTTTAAAGGCCTACTGAAACCCACTACTACCGACCACGCAGTCTGATAGTTTATATATCAATGATGAAATCTTAACATTGCAACACATGCCAATACGGCCAGGTTAGTTTACTAAAGTGCAATTTTAAATTTCCCGCGAAATATCTGCTGAAAACGTCTTGGTATGATGACGCTGCGGATGTGACGTCACGAGTTAGAAAGGACATTTTAGTCCAGCACCGCGGCCAGCTTAAAGTCGTCAGTTTTCATTGCAAAATTCCACAGTATTCTGGACATCTGTGTTGGTGAATCTGTTGTAATTTGTTCATTGCATTATGGAGAAAGAAGCTGAGCAAGCAAAGAAGAAAGTTGTCGGTGCGAAGCGGAGTATTTTGCGAGGGAAGTCAGCAACACAACACAGCCGGTGTTTCATTGTTTACATTCCCGAAAGATGCAGTCAAGATCGAAGAACTCGGACAACAGAGACTCTTACCAGGAGGACTTTGACTTTGATACACAGACGCCTGTAGAGAACTGGGACAACACAGACTCTTACCAGGATTACTTTGATTTGGATACACAGACGCAGACGCGGTACCGTGAGTACACAGCTGCGCTTCCAAACATTTGATCGCTTGCCCGTACGTGCGTGTCACGTACGTAACTTTGGGTAAATATATAAGCTTTATGAACCTTGCGTTAGGTGAACGGTCCTTTGGGCTGAGTGAGTGTGTGTGTTGTGCAGGTGTTTGAATTGTATTGGCGGGTTATATGGACAGGACCTAGTAGCTTGGAGGTAGGAGTTAGCATAACAAACACCTAGGTGTTTTTATGCGGGATTAATTTGTGGCATATTAAATATAAGCCTGGTTGTGTTGTGGCTAATAGAGTATATATATGTCTTGTGTTTATTTACTGTTTTAGTCATTCCCAGCTGAATATCAGGTCCCACCCACGCGCTTCCAAACATTTGATTGCTTGCCCGTACATGCGTGTCATGTACGTAACTTTGGGTAAATATATAAGCTTTATGAACCTTGGGTTAGGTGAACGGTCCTTTGGGTTGGTTGTGTTGTGGCTAATAGAGTATATATATGCATACTTGCCAACCTTGAGAGGGGTTAGGGGGTGGGGGGGTGTGTGGTTGGGGGTGGGGGGCGTGGTTGTGGGCTGAAACACTCAATTGCTCTGTTTATTGCAGTTCTGAGTGTTGCTGGGTCGGGTTTGGTTTTGGAATTGGATTGCATTGTTATGGTATTGCTGTGTATTGTTTTGTTGGATTGATTAATTTAAAAAAAAAAAAAAAAAAATTATTAAAAAATAAATAAAAAAATAGATTTTTTAAAAATGATAATCGATTCTGAATCGCGATTCGAATTCGAATCAATTTTTTCCCACACCCCTACCTACTAGCAACTTACATTATTAGGCTTTGTTCACACTGCAGGTCAATTCCTATTTTTTTCCCCATATGTGACCTTTGTCATTGTGAACAGTGCAATTCCGAACTTGTTTAAATCCACTTTCATAGGTGGACAATGAAGTGAATTAATTAACTCATATTATGTTTTGCATATGGTGAATGTTCATATTCATCTTGGAGAAAGCAAATCACCAAGTTTAAGTAAATAGTGGTATTTCAGTTTGAGGACATGGTAAGATAAGGCCCTTTAGTTTGACATTTGCAGGTGGATTGGATCACTTCTCGTAGGAAAAGAGGCCCTAATTGCGACTTCGGAATGCAAAAGTGATAGCACTATCCTTGAGAAGAGACTACCTGTCTAGCTCAACGGCAACATTTAAGTTTTGACTTAAAGCGATTGTTTTCCAGACACTTACACACGAACATCTCCTTTTATGGTCAAGATGTGCTCTCCTGACTTAGCACACACACACAGAGACCGGAAGGAGGACTATAAAACTGATGGTTTGGCTTCTCCAAGTTAGGAGGGACACATTTTCTTGAGAGACACATTTTCTTGACCTGACCTCCTCCAGGAACTGCAGTCCTGTACAATGACGCTCGCTTGTAATAAAGCAACTTTTTGTTCAGTAAAACCTGACCTCCTCCAGGTACTGCAGTCCTGTACAATGACGCTCGCTTGTAATAAAGCAACTTTTGGTTCAGTAAAACTTGACCTCCTCCAGGTACTGCAGTCCTGTACAATGACGCTCGCTTCTAATAAAGCAACTTTTGGTTCAGTAAAACCTGACCTCCTCCAGGTACTGCAGTCCTGTACAATGACGCTCGCTTCTAATAAAGCAACTTTTGGTTCAGTAAAACCTGACCTCCTCCAGGTACTGCAGTCCTGTACAATGACGCTCACTTCTAATAAAGCAACTTTTGGTTCAGTAAAACCTGACCTCCTCCAGGTACTGCAGTCCTGTACAATGACGCTCGCTTGTAATAAAGCAACTTTTGGTTCAGTAAAACCTGACCTCCTCCAGGTACTGCAGTCCTGTACAATGACGCTCGCTTGTAATAAAGCAACTTTTGGTTCAGTAAAACCTGACCTCCTCCAGGTACTGCAGTCATGTACAATGACGCTCGCTTGTAATGAAGCAACTTTTGGTTCAGTAAAACCTGACCTCCTCCAGGTACTGCAGTCATGTACAATGGCGCTCGCTTGTAATAAAGCAACTTTTGGTTCAGTAAAGCGTCTCCGACGTCTCTTTTGATCCAGCCGCACTGCCGTGTCATCCTTCTGTCCGTACGAGGATGGCAAGACCAGAAATACACATCAATATAAATCGGGTATGTTATCGAAGGACCAATACGTCAACAAATAGCGATAAGTGTCTTCGCCAAAATTGATGGTTGCAAAATAAATAGTTGACATCTGAGCAGAAAACATCATATGTTTGGAGAACTCATGTCAGAGTTTCACAACTCCTGCTCGTCCACACTCTTAATATTTTACGTGCAATATTTCAGTTCAGAAAATGTTGACTAATTTGATTGCACAAAGTCATTGAAATTGCCACAAAAGCGCCACTACTAAGACATAGAGACAGATACCACATTCACATTCATATGTGATGTTTGAGGTATTGCCACTGAATAAGAACCAGTCAACACTTTGCACACACTTGCTCGATACCAATACCAATAACCTACTCAGTGGCCTAGTGATTAGAGTGTCCGCCCTGAGATCGGTAGGTTGTGAGTTCAAACCCCGGCCGAGTCATACCAAAGACTATAAAAATGGGACCCATCACCTCCCATTACTCAGCATCAAGGGTTTGAATTGGGGGTTGAATCACCAAAATTATTCCCGAGCGCGGCCACAGCTGCTGCTCACTGCTCCCCTCACCTCCCAAGGGGTGGAACAAGGGGATGGGTCAAATACAAAGGGTAATTTCACCACACCTAGTGTGTGTGTGACTATCAGTGGTACTTTAACTTTACTAGAATTGAAGCCATGTTTACTCCTGTGACGTCATGATGTCATGTCTGCATGCGGGTAAGATTGCGTTCACATTAGGAATCACATTTTTTTTTGTTACGTGAACAATTACATGCAGAGATCAGATTTGACACAAAAAAAAAATCCTATTTGGACATCCTACACTGCAGTGTGAACGTGAAGCCTTAGTTGGTGACTTAGCATGTTTTCAAGACCCCTAGAGACATGGGAAATATTTACCGTGCCCTTTGGTGAAATCGTGGAATAAAGGGGTGATTTCTCTCTCCCCAAACTCCTCAGCATGGTTGATGAGAGCCTGTCTGACTGTCTTGCTTCCAGCCAGGACCACCACCTTCTTGAGTCCCAAGTAGACGGTAAACACCGGTCCGTACTTTTTAGACAGCTAAACAAATCAGGGTTAGGTCCATGCAACACGTGCACTTAAACATCAGTATGAAATACAAGAATGACTCACGTCAAATAGGGACTTATCAAGCCACTTGAGATCCAACTGATGCAGGTTACCAAGCAAGGGAAGACGTCTGGGCCCAGGAGGACGCTTCTGTTCATCTTGGAAAGTCCAACTGGAGTACAAAAGATAGACGGCCAGCAAGCCTGCAAGAAGCCCCAACCAGGAGGCCAAAGCAGGAGCCTGCAGGAGCTCTTCAAACATGCTGTGTCAGGGCATGCACCTTCACAAACACACTTGCTGCACACGCTCAGTGGCTCTCTATAAAAGATGCTCCTCCAATCACACTCCAGTGGGCGTGTTGACACAGCCTTGCCAACAAAATAGAAAGTTCACAGAGGCATGTAAGGTGATCACTATCTTCTAATGACAAAAGTGCAATGTTTGATTTCACTACTTTCTGGCAAAAAGTTCATTTTAAAATAGACCCAACTTTTACACTTCGATTTATTTAACATTTACAGGGAAATGTAAACCTAGTAACTTAAGGTTATGTTAATAATTTAACATGACACCTTGCATAATCATTTTGGTTTCACTGTCTTTCCTTACTTGTTAACTCCAGTCCAAAGTGAGGTCCTGAGGCAATTTGGGACCTGCAGCTCGAGTTGATAATGAAGCAGGTATCTTAAAGGCGTATAATAAAGCATACTGGGGCTGCAACTAACAACTAATTTGATAATCTATTAATCTGTCGATTATTACTTTGATTAATCGATTAATAATCGGATAAAAGAGACAAGCTACATTTCTATCCTTTCCAGTATTTTATTTAAAAAAACAGCATACTGGCACCATGTTCTTTCAACTTGCCAAATAAAACAAGGCAAATGTTACAAAAATGTTTTTTTTATAATGTGCACCATTGTCATGCACAATAGCAATAATTTTGCTTGGGGGAATTTCACACCTGGCTACTACCTATTCCAACCATTCTGCAATGTTGGATGCTGAATGTCTTTCCCCTAGTGGCATGGTCGTAAGGCAGACCGACTTCACGTTCCAGTCGTCTCCAATGTAATGGCATGTATTGCCAAGGTAGGCTTCCGTGGCTACACTTGTCCACACATCAGTAGGGAGAGCAATTTTATGTCAGTCTACACTGCTTGGAATGTCTGCTCGTACTTCCTCTCCATCAGTTTGGTAAAAGGGGTCCTCGAGGGAGCAATGTAACCAGGGTTGAGGACGTGAATCATTTGTCTAAAACCTTCAACCTCCACCATTGATAGTGGCCTCATGTCATCCATCCATCCATCCATCCATTGTCTACCGCGTGTCCCTTTTGGGGTTACCAACATATTCAGGATACAATCAGTCAATGCAGCCGCTTGCTGTGGTGTGCAGACCTTCCTTTGTACCAAGTCGCTAATGCTGGCTTGTTTCTTTCTGAAATGAGAGAAACCATATAATGAACATACATGGTAGCATCATTTGCATGTAACTAAATACATACCTCGTTTATTTAATTAATAATTTCTGACGTAAAAGGCAAATACGCCACCACATTAAAAAATAAAAAAGCTAAATTAAATAAATGGACATTGGGGATGCAGCATACACCAATAACAACACAGAAATGTAACTCATCAGATCAGAACTGGATCTAATGTGAATAATAAAGGATTCATTTTAGGCTGCCTCTGAATAATAGCATGAAATATTCCTGCACCTTCATAACATTTAGTTATACTAAAGCGTCACTCAAATCTAAATAGATTTATATAGCTTTATTGGGCCCGTCTACATTGATCCATTATGTAACCAACCTGAGATATTTCTGTCCGTTACGTTTATTTCCAAATTGGTAACCGTGCGTTTTCTCTCTCAAAACGGAGTTAAATGTGCCGGAGACACATTATCAGAATCAGAATCAGAAATACTTTAATAATCCCCGAGGGGAAATTAAGCATTTTCAGAGCAGACAAACGTTACAGGGAGACAGAACAGGATCGCTGACGGGTCTGCCAACTTCCGGCGCCCTGTACAAAAAAAGGTGAGAAACAGGTAAATGCTGGGGAAAGAAATCCAGTCTAAGCCTGGGTCCAGATTGAGGCCAAGGGGGAAAAAACTCATAGCCATAGCACACATAAACATGTGTGTAAGAGAGAAACATTAAAGAACACAAAGAACATTAAAGACATTAAAAGAGCAGAGGTGATGCAACCAGCCACTTCTACACATAGCCACAAAAGTAAAACAACAACAAAATAAAAACATATACACTGTGGTGGCCTCTGCGGTGTTCCACGCCATCATCTGCTGGGGTGGGGGGGAGCATGGCCAGAGACAGGAGCAGAGCCAACAAAGCAACCAATAGAGCCGACCCCACCTCGGCCGCCTACCAACTTTTGGCCAGTGTCCAGTCCGCAAGGATGAGCGAGGATACGTCCAAAGAACCCGAAGTGTCTGATACCTGCTCATTCAGCCAAGACACTGTGAAACTTGTCCGTCCCGGCGCTTAGCAGCCCTGCGTTGCAACAAAGGGATAACGTTAACGTTACTCACCAAAAAAAGAGCTGCTGTGCTGAACTCATGAATGCCTGTTGCCACTCAAAACAACACAGAAAATGAAGTTGTCGCACTCTCCAAAACGTTCCTAACACCCTGAAAGTTAATACACAACATTTGCTGCTGC
Source organism: Entelurus aequoreus (assembly GCF_033978785.1). Lineage (NCBI taxonomy): Eukaryota > Metazoa > Chordata > Actinopteri > Syngnathiformes > Syngnathidae > Entelurus > Entelurus aequoreus. The sequence continues at coordinate 19,900,045 of NC_084755.1, read as the reverse complement.
GCTTTCTTAAAAAACATCTCGTTAACAAAAGATTAAAAACACACAAAGAAGGATACAACGGATCAATGTTTTTTACTTATTTTTTATTTTATAATCCCTCCATTCATCCATTTTCCTTTATTTATAAATTTCAACATTCCCAAACAATTGAGAAAGAATAATAATCAAAATAAGTACAAAAACAGTACAAAACAGCACCAAGGGGTTGTAAACTCAATAAAGTAACTAAAATAGAATGCAAAATATATATATGTAACAAAGTGCAAAGCCATAGGCTCACACAAATTCAGTAAATAATTTAAATTTGGAACACAGCATCATAGTTTTCACAGCTTTTTGGTTGTTAGAGGTATAGAGTGTTTTAACATAGAGTTCTAATTCTTAACTTCTTAAGGCCCAAGCTGTTTGTTTACATGCTTTTTTTTTTATTTCTCTTTGCTATTTGGGCTTATTGGACCCTAATTAGAATAAAAACTAAGAATCATCTTTTGATATGATGTACTTAGTCCATAAAAAAAAAGGTAGAAAAGCGCTATACAAGTATAACCCATTTAAGTAACAAACGTGTACTTCATGTTTAGTGACATGCTAATTCTTATTTTTACACTTTTTTTTCCAAATTCCATTGTATGTTATACTCTTCTGACACCACCAGATGGCAGTATAAGTGTCCACATAAGCGGCCATAAGACCCCAATTCAGTAGTGTACACAATTTTGGAAATAAGAGCTAAAAGGTGCTGTCCACGCATGTGGCCACTAAGCCTTTAGAGCAGGGGTGGGCAATTAATTTTCATGAGCAACCTGAGCACTGCTTGAGAGCCACACCAACAATATTTCAAATAAATTTTGCTCAAATTATTTTTGATATACCGTAAGATAAATAATAATAATAATAATTTTATTTAACCTAACTTAACTTTATACAAAAGCAGATTGCTTTTGATGGTTTTATTTTTAACACTGTCTTACACAACACTTCCTGATGTATAATACAATGCAAAAATGTCAATTTCTGTCACTTTATCCTGCATCCTCTTCTAAAAGTCCAACATTTTTCCCCGTCAGATTTGGACAACCATCTGTTGTCACACCTGCCAGCTTGTCCCATTTCAGTCCTAACATGTCCAAACACGCATTTACCTATGTGAACAAGTCATTACCTGTGGTTGTCTCTTTAATTGACTGCATGGCTGCCAGCTCCTCCGTGATTTGAAAGTCTGCAGTTATCCCACGTAAGAAGATGAGCAGCTGGGGGGTGTCACGTACATCGCAGCTCTCATCCAAAGCCAGCGAAAAACAGTCAAAGTCGGCCGTTCTGTTCTTCAGCTGAAGCTCCAAGTTTCCAGCGATGGTCTCAACTCGCCTCATTACAGTGCGTCGGGAGAGTGACACGTTCTCAAATGTGCCCCTCTTCTACGGGCATATCAGCACAACAGAGTCCAATAAGCACTCCTTAATAAACTCTCCGTCAAAAAACGCTTTACTTTTTCTGGCGATTTTGTGAGAAATTACGAAACTTGTCCCGACAGCTGCATATCTGGGGGTGTGAAATTTGGCAAAAAGTCCTTGTTGGTGTAACTTATACATGCTACAAATCAATGCAATATATATATATATGGGGTTTTATGGGCTAGGAACAGAAGACTAGGGTTTCGACTCAGAGATAGAAGGCAGAGCTTGAATTGCAGTTTGGTTGACACCGTGTATTAGATAATTTGTGATGGACAGCAGATATATACACAACAATGAGTTGAATGGCCATTCAACATGAAAGCAATTTGGAAAACAACACAGTTACTATTAGGGATGATGTTCGAAATCGGTTCTCCCGGTTGTTCGATAAGAAAAGAACCGATTCCATGGACTCGAATCCCTTTTTGAGAACCGGTTCCCGTTATCGAGGCCACTATAGTAAAGAAAAAGAGTTGGTTCTTTATTCGAATCCCTGGGAACGATCGAATCCCTTCCCACGTACAGGAAATGCCCTGTGGGACCTGCAATGTTATGCCCATTTGATTGTAGACTCTTACTGACACCTTGTGGCAATATGAAAATACTATGCGTCATTAGTTTGGGCACTTCCGGGTTGAGACAATTGAGAAGTAGACAAGTTGTGTTAGCTCTTACAAGCCTTGGAAAAGATAAGTCTGTAAGTAAACTGTTTAACTTGTTTATGTAACTCAATATTAAGGTGGAAAGTGTTTAAGTTTGATACTAAGATGTTTATTAAAAAACCATTTTGTGCACTGTTTTGAGGACTTAAAATGGCTGCCAGTCGTGTATTTCCACCATTGAAATAGTTTCAACACTATTTGACAACATTTGTTTGATGGTAGTACTGTATATTTGTGTGAAGCTAATATTTACATATTGTGTATTACATTTCAGTATGTTAATTGAATCACATAGCTTATACATTTGTCATTGTGTGTATTTCAGTTTAAAAAAAAAAAAATAACAGTCCAGTGCAAGACAAAAGTAAAGATAGGAAAAGACAAAGCAAGAGCAACCACAATAAAGAGCCTGAATGGATTAATCTGCTTTGGATTGTTTGTTAGCTGTCTGCCAAGCTGTATAACCTCAACACGTATAGTGAGGGCAGAACAGGCAATATACAATTATTGTCAGGCTTCGCTCTCACATAAGGGGGGAAGAATTGTTGATTGATGACTGTGGTGTTCTTAGTGTCATAGTGTGTGTAGTTAGTATGTTCCAATAGCAGCAGAAGTGCACTTTTTGGAGAGCTGTATTATTTTCAGTTTTGTGCCCAAGGGACTGATTTTTTTTAACACTATATTATTATTTATACACCTATGGTGATCACAGAGACAGGTTGTTTTTGGGTTACTGTATATATTTGTTTTTCTGAAAAATCCCACTTAATATACTTTGGGTAACAACAGTCAATATTTAATTTTAAAAAAAAAAAATTTTTTTTGGGGGGGGGGGGGCATAACAGTCAATATTTATTTATTTATTTAATTTAATTTTTTTCTTATAAAATAAAAGTGAGCTTTTGTTAAACCAAATAGTGTTTTTTTTTCATATACAACAACCTATTGTCATGTTCATGTTTTTGTTTGGCCATGTGCTGTTTTGTTTTTTGGACACTTCCTTAGTTCCTGGTTTCACTTCCTGGTTTTGTTTTATTTCCATGGTTACTCATTAGTTTCACCTGTTCCACGTTTGGACTCACACACACCTGTCTCACGTTTTCACATTGCCATGTCACGCACCTGTTCACAGTTAGTCACGCACCTGTTTTCACTTATCATGTCACTATATAGGCTTTTCTGTTTCTGTTGTTCGTCCTGGCGACATCACCCATTCATGCCATGTCCACAGTTCTTTGTCACGTTAGTTCTTGTTTCATCTCTTGTCACGTAAGTTTTTGTTTGTTTAATGTTCATAGTTCTCCGCCATTGTGCGCGCCTTTTGTTTTCCTAGTCAAGTTTTTTACCTCCTCTGTGAGCGCCTTTTGTTTGTACCTTTTGTTTGAGTTTATAGTAATAATTAAACTATGTCTTTACCTGCACGCCCCGTCCGTTCCATTTCTTTTGCACCACGGGAGAGCAAACCACGCCAAAGACCTAGTCATGACAGATGTCGCCAGCACGAGAGCTCTCCCGCAAAAAAATGGGACAATTTTGACGAGGTAACGTGGGAGGTCCTGCGCGCCATGGAAGCCGAGACACTCCGCCATTCCCCCATGGAGCGCAGGGATCTCATGTGGGGTCCGACCGGCAAACTGGTGCCGATCAGCTCCCTTTGGTCCGAGGATGGCGCTGCGTCACCGCAGTCCCGGAAGCGCCGCTCCCAACGAAGGACGTCAGGGAGGGCTTCCACAAGCATTGGAAAGGACGCATCGTTCCCGCAAGCTCCTCCCCCTCCGGGCGGAAACGAGCTGCAGCCAGCCCGGCTTCCCCAGGACGACGTCACGCCGCTGCCAGTGGGTGACGTCATGGATTTTTTTCCCCTGAACTCTTTTTCTTGTCAGCCACATCCAACCAAAGACTCTAAATCCATGATTAAATATTACCAAGACATGTTTTTAGAAATCAGATCCTGTCAATCACAGTCACCCAATTTTCATGCCCCGCCCCCCAGGACTCATGCCACGCCCAAGTCAGAAATTTTTTTTTCACCCACAAAAGCCCAGGTGGGGGGGAACGAAAGACCTTTTGGACAATTTAGAGGGGAGGATTCTGCCCTCCTCCTGAACCCCCTCCGCCCACCCCAAAAGACGGTTCCAGACCGCGGGGAGCGCGTCTGGGATCCGCTCCTTGAGGGGGGGGCTAGGGCTGGGAATTGTTCAGGTGGGGTGGGTCAGCATCGTCACGCCAAGCCACAGCCTCCAGCACGACCCCCACCACCTGTCTTTCGACCTGCCAAGCCACAGCCACCAGCACGACCCCCACCACCAGTCTTTCGTCACGCCAAGACACAGCCTCCAGCACGACCCCCACCACCTGTCTTTCGACCTGCCAAGCCACAGCCACCAGCACGACCACCACCACCAGTTTTTCGACCATGCCAAGATCCACCTGCTCCACGCCAAGCGCCACCAGTACCTGCTCCACGCCAAGCGCCGCCAGTACCTGCTCCACGCCAAGCGCCGCCAGTACCTGCTCCACGCCAAGCGCCGCCAGTCGCAGCCCCACGCCGCCAAGTTCCGCCAGTCGCAGCCCCACGCCGCCAAGTGCCGCCCGTGGCTGCCCCACGCCGCCAAGTGCCGCCCGTGGCTGCCCCACGCCGCCAAGTGCCGCCCGTGGCTGCCCCACGCCGCCAAGTGCCGCCCGTGGCTGCCCCACGCCGCCAAGTGCCGCCCGTGGCTGCCCCACGCCGCCAAGTGCCGCCCGTGGCTGCCCCACGCCGCCAAGTGCCGCCCGTGGCTGCCCCACGCCGCCAAGTACCGCCCGTGGCTGCCCCACGCCGCCAAGTGCCGCCCGTGGCTGCCCCACGCCAAGACCAAGACCCGCCAAGTGACCAAGACCCGCCAAGTGACCAAGACCCGCCAAGTGACCAAGACCCGCCAAGTGACCAAGACCAAGACCCGCCAAGTGACCCAAACCAAGACCAAGTCCAAGACCAACTACGCCAAGACCAAGACCAACCACGCCAAGTCCAAGACCAACCACGCCAAGTCCAAGACCAAGACCAACCACGCCAAGTCCAAGACCCAGACCCTCGCCAAGACCAAGACCAAGACCCACGCCAAGACCAAGACCCTCGTCAAGACCCGCCACGCCAAGCTTCGCCGCCTGACGCACCACGCCAAGCTTCGCCGCCTGCCACGACAACGCGCCCACCTCCTCGTCGGCCAAGGATGTGGCCATTCCATGGGCGTCCGCCACGCCAGGTGCGCCGACCTCCTCGTCTGCCACGAATGTGGCCATTCCCAGGTCGCCCACCTCGTCAGGTTCAGCGGCGGTCTACCCGCCGTCGCCACCTGACTCTGCCCCGGTGGATTCGGGGACACCTGGTCTGGCGATCCACCGCCATGTCCCCCTCCCCCCCTCCCATGACTCTTGATCCTGTTTTTTGTTTTTGGACATCTGGGATCTGTCCGTAAGGGGGGGGTTCTGTCATGTTCATGTTTTTGTTTGGCCATGTGCTGTTTTGTTTTTTGGACACTTCCTTAGTTCCTGGTTTCACTTCCTGGTTTTGTTTTATTTCCATGGTTACTCATTAGTTTCACCTGTTCCACGTTTGGACTCACACACACCTGTCTCACGTTTTCACATTGCCATGTCACGCACCTGTTCACAGTTAGTCACGCACCTGTTTTCACTTATCATGTCACTATATAGGCTTTTCTGTTTCTGTTGTTCGTGCTGGCGACATCACCCATTCATGCCATGTCCACAGTTCTTTGTCACGTTAGTTCTTGTTTCATCTCTTGTCACGTAAGTTTTTGTTTGTTTAATGTTCATAGTTCTCCGCCATTGTGCGCGCCTTTTGTTTTCCTAGTCAAGTTTTTTACCTCCTCTGTGAGCGCCTTTTGTTTGTACCTTTTGTTTGAGTTTATAGTAATAATTAAACTATGTCTTTACCTGCACGCCACGTCCGTTACAATTCTTTTGCACCACGGGAGAGCAAACCACGCCAAAGACCAAGTCTTGACACCTATCTGGATTCGATAAGAGAATCGATAAGGAATCGGTTCGATAAGAGGATTCGATAATGGGCTCGAACTCGATAATTTCTTATCAAACATCATCCCTAGTTACTATATACATATATACAATTCTAAGTCCATTAATTAGTGTCTCTGGATCTTGTAAAAATCTCAGCTCAGACTTAATAGAGTTCTTGAAAAAAAGGATGGCAGTACAGTCCATGTACTGCAGGTTAAGGATGAAAATGTAAAAGGTCAGCTCGAGAGCCTCCTACCCGCCCAGATAGAACAGGTGGTGGGGTTCCTGGCTGGAATCTTCCAAGAACGATCCTTGGACTAGATGCTTCTTTTCCTTAGTTCGACATCAAAAACAGAAGCCTGGCCTGTGTAAGAGCCAGGACCATTCTTATAAATCCATGTGTACACAAAATATCTTCATTAAAGGCCTACTGAAACCCACTACTACCGACCACGCAGTCTGATAGTTTATATATCAATGATGAAATCTTAACATTGCAACACATGCCAATACGGCCGGGTTAACTTATAAAGTGCAATTTTAAATTTCCCGCCACACTTCCGGTTGAAAACGTCTATGTATGATGACGTATGCGCGTGACGTCACGGCGACAACGGAAGTATTGGTACCCAATGTGTCACCATACAAAAAGCTCTGTTTTCATCGAAAAATTCCACAGTATTCTGGACATCTGTGTTGGTGAATCGTTTGCAATTTGTTTAATGAACAATGGAGACTGCAAAGAAGAAAGCTGTAGGTGCGATCGGTGTATTAGCGGCTGGCTGTAGCAACACAACCAGGAGGACTTTGAGATAGATGGCAGACGCGCTACCGTGAGTACAGCTTTGGCTTCCAAACATCTGATCGCTTGCCCGTACGTGCGTGTCGCTATGTGCATGTCACGTATGTAACTTTGGGGAAATATATGTTTCTTGCCGACTCTGATGGCGGCCGGGGTGTCGTCGAAAGCTACAACGCCCGCCGCCGTCCCGTAGCTAAGTTAGCTTCAATGGCGTCGTTAGCAACAGCATTTTTAAGCTTCGCCAAGCTGGAAATTATTAACCGTGTATTTACATGTCCACGGTTTAATAGTATTGTTGATCTTCTGTCTATCCTTCCAGTCAGGGGTTTATTTATTTTGTTTTTATCTGCATTTGAGCCCGATGCTATCACGTTAGCTCCGTAGCTAAAGAGCTTCACCGATGTATTGTCGTGGAGATAAAAGTCACTGTGAATGTCCATTTCGCGTTCTCGACTCTCATTTTCAAGAGGATATAGTATCCTAGGTGGTTTAAAATACAAATCCGTGATCCACAATAGAAAAAGGAGAAAGTGTGGAATCCAATGAACCCTTGTACTTAAGTTACGGTCAGAGCGAAAAAAGATAAATCCTGCACTGCACTCTAGTCCTTCACTCTCACGTTCCTCATCCACGAAATTTTCATCCTCGCTCAAATTAATGGGGTAATCGTCGCTTTCTCGGTCCGAATCTCTCAATAGGGAAATGTGAGCAGCCCTATCCCCTGTGACGTCACGCTACTTCCGGTATAGGCACAGCTTTTTTTTATCAGCGACCAAAAGTTGCGACTTTATCGTCGTTGTTCTCTACTAAATCCTTTCAGCAAAAATATGGCAATATCGCGAAATGATCAAGTATGACACATAGAATGGATCTTCTATCCCCGTTTAAATAAAAAAATGTCATTTCAGTAGGCCTTTAAATAACACTAATTGTATTGTAACCTATTTTTATGGGCATGCCTCTTTATGATGTTAAGTTCCTGTTATAAGCTGTTTTACAGTATATGCCTTGAGCTCTTATTTTGAAGGCGCCAGGAGCGGAAGTGATGACATGTTGTAGTGGAGCGGAGGTTTTTGAAAGAAGAAAAATAAAATGGTCCTCGTGTGAACTGGAGCCTCCGTGTTTGTTATTTTGTAGTTGTATACAGTATAGGCGACAAATATAAACCCTCGGTTACATTGGTGGCAGCGGTGGGATGATTATCTGAAACAAGTGGCTTTCGCCTATAACACATCTGTGCATGCCTGCACCAACTACAGTCCGTACTATCTACTTCACGGACGGGAGGCTCGTGTTCCAGTGGATGTGTTGGTGCCGTCTCACCTGGTGCGCTCGGACTTGCCTTTTTCTCATGCTGACTTTGTGGCCTCTTTAGCAGAGAGGCTGGAGACTGCTTTCGCTGGTGCCAGGCAAGGTGGCGCCAACGCTCACGAGAAGCAAAAGCTGTACTATGGTTGGCAAGATGGCGGCGCCCTAAAGGCAGCGGCTTGCAAACGCTCTTGGGAGTGTAGAGCGATTTGGCAAAAAACACCCGTCATTCCTGTCAATTTCATGGCTGGCTCAAAGCGTGAACACTCTGTGATCACATACGACCGACAGACAATTCTGGATGTGGATGGATCGGGTCGTTATAGACTGAAAGATGCATGTACGGTGGACCTCCTCGCTAGCATGGGAATACTTCGCGGGCTACATCGAGCGGCCTTTGTAGCAGCGGAGTCAAGTACTAGCGGGGACCGCCAATGGAGGCGACGTAAGCGGTGTGAGCGGAAGCAGAAGCGGGGATGCCGAGCGGGGCTAACAACAAAGGGAAAAGCTAACCAAAGAAGCGTGGAGTGTCCGGGTAAGAAGTCTTTTAAACTAGAACTAGCCGGCGCCAGGCTGGATAATCCCTGCACCAGGGACGTGCACATGATTATAGAGGGGCAGGGGCTCAAAGTCAGAAAAGGGCAGGATTTTTTTTTTTGGTCCTTTACACAATATGGAAATTAATGTAAAATTTAATTTGCTAATAGGAAGCTAACTACTTAGCTGTGTGTCCTTTGTAGGTAAAAGTGATTGCCATTTCTTTTGTGTCAACAAATTATTGTCATAATGAGTTAATTCACATTATCATAGGCTTGGAAGACATGAAAAGCAACAAAACACTGGTTTATTATTAGGCTATTTTTTGTTAAAGATAAGCACTTTAATATTGAACATTGAACAGTGCAACATGAACTTTGAAAAAATATATAAAAATAAATACCCAAATGGAAAAAACTTCAATGTGAAAATCTGTCCTTCTTCCCTTAACTTGATGAAAACACCATCAAGTTGTAACTTATGGTCTTTCTCACTTAATGCTCAGACTAAACAACTGAAACGCAATACAGGGCCAAAAATATGGACCAGTAGAGGGCTGTGTGTATCCTTTCTTTTTTTGGCATTGTTCTCCAGGCATAATCAACATGAATCAAGTTTAAATAGAGATGGCAATATTCTTAACAGATAACCTACATCTTATATCCCCAGAATGCTGAAATTATTATTATTATTATTAATAATAATAATAATAATTATTATTATTATCATTATCATTGTTCTTATTATTATTGTTATTATTATCATTATTATTATTTTGTTAACCCACACAGTAATAGCAAAGTCACAATAACCTTATATCTAAAACTCTACTGTGAGAGAAATGTGATCCGCCGTAAACACAGTGCATTTTATTTTGAAAATTAACCCGGTGTTTTATTTTGTATTTTGTACATTACTTCCTGTCCCGCACGATCCGCTCTGCTCTGTGCGGACTTGATGTGTCGTGCTCAATTGATGCGCCGTGCTCCGACGTTCGGTAAAAACAGAAGCTGACACATTGAATAATAGAATAATACAGCGTTTTTCTGAAATATTACCCATATTAGATGCTGAATAAGTGGACGGCGACTAGACCATAACTCACAGGTTCAAGTTGCTCCACTGTTGCGTCTCAGGGGCGCAGTAATTTGGCTCTCTCTCTCCTCTCACTTACTCACTCACTCGCCCTCTCTCTCTCTAGCGGAAGCGGCAGGCTCAAACAACCCGGTATTACAAGAAAACGTGGAGTTTTTGTACCGCTGTTTTTTTTGTTGGTTTTATTTACATCCCTCACAGGAAAATATTAATGTTGTTTAAAGAAAAAAGAAGAAAAAAAAACACACAGGCAGAGGGCACTTTTTAAGACGAGGCAAAAAAGGACAGGGGCTCAGGCACCCATAGGGTCCTATGTGTGCACGTGCCTGCCCTGCACACATAGCAATTCTCTTAGAATAAAACACAACTCACATAATGTTTTTTCTTTTGTGACGGTGTCAGAGGCAGACATACATTGTACTGAGGTGGCTAACTATGATGCGTTTAGTTTATCGCAGCATCAAGCAAACAATCTGAAAATTCCCGTCGTATCAATTCCTAGATATGGTCGAAACTATTTAAAGTGCACTACGCATAATAAACGCAACATTATTAATATTGCTACTTCGGATAATTTCAACAAACAATCCTCAAAACAGCCCACTACCTATAATATGGGCTTTTTAAACATAAGATCATTATCTTCCAAAACGCTATTAGTTAATGAGGTCATTAGAGACAACAAACTTGACGTTGTTGGTCTCGCCGAGACCTGGCTCAAACCAGACGATTTTTTTGCGCTAAATGAGGCATCTCCTCCTAACTATACCAATGCGCATGTTGCCCGTCCTCTTAAAAGGGGAGGGGGTGTCGCACTAATATACAATGAAAACTATAATTTTACACCTAACCTAAATAATAAATATAACTCGTTTGAGGTGCTCACTATGAGGTTTGTCACACCGTTGCCTCTCCACCTGGCTGTTATCTACCGCCCCCCTTGGCCCCATTCGGACTTCATCAGTGAATTCTCAGAGTTTGTTGCTGATCTAGTGACGCACGCCGGCAATATAATCATAATGGGGGACTTTAATATCCATATGAATACCTCATCGGACCCTCCATGCGTGGCACTCCAGACTATAATTGATAGCTGTGGTCTTACACAAATAATAAATGAACCCACGCATCGCAACGGTAATACGATAGATCTAGTCCTTGTCAGGGGTGTCACCACCTCTAAAGTTACAATACTCCCGTACACTAAAGTAATGTCCGATCATTACCTTATAACATTCGAAGTTCTGACTCATTGTCAACAAACTAATAATAATAATAATAACTACTATAGCAGCCGCAACATTAATGCTGCCACAACGACAACTCTTACTGACCTGCTGCCTTCGGTAATGGCACCATTCCCAAATTATGTGGGCTCTATTGATAACCTCACTAACAACTTTAACGACGCCCTGCGCGACACCATTGATAGTGTAGCACCGCTAAAGCTAAAAAGGGCCCCTAAAAGGCGTACCCCATGGTTTACAGAAGAAACTAAAGCCCAGAAATTATCATGTAGAAAGCTGGAACGCAAATGGCGCGCGACTAAACTTGAGGTTTTCCATCAAGCATGGAGTGATAGTTTAATAACTTATAAACGCATGCTTACCTCAGCTAAAGCTAAATATTACTCAAATCTCATCCACCTCAACAAAAATGATCCTAAATTTGTGTTTAGTACAGTAGCATCGCTAACCCAACAAGGGACTCCTCCCAGTAGCTCCACCCACTCAGCAGATGACTTTATGAATTTCTTTAATAAGAAAATTGAAGTCATTAGAAAGGAGATTAAAGACAATGCATCTCAGCTACAACTGGGTTCTATTAACACAGATACGACTGTATATACGACGGACACTGCCCTCCAATATAGTTTCTCTCTCTTTGATGAAATAACATTGGAGGAATTGTTAAAATGTGTAAATGGGACAAAACAAACAACATGTTTACTTGACCCAAATCCTGGGAAACTTATCAAGGAGCTTTTTGTATTATTAGGTCCATCAGTGTTAAATATTATAAACTTATCACTTTCCTCTGGCACTGTTCCCCTAGCATTAAAAAAAGCGGTTATTCATCCTCTACTCAAAAGACCTAACCTCGATCTTGACCTCATGGTAAACTACCGGCCGGTGTCCCACCTTCCGTTTATCTCGAAAATCCTCAAAAAAATTGTCGCACAGCAGCTAAATGAACACTTAGCGTCTAACAATCTCTGTGAACCTTTTCAATCCGGTTTCAGGGCAAATCACTCTACGGAGACAGCCCTCGCAAAAATGACTAATGATCTATTGCTAACGATGGATTCTGATGCGTCATCTATGTTGCTGCTTCTTGATCTTAGCGCCGCTTTCGATACTGTTGATCATAATATTTTATTAGAGCGTATCAAAACGCTTATTGGGATGTCAGACTTAGCCTTGTCTTGGTTTAACTCTTATCTTACTGACAGGATGCAGTGTGTCTCCCATAACAATGTGACCTCGGACTATGTTAAGGTAACGTGCTTAGTTCCCCAGGGTTCGGTTCTTGCCCTGCACTCTTTAGTATTTACATGCTGCCGCTAGGTGACATCATACGCAAATACGGTGTTAGCTTTCACTGTTATGCTGATGACACTCAACTCTACATGCCCCTAAAGCTGACCAACACGCCGGATTGTAGTCAGCTGGAGGCGTGTCTTAATGAAATTAAACAATGGATGTCCGCTAACTTTTTGCAACTCAACGCTAAGAAAACGGAAATGCTGATTATCGGTCCTGCTCAACACCGACATCTATTTAATAATACCACCTTAACATTTGACAACCAAACAATTAAACAAGGCGACTCTGTAAGGAATCTGGGTATTATCTTCGACCCAACTCTCTCGTTTGAGTCACACATTAAGAGTGTTACTAAAACGGCCTTCTTTCATCTCCGTAATATCGCTAAAATTCGTTCCATTTTGTCCACAAGCGATGCTGAGATCATTATCCATGCGTTCGTTACATCTCGTCTCGATTACTGTAACGTTTTATTTTCGGGCCTCCCTATGTCTAGCATTAAAAGATTACAGTTGGTACAAAATGCGGCTGCTAGACTTTTGACAAAAACAAGAAAGTTTGATCATATTAGGCCTATACTGGCTCACTTGCACTGGCTTCCTGTGCACCTAAGATGCGACTTTAAGGTTTTACTACTTACGTATAAAATACTACACGGTCAAGCTCCTGCCTATCTTGCCGATTGTATTGTACCATATGTCCCGGCAAGAAATCTGCGTTCAAAGAACTCCGGCTTATTAGTGATTCCCAGAGCCCAAAAAAAGTCTGCGGGCTATAGAGCGTTTTCTATTCGGGCTCCAATACTATGGAATGCCCTCCCGGTAAAAGTTAGAGATGCTACCTCAGTAGAAGCATTTAAGTCTCATCTTAAAACTCATTTGTATACTCTAGCCTTTAAATAGACTCCCTTTTTAGACCAGTTGATCTGCCGTTTCTTTTCTTTTCTTTTCTACTCTGCTCCCAACCCGGGGTGGACCGCTAGCCTGTCCATCGGATGGGGACATCTCTACGCTGCTGACCCGTCTCCGCTCGGGATGGTTCCTACTGGCCCCACTATGGACTGGACTTTCGCTGATGTGTTGGACTTTCACAATATTATGTCAGACCCACTCGACATCCATTGCTTTCGGTCTCCCCTAGAGGGGGGGGGGGGGTTACCCACATATGCGGTCCTCTCCAAGGTTTCTCATAGTCATTCACATTGACGTCCCACTGGGGTGAGTTTTCCTTGCCCGTATGTGGGCTCTGTACCGAGGATGTCGTTGTGGCTTGTACAGCCCTTTGAGACACTTGATACTATGATGGAGCTGTGCGTCACCGGCCGTATGCAGTAGGGCAGACCTGGGCATTCTGCGGCCCGCGGGCGCATCCGGCCCTTTGTGCGTCCCTGTCCGGCCCGCGTGAGGCCAATTATAAATTACAAAATACATTTTAAAAATGTCGAGTGTGCAATACAACGGTGCTGCTTTTGTTTTGAAAATCGTTATTTGTATTACTTCCGTGTGGACGTATGCGTGTGCGTGATTGTGAGTGAATGTGAACAGCTGCAATTATAAAATAAAAAAATAAAGTTGAAAAAACATCTACGTCGTGAGCGCAATACAACTGTGCTGCTTTTATTTTGAAAAGTATTATCTATGGGCGTGTGTCCGTGTGTAACCTGCGAGTGAAGGTGCACATGCAGCGACAAGTGATGCACGGTTTACACCCGAGACGCTAAAAAGAGAAAAGTTGATGAAGAATGGCGTGTTTCCAACAAGACATGGACTGCAAAGCAACATTCCCTCTAAGGTGCGCGCCTGCGCAATTGCGCACTGTTCAAGCGTCTGCTGCGCGCAGCAAATATATGCCGCGCACCAAATCAAATCCCATCTGAATTCTAAACAAAATAAACATATTTATTCTATGTAATTTTGCAATGCAACTTTGAGTGACAGTGACAACAAGCGGCTAAAAGGTGCTATTTTCATAAATATGGACTCACCAGCTCTTCTACAGTCACACACAGCTTACTGACAACAAAATCTGGCGCTGGTAGTCGGCTCTATAAAGTTACAAATAGGCATTTTAGTTTAGACTTAGTCAGCACAATATTCCAGGTAAAAAACGAGAATAAAAATCTACCTCGAGCAGAAATACAATCGGTCTCCCCTCAAGTGATGTCTACTGGCCACTTCCTGCTACCGGCTTATAAGCACAGCTAATTGGACCGTGGCGGTCACATGACTAGGAAGAGCGCAAAGAGTATATAGAAAGCAAGATAATACCAGTCACTGCAAAAGGTATGGATTTGACACCTGCGTTACGCCGGGTTTGCAGTTTTACCATCAACGCATCAGCCTCCCTTGCGCGCTCTTCATCAGACAGATTCCGGTATTTTTCCTCGTACTTCGTCGTCTAGTGGCGATTCAAATTATATTCTTTAAACACAGCAACCTGTGTACCACAAATTAAGCACACGGCTTTACCTTTAATTTCTGTAAAGAAATACTTGGCAGTCCATGTCTTGTTGAAAACACGGCATTCGTCATCAACTTTTTTCTTTTTAGCGTCTCGGGGGTAACCGTGCATCACTTGTCGCTGTGCACCTTCACTCACAGGTTACACCCGGACATACGCCCATAAATAACACTTTTCAAAATAAAAGCAGCACAGTTGTATTGCACGCACGACATAGATGTTTTTTTTAAATTGATTTTGTAATTTGTGATTGCCGCTGTTCACATTCACTCACAATCGCGCACGAGCATACGTCCACACGGAAGTAATACAAATAACGCTTTTCAAAACAAAAGCAGCACCGTTGTATTGCACACTCGACATAGATACTTTTTAAAATGTATTTTGTAATTTATGATTGGCTTCACGCGGGCCGGACAGGGACGCACAAAGGGCCGGATGTGGCCCGCGGGCCGTAGAATGCCCAGGTCTGCTCTAGTCTATCGACAAATTTGGAAGATAAAGGCAGCCGTAGAAACAGCCCAAAAGCTGCCCGTCCTGATGATTGCGTTGGGTAGAGCTTAAGCACCCAGACTTTGGCGATCTCTGAATTAATTCACAAATTGGATAACATCTCGGAGAAGCTTTCTGCTTTGCAAGGCTACATTAGGATACATTTGAGAGCCAGAATGTACAATTTTGGCACACAAACCATTGGAATGTGTTTGCTCGCCTTCACTAAAACAATCCTTATCTACAATTCGGCTCCTTCTGCAACGGCCTTGGAAGGTTCATGCTGTTAACACCCCAGCGTGACCAGTGCAGCAAAAGACGCTTTAAAAAAATTATTTTGGCTCTGTTTGTTATTGGTTCTGTTCCGGGACACTGAGCATGCATCTTTGGACTGCTATACACATAAGCACACATACCCCCGCCTTTACCCAACGCCTTCGCCACTTCAAACCCTCCGCGGTATGATGGCTTACAGAGCAGCTTCGGACCAGATGACCGGAACCCTGCCACACAAAAAAACTACGTCACTCCCCCTTTCCCCATTTGTTACAAAGACAGAAGTTGATGCGAACGCCTACATGGAAGAAGCTACAAAACCAAGAAAGAAACGAAAAGTTTTGTCTGAGGAGCCAAAAAAAAGGGAGAATATACCTGGAGAAGCAAGGATCAACATTGTCCCGGTTTTTACTCGCTGGCGTAAGCTCAAAGATGGGGAGGGATTTTTGGTCAATACCGCCTTGACTGTTAAACTAGTAAGTGACTTTCGATGCTCAAATCAAAATGATAATGCTGATGCTAGTGAAGTGTATTTCTGGTCTTGTCACTCCCTCTCGGGCAGGAGGGCAACAAAAGAGATGTCGGAGACGCTTTGTTGAACAAAAAGTTGCTTTATTACAAGCGAGTGTCATTAAACAGGTCTGCAGTACCCGGAGGAGCTTAGGCCAAAAAAATTAAGGACTCCTAACTTGGAGAAGCCAAACCATCAGTCCTTTATTCCTTCCTAGTGACTGGGAAGACAACAGATGTATACCATAACTTGTAGGTTGACGTTTAAGATAAACATGGAATCTCTCCGCCCGGATAGAGCTATAACTTTTGCATTCCGAAGCCTGGTTTTATTGCTTCTTCTCGTGAGAGAGCTAATTCCAGTCCACATGCGAATGTCTAACTAAAGCTCCTTCTCAACCATTATTTACTTAAACCTGGTGGTTCGCTTTCTCCAAATTGAATATAAACATTCACCATATGTTGAACATAATATGAGTCCGTTAATTCACTTCACTAGCTATCGGAAATGTGCGTGGTAGCAATAAATAACCACCAGCTTGATAGTTTGCAGTTCTACACTGACACCACAGGCCACGCAACAAACTCAAAAGTACTGCATAAAGAAAAAACAATGTGATGGCTGCAAACCGCAGATATAAAGTTTGCGTAAAATTTGTAGGTTCCTACTGTGGATACTTCCTACTGATCGGTAATATTAAATCCTTGTGGTGATATTGTGTGCTATATGCACTAATCTTCATGGTAAATGTGGTCTTACTTCTGGAAAAACACTACCGCTTATGTCCACTGGTGTCGCCAAAATTAACCAAAACTGAAAGTTCTTAACCCTTGTGTAATGTTCATATTGTTGTTACTCAGCCAGCGATTGTGGGTCTGATGGACCCGTTGCATTTTGTGGCTTTTAATGCCTCACAATCAAACACTTTTATGTTACAATAATGAACAGATGTTTACCTTATCCCAATAAACATCTGTTCAGTATTTTAACAAAATGCAACGGGTCCATCAGACCCACAAACGCTGGCTGAGTAACAACAATATGAACGTTGCACGGAAAATATCTCTGCCAGTTTCTGCATCCCACAGGGATTCTTCTTTTGTGTTTCTGCACCTGCGGTTCCCACACAAGGTTGCAACATTGTTTGTCAACACTGTCTGCTCTCATTTTCTCGCACATTTGACCCTCTGATGTTCTGTGTACCTAGACTCTGTCCTCCTCCTGTCTAGGCCTGCTGTGTGTGAGTGTGTGTGTGTGTGTGTGTGTGTGTGTGTGTGTGTGTGTGTGTGTGTGTGTGTGTGTGTGTGTGTGTGTGTGTGTGTGTGTGTGTGTGTGTGTGTGTGTGTGTGTGTGTGTGTGTGTGTGTGTGTGTGTGTGCGTGCGTGCGTGTGTGTGTGTGTGTGTGTGTGGTACACAGAACATCAATTTCCACACTTCTATTAGCCCCGGGTCCAGTGGACCCGGACATCTTATATGTAATAGAAATGTGTAGGGGGGGTGTATGCTGTGTGGTCATTAAATATGTATGCTGATATATGTTCTTGACAGAAAATGAGCCAAAGTCAGTGAGTCTCAGTTTGAAAAGTTAATTAATTGTATAATTTTTCTTTTAATAAAAAATGAAAACGGGTCCCACAGACCCGAACACCACACAAGGGTTAAGTAGGGCTTTAAGTGCAATGAAAATAAAGTTATATTCGTATATTCTATTCTAAATACACTCAAATGTTTGTATTGCATATTGTTATTGTAATTTTCCGTACCCAAAATGTTTTCCTTTTTTCAAAATATGATAGATATACACTACCGTTCAAAAGTTTGGGGTCACATTGAAATGTCCTTATTTTTGAAGGAAAAGCACTGTACTTTTCAATGAAGATAACTTTAAACTAGTCTTAACTTTAAAGAAATACAATCTATACATTGCTAATGTGGTAAATGACTATTCTAGCTGCAAATGTCTGGTTTTTGGTGCAATATCTACATAGGTGTATAGAGGCCCATTTCCAGCAACTATCACTCCAGTGTTCTAATGGTACAATGTGTTTGCTCATTGGCTCAGAAGGCTAATTGATGATTAGAAAACCCTTGTGCAATCATGTTCACACATCTGAAAACAGTTTAGCTCGTTACAGAAGCTACAAAACTGACCTTCCTTTGAGCAGATTGAGTTTCTGGAGCATCACATTTGTGGGGTCAATTAAACGCTCAAAATGGCCAGAAAAAGAGAACTTTCATCTGAAACTCGACAGTCTATTCTTGTTCTTAGAAATGAAGGCTATTCCACAAAATTGTTTGGGTGACCCCAAACTTTTGAACGGTAGTGTATATATATTGTATTTTTAAATAACAAAGTTACTTAAATCCTTTTCAAAACAATAAATAACAAACACAAAATGATGGCCACAGGTGTTGGAATTTTTGTTGAATTATTGCACTATGCTTTATTTTGTTTGACTTTAACAGATTATTAATAATTGTATTATTAGGAGAAAGTGACAGGGTCGCGGGGTTTGGCTGGAGCCTATCCCAGCTGCAATCGGTTGGAAGGCGGGGTACACCCTGGACAAGTCGCCACCTCATCGCAGGTCCAACACAGATAGACAGACAACATTCACACTCACACACTCGGGTCAGTTTATTGTTGCCAATCAACCTATCCCCGGGTGCATGTCTTTGGAGGTGGGAGCCTAGGGATCAAACCCAGGACCTTCTTATTGTAACCCCTGTTCCACCGTGCTGCCCATCAGGACAATCTAAATTTGCATGATCTTATTTATTCAAGATAGAATCCACAAAATAAGAAAACTTAATGTATTTGGTTTTGGACCACTTTAACATAATCACAAACACTAATATAAAGTAAGTATAAGTAAGTCGACCATTTCAAAGTGTTTCAAATGTCACATTGTGGTCATTATTTGCAGTGCTTTGATATTTTATAAAATTATAATGTTAATAATGTTCATCATTATTCTTAAATTGATAGACTGAATGGAAAGGTATGAGACACTCCTTTTACTTTTATCTAAACAACTCCTTCTCAGTGGCAACTCACAGCACACAACTGGTGTGGTAGAGGACTGAGGGTAAAGCCCACCAATGGGGTCAAATCCAGCTGGTCCTCCGACATCCCGGGCGCAGGGGTGAATCGAAAGCGCTGCAGGATGTGTGTGAAGAAGAGGAAGAGCTCCATCCGAGCCAGACCTTCCCCAAGACAAGCCCTGCGGCCTGCAAAGACAGTATTTGTGAATCTAAAAAACAAATACTGTAGCTTAATAAAAGACAGAAAGAGAGGTTGTACCTGCAGAGAAGGGCAAGAAAGCATCCCTCCTGATGAATTTACCCTCCTCGTCCAGGAAGTGGGAAGGGTTGAAGGTGTTTGGTGTCTCCCACTCACTCTCATCATAGAGGACAGATGTCAGCAGAGGGAGCACAGTGGTCCCCTTGGTGCACCAAGTGACAAATCATTATTTTTTAACTTGATTGGGATCCTTTATTCACGGAGCAGCAGCTGACCTTTTCAATGAAGTATCCCTGGAAGGTGACGTCTCTGCTGGTGCTGTGAGTGATGGACGTGGGGACAATGTTGGCGAACCTCTGCGTCTCGTGGATGACAGCATCGATGTAAGGCAGGTTCCTCCTGTCCTCCATTGTGATCTGACGGTCTCCCACCACCCTACTAAGCTCCTCCTGGACCCGATCTGCAGGAAATAGACCACTGATAGTAATGCCACTCTACCACTACTCTCTCATGCAACCACTGTTAGTAATGTAAATTGCATTATTATTATGGTTTGCACCTTGTATTTGAGGGTACTTGGCCATTAAAAGTAAACTCCAGCGAAGAGTGTTTGATGTTGTGTCCGTTCCAGCGCCAAACAAATTCATCACACTGTAGACCAGGTTTTCATCATGGTAGTGCACCCCTTGAGCATCAGACTCCTAACAAAAGAAAACATATTTTTTATGCGCATGGTTGCATTAAGGAGACTTGAAAATGTAAACACAATGACGTCTTACCTCCAGACTCTGTTTACGTGTATAGAAAGCATCGACAAAGCACCGACATATGTCAGGATTGAAAGTCTCCCTTAGTTTGTTTATTAATTGCAATAAATGCTGTTTGTTGATCTCCACGTTCTTCATTAAATCCCTCCAGTTTTTAAGCCAAGGACCCAGCCATGGAAACACATTGTAGATCTGTAATGGAGCAAACTTTACATTATCCCCTTCAGTGCATTTTTGGTAAATATTATTATTCCTGGGCAATACGAATATCAATATTATATAATATATGATATTTATGATGTACATAGCCACTATACTCAGGTGACTTATAAATAAATGTGCTGCTTTTGTAACATGCAAACAGTCTAAAAGTTACAATCTACAAAAGTTAAGTTGTATTTAGATTTTCTCTTATCTAAAACCCAACATTTTTGTCACTTTTAAACTCAAACAATAATTGTGACAAGGACATTTTATTGCAAATATTACAGTGGGTTCCAAAACAATAGAGTTGTATTTTACACAAGGGTGAATGCAGAGGCTTTGTAACAATGAAGACCACACGTCTTTTGAGGGAAAGAACTGGCGAAAGAGGCAGAAAAAGGGCAGCTTATGGCTCTGCCTGAAAAGAAAGGAAAAGTTCTGGGAAAAGAATACCTGATCTCAAAAAGAGTAACAGGAGCCAACCTCTGTCAGCTGAAGGGCGTACCAGGAGAACTCCCTTTCATTGCACCAGGAGACTTTCCAGGATGAAAGGGTCAAAACTTTGAGGATTGCTGGTTCTTGGCTGATGACCCTGCAGTTAACCCATGGACACTGGAGAAGGTATGACAGGCAGAAATGCCCTGCAGGA
The DNA here is from genome assembly GCF_033978785.1 of Entelurus aequoreus. NCBI lineage: Eukaryota > Metazoa > Chordata > Actinopteri > Syngnathiformes > Syngnathidae > Entelurus > Entelurus aequoreus. The sequence goes on along the minus strand of NC_084755.1, from coordinate 19,879,015 downwards.
AATTCCACCTTCCTAAACATTTACTGAATTCTGGGAACCCAGTGGCTACTGTGAACAGAGCAGTTGGCATCCAGAGATGACTGGAGAACAGCAGGGAAAGACTGGATGGCATCAGGCGAAGAACGCACTGGGAATGGGCGGCTATTTACCCAAACCACAAGTCCCTAAAAAGAGTGACAAGTTACGAAGAAGAATTCAAGATAAAAACTAGCTGCAGGCTCTCTGAGAGGCGGGATGAAAGATGGGCCTAACAGGGTGGAAAACACAGTAACGACCCCAATGAAAAAGATAGCGATTGCACCACAACTCCAGTCAACGAGGAGAAGATCCTCTGAAAGTGTCCTTGCGGATGGTAAAACTGTTTAGAGGGGTAAGAATCCACCAGAAGAAATCTAAGTGTCCTCAGAAAGGCAATCAGCAACCATTTAAACAAGAGGGACCAAAAGCCTTGTCGAAAACTGTTGAACACACGAAGGGCACAGATGAGGGTTGCCCCCTGGGGAAGGAGGAACTCCTACATGCGGTCCTCAATGCCATACATAGACCAGAGCCACTAGTAAAGATCAAGAAGCCAGCTAAAAACAACAAAATCAAAAGAGCAAAGTCCATCGGTATAGAGGCATGGCACAAATTGGATATATACCTGAGAGACACTGGAGGCACTGTTGCACAGAGGCATTGAAACCAAGATTAACCTATTTGGAAATCTAATACCGGTATATGAATTTATTCTCAAACAGAGGACTGCCCAAAGAGAAAAGAGAAGACGATAAATATAGTTTTATTCAGCTTGTACAAAGGCGCTGATAACTGCGAAAAACTGGAAAAAGGCAACGGAATGAGAGAGAAGGTCTGAAAGCAGGATAGGTGGAGATCCAGCAAAGGCTCGCCAGGCTTCACAGAGCTAAACTCATTAGCAACCATAGCCAACAGAAGTGGAGCGAACCATCTTCTTTAAAGACCATTCAAGCATGCCAGACAACTGTTGGAAGAAAATTATTTTGGGAAGCTCAAAGTCATTAAAGAACAAATGGAACCACATTTTCTAACGCAGTAGACTGGACAACTCCTTATGAACACCAGGGTATATTCAACAGCCTGCCCCACGAACAGCAGAATTCTAAACTATGCCCCACAACATTAGCAAAGTCAGGCAAGTAGTTAAAAAGGCAAAGTCCTCTCCTGCATGTCTCCAATGGAATCCCATACCTCAACAAAATATGTCCCAATGTACTAGAGCTGTTTTGGTACCTAATGAGAACAGCATGGAAGAAACACCTCTTTGCATCAGAGTGGAAAAGAGCGGTAGCAGTCTTCATCCCCAAGGAATCAAATGCCAAAGACATCAGCCAATTCAGCAAAGCCGTGCTAAACACACAAGGGAAGATCTTTTGCTCTGTGATGACTATTTTGACACCAATTGCAAGGGTGTCAAGCACCCTACAATCATCTGGGACCAAATCCAGAAGGCTGAGCGGAAACGTCATCTGGCTTGACATTGCCAATGCGTGGGGATCAGTACCAGACAAGCTGATCAATGACAGTATGCATTTGATTTTTTTCACATGTGCCCCTGCAAAGGCCTTGATTGGATCCTACTTCAATGACTTGCAGATGTGCTTTACCCATGAAGACTTCACTGCCGGGTGGCATCAGCTACACATAGTAGGTCAGAGACGACTTCAACACTTTTGCCATTGGGGGAAAAAACAGATACTCTCTTCTCTGAACAACCAACGAAAAACGTCAGGAGGCAGTACACCGCCCAACTGTCTGACAAACAGATGGGGAGAACTGCCATGGAGCAGTTAACAGACAGTCTGACAAGGATCCACTAAAGCCAACTTGGGAAATACAAGGTATGGTGCAACCACTTCATTCTCAAAAAAAGGCAGCTGAAAATGAGCGACATCCCCTCATCCACAGCAAGTAAGATGGATAGAAAAGTCAAATCATTCATCAGAAAGTGGTTGGTTGCCAGGGTGCCTCTCTGAAACAGCCCCTATTGTAACTGTTATTGCAGTGTATCAAGTTTGGTACATGCAAGAGAAAACCAGGCTGGTTTTTGCGCTAAGACAACCCACTGATCAATGAATAAGGTTCCATTGTGGAAGAAAGTGGAACGCACAAACTAAAGTCGATCGAACCGTCGCTAAGCTGCAACATCAGAAGATTGTCAGCAGACTCCAGGCAAGAAGAGCAGCACAGGGATCAGGGGAGGTAAGGATAGAGGAAGAGTGCTATAAGATCAAGGCTGTGTTACAGGGCCACCATGGAAGCTGTACAACCTGGGAGGGAGTTATCAGCCGTAACAGACTTAGATTACTGATTCACTAAACCTACGACACACTCTTTTTGTCCTTGTAGCGTCCACCAGCGGTTTGGGAATGAGGGATGCTGTTACCTCTGCAATACCCCGAACGCAAGCCTCCAGCTCATCCTGTCAGGCCGTAAGACCGCACTCTCTCAGAGACGCTATAGATGGTGCCACGACCAGATCCTGAGAAAACTTGCCAATGTGCTGGAGATGTGTGCAAAGACAACCAAGAAGTCAACACCAATAGAGAACCACACTTTGTCATGGGAGTTGGGGAACAGGAAGATACACCATATCAAAGGAAAGACCATGACCCTTTTCTCCGTGAGGGAGACATGAGGGTTGACCTAGACAGGCAACTTTGGTACCCTATAGTGATAACCATTTGCTATGACATTGTTGTTTGGTCCACCAACTTAGTCAATGCACCTCATCACATTGATGATTCAACAGGAGGAAGGTATTGAGGCTGCATTCGAGCGCAAGTAGGCCAATGACGTCAGGTTGGCCGTCGAGTGCGGAGAGGCTGGCTGGAAGACAACCATCTACCCAGCTGAGGTTGGATGCAGACGCTTTATTGGAATGTTAACCACACACCTCTTGAGGGACGCACTGGAGGGAAGAGGGCAGCAAAACAATGGCAGAGGAGGCAGAAAAAATAAGCGTTTGGCTCTAGCTGAGGAAAAAGGATAGGTACTAGGAAAAGAACACCTAACCCAAAAAGAGACGGAATGACAGGGAAATGTCCCCTGTCACTACTGTGCCACCAGGAGATGTTCCAGGATGGAAAGGGTGGAAGGGGTGAAACCTTGAGGTGGTTGGTGGTTCCTAGCTGATGAACCTGCAGCTGACCCACAGGCACTGGAGGAGGTGCGACAGGCAGAAATGTCCAGCAAGAAATTACACCTACCAGTATGTTTACTATAATGCAGTCTAAAATGTGTATGTAAATGTATGTAAATAAAGTCCATCTTTTTAGACACAGCTATTAGTGTGCTCTAAAGTGTCTCTAAAACGTATAAGTTCATAAAAGGAAAGGCATTGCAACTGTCTCATCTTTTTAGCCCCTATCAATACACAACGGGTTTATGGAGTACCACGATGGAAGCTGATCCAGACAGGCGGATGGTTTCTTGGTCATTTTTCACCATATCCTGGAGGACTGGATCTTTAAAGTCAAACCTCTCTCCGAACATGATGGCCGAAATGATATTTGAAGCCGCATAGCTGATGATCGTTGTTGTGTCAAAGGCTTTGCCTGAGAGGAAAGACAGAGTGCATGACTGTATCGACCACAGCAAATACAAATCAATACAAAAGTTACCTTTATGTTTTTCAAACTCTTCAATGAGGTAGTGACACTCCTCAGTGATTTTCTCCTCACTGAGCCTCTTGCCCATCCCAAAATCTCTCAGAGTTGTTAAGGTAAAGCGCCTCAATTCCTTCCAGCTATCACCATTGGAGAATATTATGCCTGGAAGAAGATTACAAGTGTGTTTTTAACGGGAGAAAACATTTTTCTGTCTTGGGTATCCCTTTGTACCAAGTGTACTTTTCTGGGTGTGTGGCCAGGACTCACTAACAGTTGTGCTCTACAGTCTTGCCTAGAAACATGCAAATCTGTATATCTATAAGGCTTGGCTTCACATTTGATTGTTGCTGCTTATTGTACAATGTACTTAGTCTATCCCCTCCTGCTCCGGCCCGGCTGCACCAAATGATAATATAAATACATTTAATAAAGTCAAATACAAATAAGGCAACAAGAGAAGTATCCTAAACTTCTCTTTTGTAAAGTAAATCTGAACAGCCGATATGGGCATCTACATCTACTATATGATTTGCCTGAGAAGCTGGACAGGACATAAAAAAAATAATTAAATAAATAAATAACTAATAATATAAAATGTGGATTGTTACGATCATGCCTTAATAAAGAAGTTGTTAATAACGCTGAACAACTTCACTTTTTGCACCATAATCTTGTGCCACCTAATTGGGACTACTAATTGATTTAAGAGTCACACTTTTGGCCAATTCTATTTAACTTTGTTTTCTTTACTTTGTCAAACTTCATGGAGCTATTCATTTATTGAAATGTGTATATATGTGTATTATAAGAAAATAATTGCACTTTTTGTTTTTCTATGTATTTACTTGTGGGTTTTTTTTAAATAAACATGCTTAATGCATTTAAACCAGGGGTCTCAAACTCAATTTACCTGGGTGCCACTGGATGCAGAAACTGGGTGAGGCTGGGCCGCAAGAGAAGATTTCTTAAAAAAAATCTAAAATGCACTTTTTAATGAATTCCCCTTCTTTGAATGGCTTTCCCGCCCTAGCAACCATCTCACTCACCATTTAGCTAGCTTTGACTGCTGCATCGCTCTTTTCGCTTGCTTTCTTGACGAAATCTTGTTGCCTCAGTAGGCTGGTTTTAAAATTTGCAACCCGGTTCACTCTCTCATCTCCCTGGTATTTTGCATACTCCTCAGCATGTCTAGTTGTATAATGACGTTTCAAATTGTATTCCTTGTGCACCGCAACTTTCTCTGTATCAACTACAGAAAAGAGCTATAAGGATTATTCATAAAGTAGATTACTTAGAACACAATAACATATTTATTAATTCGGGTTTATTGAAATTACAGGAGCTAGTAAAGTAACAGACATTCTGTGTCATGTTTAAGGCTAAAAGTAAAACATTACCAGCAAATTTACAAAAAATATTTGTCATCACTTCTGAGAATGAAGAGCATAGAAGAAAAGGTCATTTCCAACATCAGTATTCAAGGACAACTTTAAAACAAATGTGCTTATCAGTGGTGGGGGTTAAACTATGGAATTCTCTTTACAATGAGATAAAATATTGTAAAAATATATTCCAATTGAAAAAATATATAAAGACAGAACAATAACATCATATTATATCAACCATAAGTGTTTACATTTTGCTTTAAACAAAGTTTGTAATAGTATTATTCAAAATGTTGATGCCAATTTGTCACTTTTAGTTGCCTAGTCAGTGCTCTAGGATTTTGTGATTATTGCAACCGAAATTGCCTGAATTAGCAGCAGCTTTTTTAGAATTATTCTTTTTTCAATAGCATTGAATCTACTTTTGATTCTATGAACTTGTTATGAATGTCTTCAGTGTCCCTTAATCTAAAAAGGCACAGGATTTCAACCATAGTATGTGTTGATGTTTTACTCGTTTTACACCACAGACTTAAAAGTAGGCACGAGATGGCCAAAAAAAAGCACATCCCCATATGTCATTGTCAAATTACTGTACTGTTGTCATTTAATAATAGTAGAACTATAGAAATAAATAGCCCCAAAGACTTCCTTGGTCGTTGTCTGCACGGTCATCCACAAGTTGCAGACATTCTCTGTGTATGTTTTACACTTGAAAAGTGTTTGTCCACCTTAAAGGCCTACTGAAACCCACTACTACCGACCACGCAGTCTGATAGTTTATATATTAATGATGAAATTTTAACATTGCAACACATGCCAATACGGCCGGGTTAACTTATAAAGTGCAATTTGAAATTTCCCGGGAAACTTCCGCTTGAAAACGTCGCGGTATGATGACGTATGCGCGTGACCTCACGAGGTCAAGGGAAGTGTTTGGACCCAATTCAAATACCTCTGTTTTCTTCGACAAAATTCCACAGTATTCTGGACGTCTGTGTTGGTGAATATTTTGCAATTTGTTTAATGGACAATGGAGACTGCAAATAAGAAAGTTGTAGGTGCGATCGGTGGAGCGGCGGACTACAGCAACACCAACACCAGGAGGTTGTGTTGTTTTGAGCAGGATAGCAGACGCACTACGGTGAGTACAGCTTTGGCTTCCAAACATTTGATCGCTTGCCCGTACGTGCGTGTCGATATGTGCATGTCACGTACGTAACTTTGGGGAAATACATGTTTCTTGCCGACTCTGATGGCGGCCGGGGTGTCGTCAAAAGCGTACAACGCCCGCCGCATCTAAGTTAGCTTCTATTTTTTTAGCTTCGCCAAGCTGAAAATAATTAACCGTGTATTTACATGTTCATGGTTTAATTGTATTGTTGATCTTCTGTCTATCCTTCCAGTCAGGTTTTTTTTTTATTTAGTTTCTATCTGCATTTGAGACTGATGCTATCACGTTGGCTCCGTAGCTAAGTTAGCTTCTATTTTTTTAGCTTCGCCAAGCTGAAAATTATTAACTGTGTTTTTACATGTTCATGTTTTAATAGTATTGTTGATCTTCTGTCTATCCTTCCAGTCAGGGTTTTTTTAAATTTTGTTTCTATCTGCATTTGAGCCTGCTATCACGTTAGCTATGTAGCTAAGTTAGCTTCTATTTTTTTAGCTTCGCAAAGCTGAACATTATTAACCGTGTATTTACATGTTCAGTCACTGTGAATGTCCATTTCGCGTTCTCGACTCTCATTTTCAAGAGAATATAGTATCTGAGGTGGTTTAAAATACAAATCCGTGATCCACAATAGAAAAAGGAGAGAGTGTGGAATCCAGTGAGCCAGCTTGTACCTAAGTTACGGTCAGAGCGAAAAAAGATACACCCCGCACTACACTGTAGTCCTTCACTCCAAAGTTCTTCATCCACGAATCTTTCATCTTCGCTCAAATTAGTGGGGTAATCGTCGCTTTCTCGGTCCGAATCTCTCTTGCTCCATTGTAAACAAAGCGGAATTGTGAGGAATACTTTGTCTTGTGACGTCACGCTACTTCCGGTAGGGGCAAGGGTTGTTTTTATCAGATACCAAAAGTTGCGATCTTTAGCGTTGTTGTTCTATACTAAATCCTTTCAGCAAAAATATGGCAATATCGCGAAATGATCAAGTATGACACATAGAATGGATCTGCTATTCCCGTTTAAATTTAAAAAATTCATTTCAGTAGGCCTTTAAACATTTATTCATGTTCCAAAACATTTACCTCCAGAAATAAATAATATTTGTGAACTTTTGAGAGCAATCTATAGCGGTATTTTTTGTTTGATTATTGCGGGCTTTGGACAAAGTTGCGCGGCCACAACTTGGCATGAATTGAATTGGCACCATCGCCTGGTGGGACTGTCTAGAGCAGTTTTGTCGCAATGTATGTGTCCTGCCACATCTCTCTGTCCTATTTCTACATAGAAGGGCAGGGAGTCACGAGGGTGGCACTAAAGACCTGCATGAGGCTCGAGAGCCGCGGGTTGCTGACCACCGGTCGACTTCTGTTCATCTTTGTTAGGTAGTTATCCTGAATTCTGCCATTAACAAGCAAATGCGATGTTTTTCGTGCATGTCCCTAAAACTATTTTTTCAAAAGTAAAAAAGGCCTGCTAATTAGCCAGGTGTTTGATCTAGGCATCCAGTCCGTGCAGCTAAATTTGCTTTGTGTGTCTGACTTATCTTTGTTATGCATCAACCTTTAACCTCCAGTGGGACAGACTTACGTAAGTATCGCACTTTGTGTCATAAGAAATTGCTACTAGCAACTAGCAATGCAACAATCACGGATTCTCACTGTACGATAATAGTATAGGTCAGGGGTCGGCAACCCAAAATGTTGAAAGAGCCATATTGGACCAAAAATACAAAAACAAATCTGTCTGGAGCCGCAAAAAATTAAAAGCCATATTACATACAGATAGTGTGTCATGAGATAAACATTGAATTAAGATGACTTAAAGGAAACTAAATGACCTCAAATATACCTACAGATGAGGCATAATGATGCAATATGTACATATAGCTAGCCTAAATAGCATGTTAGCATCGATTAGCTTGCAGTCATGCAGTGACCAAATATGTCTGATTAGCACTTCACACAAGTCAAAAACATCAACAAAACTCACCTTTGTGCATTCATGCACAACGTTAAAAGTCTGGTGGACAAAATGAGACAGAAAAAGAAGTGGCATAAAACACGACCTAGAAAGTCAGAGAAAGTTATACATGTAAACAAACTACGGTGAGTTCAAGGACCGCCAAAATTAGTAGGACAAAACGGCGCTCGCCAAATACTCGAATCAGTGAAGCATGTTTAATATAAACAGTGTGCTTTATAACAATTAGGGAGGTTTATGTCATGTTTGTCCTCCTACAGAAACCATATTAAAACAAGAAATATATTTTTTTCCCCTCATCTTTTTCCATTTTTCATACATTTTTGTAAAAGCTCCACAGAGCCACTAAGGCGGCGCTAAAGAGCCGCGGGTTGCCGACCCCTGGTCTAGGTAATAATCACAGATTATTATGCATTGATTAATTTCACACTCACAATAAAATCACAAAGACATTCCTTTGAGATTTTAAAGTGTTATTACTGTTTGAAATAACAGTACTCCAATACTACAATTATAATAACAGTAAAAAGAAATACATCTAAACTAAAAGTATTATCAACAATATATCAACTCATTAATATTGGTATTAATAATAAAAGATTACATTTATTGATCCCCAGGGGAAAATGTTACTTATGTGGCTAATAAACTAAAGAGTTTATTTATTGTTAATAAATGTATTCTATGGATGTATGATTATATACTAAATGTATTTGACCTTTTAGCCCCAACTTTCTTTTGCCAGGTTTAGCAAATGGATGAGCCATCATCTTCAATGACTCTCGGGTTATTTTTTAAATACCCGAAATGTTCCCACACTGCTGACTTCAGCTTTTATTTATTTATTTATTTATATTTTTTTTTGCTTTGTCCTGCCACCATTTTTACGATGTCTCTCGATAGGTGCGTATAAACACGTGCACGGCCGGTGTAACTTTGTTTTTGTTCCGTGCAGGGTGTGCCGAAAATAACGCACCAGAATAAAGTCTGAGAAGGGCTGAAAAACACGAACTAAATAACTGTGACATTTCTAATCACGGTTAATAGTAAAACCTGTTATTTATTGCATCCCTACTAGCAACTTACATTATTAGGCTTTGTTCACACTGCAGGTCAATTCCTATTTTTTCCCCCATGTGAGACCAGAAGGAGGACTATAAAACTGATGGTTTGGCTTCTCCAAGTTAGGAGAGACACATTTTCTTGAGAGACCCATTTTCTTGACCTGACCTCCTCCAGGTACTGCAGTCCTGTACAATGACACTCGCTTGTAATAAAGCAACTTTTGGTTCAGTAAAACCTGACCTCCTCCAGGTACTGCAGTCCTGTACAATGACACTCGCTTGTAATGGGGCGGTATGGCGTAGTGGGTAGAGCGCCCGTGTCAGAAACCTGAGGGTTGCAGGTTCGCTCCCCGCCTCTTACCATGCCGTTGTGTCCTTGGGCAGGACACTTCACCCTTGCCCCCGGTGCCGCTCACACCGGTGAATGAATGTTGAATGAATGATAGGTGGTGGTCGGAGGGGCCGTAGGCGCAAATTGGCAGCCATGCTTCCGTCAGTCTACCCCAGGGCAGCTGTAGCTACGAAAGTAGCTTACCACCACCAGGTGTGTATGAATGATGGGTTTTTTAACATGTAAAGCGACTTTGGGTACTTAGAAAAGCACTATATAAATCCCAGGTATTATTATTATTAATAAAGCAACTTTTGGTTCAGTAAAACCTGACCTCCTCCAGGTACTGCAGTCCTGTACAATGACGCTCGCTTGTAATAAAGCAACTTTTGGTTCAGTAAAACCTGACCTCCTCCAGGTACTGCAGTCATGTACAATGACACTCGCTTGTAATAAAGCAACTTTTGGTTCAGTAAAACCTGACCTCCTCCAGGTACTGCAGTCATGTACAAAGACGCTCGCTTGTAATGAAGCATTTTTTGGTTCAGTAAAACCTGACCTCCTCCAGGTACTGCAGTCATGTACAATGACACTCGCTTGTAATAAAACAACTTTTGGTTCAGTAAAACCTGACCTCCTCCAGGTACTGCAGTCATGTACAATGACGCTCGCTTGTATTAAAGCAACTTTTGGTTTAGTAAAACCTGACCTCCTCCAGGTACTGCAGTCCTGTACAATGACGCTCGCTTGTAATAAAGCAACTTTTGGTTCAGTAAAGCGTCTCCGACGTCTGTTTTGATCCAGCCGCACTGCCGTGTCATCCTTCTGTCCGTACGAGGATGGCAAGACCAGAAATACACATCAATATAAATCGGGTATGTTATCGAAGGACCAATATGTCAACAAATAGCGATAAGTGTCTTCGCCAAAATTGATGGTTGCAAAACAAATAGTTGACATCTGAGCAGAAAACATAATATGTTTGGAGAATTAATGTCAATGTTTCACAACTCCTGCTCGTCCACACGCTTAATATTTTACGTGCAATATTTCGGTTCAGAAAATGTTGACTAATTTGATTGCACAAAATCATCGAAATTGCCACAAAAGCGCCACGACTGAGACCTAGAGACCTGCTCAGTGGCCTTGTGGTTAGAGTGTCCGCCCTGAGATCGGTAGGTCGTGAGTTCAAAGACTATAAAAATGGGACCCATTACCTCCCTGCTTGGCACTCAGCATCAAGGGTTGGAACTGGGGGGTGAAATCACCAAAATGATTCCCGAGCGCGGCCACAGCTGCTGCTCACTGCTCCCCTCACCTCACCTCCCAGGGGGTGGAACAAGGGGATGGGTCAAATGCAGAGGGTAATTTCACCACACCTAGTGTGTGTGTGACTATCAGTGGTACTTTAACTTTACTAGAATTGAAGCCATGTTTACTTCTGTAAACACTGTGACGTCATGATGTCATGACTGCATGCATTAGGAATCAATTATTTTTTTGTTACGTGAACAATTACATGCAGAGATCAGATTTGACACGAAAAAAATCCCATTTCGAAATCCGACACTGCAGTGTGAACGTGAAGCCTTAGTTGGTGACTTAGCATGTTTTCAAGACCCCTAGAGACATGGGAAATATTTACCGTGCCCTTTGGTGAAATCGTGGAATAAAGGGGTGATTTCTCTCTCCCCAAACTCCTCAGCATGGTTGATGAGAGCCTGTCTGACTGTCTTGCTTCCAGCCAGGACCACCACCTTCTTGAGTCCCAAGTAGACGGTAAACACCGGTCCGTACTTTTTAGACAGCTAAACAAATCAGGGTTAGGTCCATGCAACACGTGCACTTAAACATCAGTATGAAAAACAAGAATGACTCACGTCAAATAGGGACTTATCAAGCCACTTGAGATCCAACTGATGCAGGTTACCAATCAAAGGAAGACGTCTGGGCCCAGGAAGACGCTTCTGTTCATCTTGGAAAGTCCAACTGGAGTACAAAAGATAGACGGCCAGCAAGCCTGCAAGAAGCCCCAACCAGGAGGCCAAAGCAGGAGCCTGCAGGAGCTCTTCAAACATGCTGTGTCAGGGCACGCACCTTCACAAACACACTTGCTGCACACGCTCAGTGGCTCTCTATAAAAGATGTCCCTCCAATCACACTCCAGTGGGCGTGTTGACACAGCCTTGCCAACAAAATAGAAAGTTCACAGAGGCATGTAAGGTGATCACTATCTTCTAATGACAAAAATGCAATGTTTGATTTCACTACTTTCTGGCAAAAAGTTCATTTTAAAATATACCCAACTTTTACACTTCGATTGCGGGGCTATTTTATTTAACATTTATAGGGAAGTGTAAACCTAGTAACTTAAGGTTATGTTAATAATTTAACATGACACCTTGCATAATCATTTTGGTTTCACTGTCTTTCCTTACTTGTTAACTCCAGTCCAAAGTGAGGTCCTGAGGCAATTTGGGACCTGCAGCTCGAGTTTCATTGGCCTGCATAACGTTGTAGTAACACAAATAAAAAACTATCCAGCTAAAATGTGAAAATGGTAGGGGTGTAACGGTACGTGTATTTGTATTGAACCGTTTCGGTACAGGGGTTTCGGTTCGGTTTGGAGGTGTACCGAACGAGTTTTCACACGGACATATTAGGTAGCCGCCTCCGCTTCCGTCTGCCTCCGTCAGTCCTCTACACCAGTGTTTTTCAACCTTTTTTGAGCCATGGCACATTTTTTGCGTTTAAAAAATCTGGAGGCACACCACCAGCAGAAATCATTAAAAAACTAAACTCAGTAGATAGTAAAAAGTCGTTGTCGCAATTGTTGGATATGACTTTAAACCATAACAAAGCATGCATCAATATAGCTCTTGTCTCAAAGTAGGTGTACTGTCACCACCTGTCACATCACACCGTGACTTATTTGTTTGTTTTTTTTGCTGTTTTCCTGTGTGTAGTGTTTTAGTTCTTGTCTTGCGCTCCTATTTTGGTGGCTTTTTTTGGTATTTTCCTGTAGCAGTTTCATGTCTTCTTTTAAGCGATATTTCCCGCATCTACTTTGTTTTAGCAATGAAGAATATTTCAGTTGTTTTTATCCTTCTTTGTGGGGACATTGTTGATTGTCATGTCATGTTCGGATGTACATTGTCTTTGCTCCAGAGTAAGTCTTTGCTGTCGTCCAGCATTCTGTTTTTGTTTACTTTGTAGCCAGTTCAGTTTTAGTTTTGTTCTGCATAGCCTTCCCTAAGCTTCAATGCCTTTTCTTAGGGGCACTCACCTTTTGTTTATTTTTTTGTTTAAGCATTAGACACCTTTTTTACCTACACACTGCCTCCCGCTGTTTTTTGCTGATTTACGTGGACCCCGACTTAAACAAGTTGAAAAACTTATTGGGGTGTTACCATTTAGTGGTCAATTGTACGGAATATGTACTGAACTGTGCAATATACTAATAAAAGTTTCAATCAATCAATCAATTCCGACATCTACAAAGCAATTAGCTACCGGCTGCCACCTACTGATATGGAAGAGTATTACACGGTTACTCTGCCGAGCTCTAGACAGCACCGACACTCAACAACAACACATCATTTGCAGACTATAATTACTGGTTTGCAAAAAATATTTTTAACCCAAATAGGTGAAATTAGATAATCTCCCACGGCACACCAGACTGTATCTCACGGCACACTAGTGTGCCGCGGCACAGTGGTTGAAAAACACTGCTCTACACAGCACCCAGCATTGTCCCACCCACACAACCATCTGATTGGTTACAAACAGAGCGGTAACAGCCAATCAGCAGTGCGTATTCAGAGCGCATGTAGTCAGTGCTTAGCGTTTAGCAGGTTAGCATCAGGCTGCGGACTCTCCCCAAATGATAATAGACACCTCCCAGTCAACTACTAGTAACATCACTATGAGCCCGTTGACCTTCTAGAAATATAAAAGGCAGTTCAGCTCGCTCGCAGTCCTGGCTTGAGGTGAATGCTAATTAGCTTTTAGCATAACGTTAGCTCATTATGCAGTGTGTGTGTGTGTGTTACGGAAAGCAAAGCCCTGTCTGTCTGTTATTTCACTTTACCTTTTTCTGTGTTGAATGAGCTGTGTTGAAGCAGCAAAAAAGGACATTATGTTAAATGAAGAGTTTCTGTCTCTGATAGTTGATATAATAATGTAACTGCATCATTAAGCCTACATGAACTCCATGGTGTTCAGGGATGAATAGTCTCTCCTATTGCTATTGTAGCATTTTTTCAGCTATAGTTACATTAATCATTAGTAATGCAGCAGCCTAGTTTTGAATGGCAGGGTCCCTGCTATCACATGTTGATAAAAACAGGGCCGGCCCGTGGCATAGGCCGTATAGGCAAATGCTAAGGGCGCCGTCCATCAGGGGGCGCCACGCCAGTGCCACAAATGTTGGAGAAAAAAAAAATTAAAAAAAAGTTGGTATTATTATTTCTAAATACAAAAAATAATCCCACGTTAATTAAAATGCAAAGTAAAGCCTATTTAATAGAAATATTATTTATTACAACATTATGCCCCCCCACTCCATCCCCCCGCACGGTGCGCCCCCTCCCTTCCCGTATCATGACTCTTTTTGGACGTCACCACATCAAAAAACTACACAAGATGTCAAAATGGCCAAAACTGTCAGGTGCCCAGGGAAGAAAAAATAGAAAAGAAGAGGAGAAACGAGAAAAAGACGGAGGTAGCAGGTAGGTAACGTTAGCCTACATGAAATTATTTGTCTGTTACAGAATAGTAACCTGGCTTTAAGCTAATGTTACATGATTCGGCAATTGCTAATCAATAAATAGCTAGTTCTGTTTTAACGTCGTGTTAATATTGTGGAGGGGGCTAAATTGTTATGGAAAATAATAATGTAACGTTAGGTAATTACAGTACTCCCTGGTGTACAGTAATTTGTAAGTCATTCTAGTTAATGCAGTATTAAAAAGCACAAATAGAGAACTCTGTAGGATCCCCTTTTTTTTGTAATATAGTTGTTAAAGTCATACTGGTTTGATATCTTGTTTTGTGCAGTGCCTTATTTATATTGTATTTTTAATTTATTTTATTCAACTTGTTGACACGTTTTATTTTGTGTTTATGTATGTAAAAAATATTGTATTTTATATATTCATTTTTTATTTTTTGTATTCATTTATTCATTCATATTTTTTTTTATCTTGTTAACTATTCTGATTGTTAATTTGCTTTCTTTAAGTAAAAAAAAAAGGTCAAAGACAAAGCTATTCGGTTTCTTGTGAGTATATACACTTCACTGCCGATGTGGGGGGGCGCCACCTAAAATCTTGCCTAGGGCGCCAGATTGGTTAGGGGCAGGCCTGGATAAAAATATAACATTTACATAATAAAAATCAACTACAGGCTTCCCAAATGCTGTAATAAATTAAGCATGATGAGTTGACTTGAAACTGTTTCATGTTGCACTTTTTATACGTAGAAGAAAAGTTTTGTCATTTTATTTTATCTGAGCAACAACTTGCGGCAGTTTAATACAATAATAACAGAGAAATGTAACTCATCAGATCAGAACTGGATCAGATATTGTACACGTTTCTGTTGTGAATAATAAAGGACTAACTTTAGGCTGCCTCTGAATAATAGCATGAAATATTCCAGCACCTTCATAACATTTAGTTATACTAAAGCGTCACTCAAATCTAAATAGATTTATATAGCTTCATTGGGCCCGGCTACATTGATCCATTATGAAACCAACCTGATATATTTCTGTCTGTTACGTTTATTCTCAAAACGGAGTCAAATGTGCTGGAGACACATTATCAGAATCAGAATCAGAAATATTTTAATAATCCTCGAGGGGAAATTAATATTTTCAGCACAGTCCCATTCAAGAGCAGACAAACGTTACAGGGAGACAGAACAGGATCGCTGAAGGGTCTGCCAACTTCCGGCGCCCCGTACAAAAAAAGGTGAGAAACAGGTAAACGCTGGGGGGAAAAAATCAGTCTAAGCCTGGGCCCCTGGAGAGATGGTCCAGACTGAGGCCAAGGGGAAAAAACTCATAGCCATAGCACACAAAAACATGTGTTTAAGAGAGAAATATTAAAGACACTTCTACACATAGCCACAAAAGTAGAACAACAACAACAAAATAAAAACATATACACTGTGGTGGCCTCTGCGGTGTTCCACGCCATCGTCTGTTGGGGTGGGGGGGAGCATGACCAGAGACAGGAGCAGACCCAACAAAGCAACCAACAGAGCCGACTCCACCCTCGGCCAGTGTCCAGTCCGCATGGATGAGCGAGGATACGTCCAAAGAACCCGAGGTGTCTGATACCTGCTCATTCAGCCAAGACACTGTGAAGATTGTCCGTCCCGGCGCTCAGCGGCCCCGCGTTGCAACAAAGGGATAACGTTAGCGTTACTCACAAAAAAAAAGAGCTGGCGGGCTGAACTCATGAATGCCTGTTGCCACTCCAAACAACACAGACAATGAAGTCGTCGCACTCTCCAAAACATTCCTAACACTCTGAAAGTTAATACACAACAGTTGCTGCTGCGCTTCCTTAAAAAACATCTCGTTAACTGAAGATTAAAAACACACAAAGACGGACACAACGGATCAATGTTTTTTTTTTTTTTAATTTTATAAACCTTTATTTATAAATTGCAACATTTACAAACAATTGAGAAATAATAATAATCCAAATAAGTACAAAAACAGAACAAAAGAGCGCCAGGGAGTTGTAAACTGAATAAAGTAACTAAAATAGAATGCTAAATATATATATATATATATAACAAAGAGATAGGGTGAGAAGCTCTGTCATCCGCTACTTCTCCACACCGAGAGGAGCCAGATGAGGTGGTTCGGGCATCTGGTCAGGATGCCACCCGAACACCTCCCTGGGCAGGTGTTTAGGGCACATCCGACCGGTAGGAGGCCACGGGGAAGACCCAGGACACGTTGGGTAGACTATATCTTCCGGCTGGCCTGGGAACGCCTCGGGATCCCCCGGGAAGAGCTGGACGAAGTGGTTGGGGAGAGGAAAGTCTGGGCTTCCCTGCTTAGGCTGCTGCCCCCGCGACCCGACCTCGGATAAGCGGAAGAAGATGGATGGATGGATGGATGGAAGTGCAAAGCCATAGGCTCACACAAGTTCAGTAAATAATTTAAATTTGGAACACAGCATCATAGTTTTCACAGCTTTTTGGTTGTTAGAGGTCGAGAGTGTTTTCACATAGAGTTCTAATTATTTTTTTAAAGGCACAACAAAACAGGTCGGGTATTGAGAAACTTACATTTATGAATATAAAACTTAGCCAATAGTATAATGAGGTTGCAAAGGTCAAATTCCTTTTCAAATGTTTTCTCATACAGTGTAAATCCAAATAGCACATGTTTAAAACAAAGCACACATTTTGTCATGAATATTGTCCAGGATGAAGTGACAGATGCCCTGCCATAACAGTGCAGATAACTGACAATATGACCTGGTCCCTACACACCGGAGCTCTTGTAAAAAGAGCTCAGCCGCGCATGCACTTTTTGCGTCGGGTAAAAAGTGCACAGCTTCCTCCACCCATTCTCACTACATTCTACAGAGACACTATAGCGAGCCTGCTGACCAACTGCATCTCTGTCTGGACTGGAGCCTGCAGTGCCTCAGACTGGAAGTCTCTGCAGAGAGTGGTAAGGACGGCGGAAAAGATCATCAGGACTCCTCTTCCTCCTATCCAGGAGATCGCAAAAAGCCGCTCCCTGACCAGGGCTCAGAAAATCTGCAAAGACTCCTCCCACCCCCGCCAAGGACTGTTTTCACTGCTGGACTCTAGAAAGAGGTTCCGCCGCCTCTGAAGCAGAACCTCCAGGTTCTGTAACAGCTTCTTCCCTCAGGCCGTAAGACTCTTGAACGCATCATAATTATCCCCTCAAGTCCCCCCAAAAATGGATTAACTCGCTGGAATATAAAGACAATATAACATACATCCATAAACATGGATGCATATGAAAAAGTGCAATATATTTATCTGTACAGTAATCTATTTATTTACACTACCGTTCAAAAGTTTGGGGTCACATTGAAATGTCCTTATTTTTGAAGGAAAAGCACTGTACTTTTCAATGAAGATAACTTTAAACTAGTCTTAACTTTAAAGAAATACACTCTATACATTGCTAATGTGGTAAATGACTATTCTAGCTGCAAATGTCTGGTTTTTGGTGCAATATCTACATAGGTGTATAGAGGCCCATTTCCAGCAACTATCACTCCAGTGTTCTAATGGTACAATGTGTTTGCTCATTGGCTCAGAAGGCTAATTGATGATTAGAAAACCCTTGTGCAATCATGTTCACACATCTGAAAACAGTTTAGCTCGTTACAGAAGCTACAAAACTGACCTTCCTTTGAGCAGATTGAGTTTCTGGAGCATCACATTTGTGGGGTCAATGAAACGCTCAAAATGGCCAGAAAAAGAGAACTTTCATCTGAAACTCGACAGTCTATTCTTGTTCTTAGAAATGAAGGCTATTCCACAAAATTGTTTGGGTGACCCCAAACTTTTGAACGGTAGTGTATATCTGCACCTTATTGCTTTTTTATCCTGCACTACCATGAGCTAATGCAACAAAATGTCGTTCTTATCTGTACTGTAAAGTTCAAATTTAAATGACAATAAAAAGGAAGTCTAAGTCTAAGTCTAAGTCCAAAACAGGTGGTAAACAGTCTCTGGATGCATGTTTCTTACAAAAGGTGCAGGTAACATCAATGTCCTTCTTGTATCTAACCATCACAGTCTTTACACCAGGGGTCACCAACCTTTTTGAAACCAAGAGCTACTTCTTGGGTACTGATTAATGCGAAGGGCTACCAGTTTGATACACACTTAAATAAATTCCCAGAAATTGCCAATTTGCTCAATTTACCTTTAACTCTGTTATTATTAATAATTAATGATATTTGCACTTAATTGAACGGTTTAAAAGAGGAGAAAACACGAAACAAATGACAATTAAATTTTGAAACATAGTTTATCTTCAATTTAACTTTTTAAAATTCAAAATTCCACCGAAAAAAAGAAGAGAAAAACTAGCTAATTTGAATCTTTTTGAAAAAATTAAAAAAATAATTTATGGAACATCATTAGTAATTTTTCCTGATTAAGATTAACTTTAGAATTTTGATGACATGTTTTAAATAGGTTAAAATCCAATCTGCACTTTGTTAGAATATATAACAAATTGGACCAAGCTATATTTTTAACAAAGACAAATCATTATTTCTTCTAGATTTTCCAGAAACATTTTTTAAAAGAAATTCAAAAGACTTTGAAATAAGATTTAAATTTGATTCTACAGATTTTCCAGAATATTTTTTTTGAATTTTAATCATAAGTTTGAAGAAATATTTCACAAATATTCTTCGTCGAAAAAACAGAAGCTAAAATGAAGAATTAAATAAAAATGTATTTATTATTCTTTACAATAAAAAAAATACATTTACTTGAACATTGATTTAAATTGTCAGGAAAGAAGAGGAAGGAATTTAAAAGGTAAAAAGGTATATGTGTTTAAAAATCCTAAAATCATTTTTAAGGTTGTATTTTTTCTCTAAAATTGTCTTTCTGAAAGTTATAAGAAGCAAAGTAAAAAAATTAATGAATTTATTTAAACAAGTGAAGACCAAGTCTTTAAAATATTTTCTTGGATTTTCAAATTCTATTTGAGTTTTGTCTCTCTTAGAATTAAAAATGTCGGGCAAAGCGAGACCAGCTTGCTAGTAAATAAATACAATTTAAAAAATAGAGGCAGCTCACTGGTAAGTGCTGCTATTTGAGCTATTTTTAGAACAGGCCAGCGGGCTACTCATCTGGTCCTTACGGGCTACCTGGTGCCCGCGGGCACCGCGTTGGTGACCCCTGCTTTACAGGGTAATAACGATGATATCAAAGATATCTCTTCGACTTTGTTGGTAAACAACGGATCAATGTACCCGGACTATGGAGTTAAAAAGTTACGTACCGTGAGTTCTTCCCTTCATCCATGGCTACAACATGTTTCCTCTTCGGGTGCTCCCGAAGTAATGTCGTACTTCCGTGCCAGGCGAGGTCCATGCTGCACATTTTGCGGGAAAATGTATTCTTTGAAGTATTTAAGGTAAAGTGTTCCGACACTTTTCTCCATTGAAACATTAACCTCAAGATGTTTCATCCACTGAACTATCGGTGCTGCTTTCCTCCGCCATTTTTCAAATGTTTCCAGGCCAAAGGAGACGGTGGCGTCACGTGAGCGGCACATGACACGTCATTGGCTGGTTTACTGCCACCATCATTAGACGTAGCCGCAGCGCATGTGCATAGCATAGATCCAACGAATCGATGACTAAATTGAATTGATTGATTGAAACTTGTATTAGTAGATTGCACATTATAGTACATATTCCGTACAATTGACCACTAAATGGTAACACCCGAATACGTTTTTCAACTTTTTTAAGTCGGGGTCCACGTTAATCAATTCATGGTTTAAGAAAGCCTTGAAACGTGAAATATTGGAAATGATAAAATATAGTAACAATTACTTCCATCCCATTGATTTTTTGAACGTTGATGTTCCAGGTAATCTTATTTTCAGTGAAGGTATATAATCATTAACTTAGAATTTAATGGCAGCAACACATTGCAAAAAAGTTGGCACAGGGGCATTTTTACCACTGTGTTACATGGCCTTTCCTTTTAACAACACTCAGTAAACGTTTACCAACTGAGGAGACACATTTTTGAAGCTTTTCAGGTGGAATTCTTTCCCATTCTTGCTTGATGTACAGCTTAAGTTGTTCAACAGTCCGGGGGTCTCCGTTGTGGTATTTTAGGCTTCATAATGTGCCACACATTTTCAACGGGAGACAGGTCTGGACTACAGGCAGGCCAGTCTAGTACCAGCACTCTTTTACTACGAAGCCACGCTGTAGTAACACGTGGCTTGGCATTGTCTTGCTGAAATAAGCAGGGGCGTCCATGATAACGTTGCTTGGATGGCAACATGTTACTTCAAAACCTGTATGTACCTTTCAGCATTAATGGTGCCTTCACAGATGTGTAAGTTACCCATGCCTTGGGCACTAATACACCCTCATACCATCACAGATGCTGGCTTTTAAACTTTGTGCCTAGAACAATCCGAAAGGTTCTTTTCCTCTTTGTTCCGGAGGACACGACGTCCACAGTTTCCAAAAACAATTTGAAATGTGGACTTTTCCACTTTGCATCAGTCCATCTTAGATGAGCT
Organism: Entelurus aequoreus; assembly: GCF_033978785.1. NCBI lineage: Eukaryota > Metazoa > Chordata > Actinopteri > Syngnathiformes > Syngnathidae > Entelurus > Entelurus aequoreus. Next base: position 19,858,153 of record NC_084755.1, on the reverse strand, counting down.
CAGGCCCAGCGAAGCCGGCGGCGTTTCTGGGTGTTGTTGATAAATGGCTTTGACTTTGCATAGTAGAGTTTTAACTTGCACTTACAGATGTAGCGACAAACTGTAGTTACTGACAGTGGTTTTCTGAAGTGTTCCTGAGCCCATGTGGTGATATCCTTTACACACTGATGTCATTTTTTGATGCAGTACCGCCTGAGAGATCGAAGGTCACGGGCATTCAATGTTACATGCAGTGATTACTCCAGATTCTCTGAACCTTTTGATGATATTACGGACCGTAAATGGTGAAATCCCTAAATTCCTTGCAATAGCTGGTTGAGAAATGTTGTTCTTAAACTGTTGTACAATTTGCTCACGCATTTGTTGACAAAGTGGTGACCCTCGCCCCATCCTTGTTTGTGAATGACCGAGCATTTCATGGAAGCTGCTTTTATACCCAATCATGGCACCCACCTGTTCCCAATTAGCCTGTTCACCTGTGGGATGTTCCAAATAAGTGTTTGATGAGCATTCCTCCACTTTCTCAGTCTTTTTGCCACTTGTGCCAGCTTTTTTGAAACATGTTGCAGGCATCAAATTCCAAATGAGCTAATAATTGCAAAACACAACGTTTTCCAGTTCGAACGTTAAATATCTTGTCTTTGCAGTCTATTCAATTGAATATAGCTTGAAAAGGATTTGCAAGTCATTGTATTCTGTTTTTATTTACCATTTACACAACGTGCCAACTTCACTGGTTTGGGGTTTTGTATATATGTATATATGTATATACAGGCTAGTCTGGATAACATAGAAGTCTAGTGTTTTATTGATGATTTCATCTATTTAAAATAGCATGACATGTACATAGAAAGCGAGTTGATGACATCATCTACAATACTTGCACTAAGTATACTGCTTACATTCTCATCATGAAATCATTTGGACGACAACAAAGTGTGTCATTAGTAAGCAGGCGTCAGAGTTTACGGACAGCGCACAGCTGGTGAGGAGACGGATTGAGTGTCAAACCCACCGTTGGAGTCAAATCCAGCTCGTCCTCCGACACCCCGGGCGGAGGCGTGAAGCGAAAGTTCTGAAGGAGGGTGGTGAAAAAGAGGAAGAGCTCCATCCGAGCCAGACCCTCTCCGAGACAAACCCTGCGGCCTGCGGAAAGAATCAGTCTTGTTGTGTAAAACCTGCAAAGATGCTCGTTTAATGGCGGCAATGTTATTTCAACCAAACTTGCTTGAATGTTAGTGACATGTGCATTGGGGTCGGAATTTAGGGTTTAATGTGACAACACAGGCAAACTAGAAAATAGGTGTAAAAGGCTGTACCTGCAGAGAAGGGCATGAATGCATCCTTTTTGGCGAATTTACCCTCCTTGTCCAGGAAGTGGGAAGGGTTGAAGGTGTTGGGTGTCTCCCACTCACTCTTATCGTAGAGGACGGATGTAAGTAGAGGGATAACAATGGTGCCCTGTGGAGGAGAGCGTCACTAAACATCCAAACTTTGTCGCGATCATGCAGGGGCCGAGGGGGGGGAAGCAAACCTTTTTGATGAAGTATCCCCTGAAGGTTACGTCCCGGCTGGTTTGGTGCACGATGGCCATGGGGGCGATGTTGCCGAACCTCTGCGTCTCGTGAATGACGGCGTCGGTGTAGGGAAGGTTCTTGCGATCCTCCATTTGAATCTGACGGCTTCCGACCACTTTGCTCAGCTCTTCATGGACCCGTTCTGGACAGCGTTTTCATTTAGAAAATGAAACTAATAAATAACACGGACAACACAAACATTTAGCACATTTTCTCAAAACGGTGGCCTCTGCTCAAATAGGCGCCAAGCCCCGAAAGTTTTTCTTAAAAAGCTCTGAATCCAAATTTTGCTTTCAAGGGGGGGTTGGGGTCCCGTTTAAATACGTTTAAGGTTTCTCCTTAATGTACGGGCTTCTTATTAGCCGCCACACCTAACAAAATAAAGTAAAATAGTGTATTGTAGCGTCCAGAAGAAAACAAACAAAACTCAAACTCAAACTCAAACAGGCCGGACATCACATGGACAAAGATAAGACCTTCTGGAGGAAAGTTCTGTGGTCAGATGTAACAAACATTGAGCTGTTTGGCCACAACACCCAGCAATATGTTTGGAGGAGAAAAGGTGGGGCCTTTAATCCCAGGAACACCATTCCTACCGTCAAGCATGGTGGTGGTAGTATTATGCTCTGGGCCTGTTTTGTTGACAATAGAATTGGTGCTTTACAGATAGTAAATGGGACAATGAAAAAGGAGGATTACCTCCAAATTCTGTGTGCAAAGCAAAGGGTGGCTATTTTGAAGAAACTAGGAATATAAAACATGTTTTCAGTTATTTCACTTTTTTTGTTAAGTACATAACTCCACATGTGTTCATTCATAGTTTTGATGCCTTCAGTGACAATCTACAATGTAATTAGTCATTAAAAAAAATATATATATATATACACTATATATATATATATATATATATATATATATATATATATATATATATATATATATATATATATATATATATATATATATATATATATATATATATATAAAATATATATATATATATATATATATATATATATATATATACATATACATATATATATATATATATATATATATATATATATGTATATATATATATACATACACACACATATATATACATATATGTATATATATATACACATAAACATACATACATATATATATATATATACATACATATATATATATATATATATACATACATTCATACATACATACTGTACATACATACATATATATACACATATACACACACACATACATGTATACAAATATACATATATATATATATACACACACACACACATACATATATATATGTATACGTACATATTAGGGCTGCAACTAACGATTAATTTGATAATCGATTAATCTGTCGATTATTACTTCGATTAATAATCGGATAAAAGAGACAAACTACATTTCTATCCTTTCCAGTATTTTATTGAAAAAAAACAGCATACTGGCACCATACTTATTTTGATTATTGTTTCTCAGCTGTTTGTACATGTTGCAGTTTACAAATAAAGGTTAATTAAAAAAAAACACAAAAAAAACAATTCAAAATTATTATTTTTTTAAAATTACAAAAATTGCCTCTGCGCATGCGCATAGCATAGATCGCTGACTAAATTAATCGCCAACTATTTTTACAATCGATTTATATCGATTAGTTGTTGCAGCCCTAGTACATATATACATACATACATATATACACACACAAACATACATGTATACAAATATACATATATATACATACATATATACATATATACACACACAAACATACATGTATACAAATATACATATATACACATACATATATACATACACATATACACGTACATACACACACACATATACATATCCAGTTACTTTACATGCAGTCGGCTTTCGGCCCCCGGCCCAATGTCAAATGTCAAAAAGTTTGGATGGTAGGTCAAAGTAAACAAATGCCACATGACTTCCAAAGTGGAGAACCCGTGCTGTCTGGTGGAAACAATACCTTGTATTTGGGGATATTTGGCCATCAATAGCATGCCCCATCTCAGTGTGGTGGCGGTGGTGTCGGTGCCTGCAGCAAACAGGTTGGCCACAACGTACATCATGTTGTCATCGTTGAAGTGGCTCTTTCCATTCGATGCTTCCTGGGAAAATGACAATGACCAAACTTTAAACATATTGGCTTGTACCTAAACTCTCCCGATACAAGCAGTCCTGTAGCGTGTTTACTTGTGCAAAGATGGACAGCCACTTAACATCTAAATGTCCTCCAATAAGCACACAAGGTTGGTCATTTCTTGTATTTCAGTGAAGTCATTAACAAAAGGTAAACATGGTAGGCTATAAGCTACACAACAGCTATGCACACGGCAGCACTCTGGCTAAACATAGCGTGATAACTGTCCTAAATTGAACATTATTGCAGTCTAAAACACAACATTTGTCAAATATAGTTGCATAATACTTACAGATACAAAGTCTCCAAGGTAGACAGGTATTAGAAAGGAATAGGTAAGAACTGTGTCCGCATCATTTAATTTACCGCGTCACGAGCTTAACTTAATGAATTATTTTGACCACAAGATGTCGCCAAAAGCAAATCAACTCAAAGTTGTGCTGTCAAAAAAATTTTTTTTTAAAAATCACACTTTTGAATATGCAATAATTGTGATTAATCAGTAAATTATTTGCTTACATAATTCAAACTAACCTAAGAAAAAACCATAAAATCTTGACACAAATGCAATTTTACTGTCGGAATGTCATACAAAAACATTTTTAAAGGTTTTACATGAATGCACTTCATTAATTTGCTCACAATGACCTGATCACTGAGCGTATAGCAAACCACCACTAGTTACCTTTCAGGTAACTAAGGTAAAAGAGCATGTGTGCTCCAAACAAATTGTGTAATAAATCTCGATTTAAACCTGATTCATGCACTAGTTTTTGGTGATTAGTACATTCAAATTCATAGCCTGTTTTTTTTTTTTTTACCTACATAACATTACACACGGCAATATAATACAACTACACTATATTGCCAAAAGTATTTGGCCACCTGCCTTGACTCACATATGAACTTGAAGTGCCATCCCATTCCTAACACATAGGGTTCAATAAGATGTCGGTCCACCTTTTGCAGCTATTACAGCTTCAACTCTTCTGGGAAGGCTGTCCACAAGGTTGCGGAGTGTGTTTATAGGAATTTTCCACCATTCTTTCAAAAGTGCATTGGTGAGGTCACACGCTGATGTTGTTTGAGACGGCCTGGCTCTCAGTCTCCGTTCTAATTCATCCCAAAGGTGTTCTATCGGGTTCAGGTCAGGACTCTGTGCAGGCCAGTCAAGTTCATCCACACTAGAGTCTGTCATCCATGTCTTTATGGACCTTGCTTTGTGCACTGGTGCACAGTCATGTTGGAAGAGGAAGTGACCCGCTCCAAACTGTTCCCACAAGGTTGGGAGCATGGAATTGTCCAAAATGTTTTGGTATCCTGGAGCAATTAAAAGTTCCTTTTACTGGAACTAAGGGGCCAAACCCAACTCCTGAAAAACAACCTTACACCATAATTCCTCCTCCACCAAATTTCACACTCAACACAATGCAGTCCGAAATGTAGCGTTCTCCTGGCAACCTCCAAACCCAGACTCGTCCGTCAGATTGCCAGATGGAAAAGTGTGATTGATCACTCCAGAGAACACGTCTCTACTGCTCTAGAGTCCAGTGGCGACGTGCTTTACACCACCGCATCCGATGCCTTGCATTGGACTTGGTGATGTATGGCTTAGATGCAGCTGCTCGGCCATGGAAACCCATTCCATGGAGCTCTCTGCGTACTGTATGTGGGCTAATTGGAAGGTCACATGAAGTTTGGAGCTCTGTAGCAACTGACTGTGCAGAAAATCGGCGACCTCTTTGCACTATGCGCTTCAGCATTCGCTGACCCCTCTCTGTCAGTTTACGTGGCCTACCACTTGGTGGCTGAGTTGCTGTTGTTCCCAAACTCTTCATTTTCTTATAATAAAGCCGACAGCTGACTTTGGAATATTTAGGCGCGAGGAAATTTCACGACTGGATTTGTTGCACTGGTGGCATCCTATGACAGTTCCACGCTGGAAATCACTGAGAGCGGCCCATTCTTTCACAAATGTTTGTAGAAACAGTCTCCATGCTTAAGTGCTTGATTTTATACACAAAGGATTAGGACACCTGATTCTGATCATTTGGATGCGTGGCCAAATATTTTGGCAATATATGTCCTATGATATGTGCCGATATCGTATCAGATTTGTATCGGTGTCAGCCCCATACTTAAAAGTTCCAATATCGGAAGTGAAAAAGTCGTATTGGGAAACCTTTAATTGAAAGCGTCGACATACCTCCTCTTTTTGCTTGCGAATGAAGAAGCTGTCAGCTACCCCCGTGCACACTTCAGGGTTCAGCTTCTCCTTTACTTTGGCCAGCAGCTCCTTCACGTCCTGGAGGTTTTCGTCACGCCTCTTGATCATCATCCGCCGATGTTTACTCCAGCTGAACAGCCGTGGGAAGGCGTTGTAAAGCTGGAACAAGTGACGATTATGTTTTTGAAGAATGGAGGGGGGAAAAAAAGCATGTCCTCGGTTCGTTTTAAAAAAACCTCACCTGAGTCTGTGGCGATCCATTCAGTACAATGGTCTCATTGGCTCTTCTCACCATTTTGGTGAAGCGAGGGTCGCTGTAATCAAACCTGCTGCCGTACACGATGGAGCAGATGATATTGGACGTGGCATTACTCAGTGGAGCAGTTGTGTCAAATGGTTGCCCTGAAAGAAAGAATGGTTTTCCTTAAGGGATGTTGTCGGTACTTATACAAGTTTACCAACACACACAATCTGAATATTTGTGGTGTAACTAATATTTTAGTTGAAAGTATACCGTCGTGCTCATAAGTTTACATACCCTGGGAGAATTTATGATTTCTTGGCCATTCTTCAGAGAATATGAATGATAACACAAACACCTTTCTTCCACTCAGGCTTAATGGTTGTGAGAAGCTATTTATTGGCAAACAACTGTGTTTACTCTTTTTAAATCAAAATGACAAAAGAAAGTACCCAAACGACCCTGATCAAAAGTTTACATACCCCAGTGACTTTGATCTGATAACATGCACAAAAGTTGACACAAACAGGTTTGAATGGCTAATCAAGGTTCCAATCTTCACCTGTGACCTGTTTGTTTGTAATTAATGTGTGTGTATAAAAGGTCAGTGAGTTTCTGGGCTTCTGACAGACCATTGCATCTTTCATCCAGTGCTGCACAAATGTTTCTGGATTCCGAGTCATGGGGAGGGCAAAAGAATAGTCAGAGGATCTGCGAGAAAAGGTAATTGAACTGCATAAAACAGGAAAGGGGTATAAAAAGATATCCAAGGAATTGAGAATGCCAATGAGCAGTGTTCAAACGCTGATTAAGAAGTGGAAAATGAGGGATTCAGGTAGACCAGCAAAGATTTCAGCCACAACTGCCAGGAAAATTGTTTGAGATGCAAAGAAAAATCCACAAATAACTTCAGCTGAAATACAGGACTCTCTGAAAATGTGTGGTGTGGCTGTTTCAAGATGCACAATAAGGAGGCACTTGAAGAAAAATGTGCTGCATGGTCGAGTCGCCAGTGTCACAAATGTCGCAAATGTCACAAAGTATCCCGCTTATATTACGCCAAACAGCACAGAGACAAGCCTCAAAACTTCTGGAACAAAGTAATTTGGAGTGATGAGACCAAAATTCAACTTTTTGGCCACTCGACCAAGCAGCCCATTTTTCTTCAAGTGCCTCCTTATTGTGCATCTTGAAACAGCCACACCACAATTTTTCAGAGAGTCCTGTATTTCAGCTGAAGTTATTTGTGGATTTTTCTTTGCATCTCAAACAATTTTCCTGGCTGTTGTGGCTGAAATCTTTGCTGGTCTACCTGAATCCCTCATTTTCCACTTCTTAAGCAGCGTTTGAACATTGCTGATTGGCATTCTCAATTCCTTGGATAACTTTTAATACCCCTTTCCTGTTTTATGCAGTTCAATTACCTTTTCTCGCAGATCCTTTGACAATTCTTTTGCCTTCCCCATGAATCAGAATCCAGAAACATCTGTGCAGCACTGGATGAAAGATGCAATGGTCTGTCAGAAGCCCAGAAACTCACTGACCTTTTATGCACACACATTAATTACAAACAAACATGTCACAGGTGAGGATTGGAACCTTGATTAGCCATTCAAACCTGTTTGTGGCAACTTTTGTGCATGTTATCAGATCAAAGTCACTGGGGTATGTAAACTTTTGATCAGGGTCATTTGGGTACTTTCTTTTGTCATTTTGATTTAAAAAGAGTAAACACAGTTGTTTGCCAATAAATAGCTTCACACAACCATTAAGCATGAGTGGAAGAAAGGTTTTTGTGTTATCATTCATATTCTCTGAAGAATGGCCAAGAAATCATAAATTCTCCCAGGGTATGTAAACTTATGAGCACGACTGTACCTATTATGTTGAGTAGACTGAAACATGTAAACACTACCATGTCATCATCATCGGCGGTCACTTGAACGAGTATGACGGTGTATCCCTTTATGGAGGATGCCTGTGCGTGACTTAGTTTAACATGGGGAGACTGGTGCACAGACAGTCACCACACCATCCTTGACAGAATCGAGTCAGGGTCCAGTGGCATGGAGTCCAAGACGACTGGGGACCCTTTTCTGCTGCAGTCTTCTTCCGCCATCGCAGACGTTGTGGTAGTTCTTAAATCTACCGGCTTCCGCCTGCTCCGCTGTTGAGGTCTTCACCGTATCCCTGGCTAGGGGGTAGTCAGGTACTAGGCCTTTGCCAAGGGCCACCTGAGGTAACAGTAGTAAAGGGGTGCCCAAGACCCCCATAGAGGAGCCTCCACTGCCGGATGCACTTTAACGTCATACCCATGTCATACTTGGTAGGGATAGCAATCTTACTACTTATGATTCGATTGTATTCATAATATAATTTTTTTTAAATTACTGGGTTTTTTTGCTGTTATTTTATTACTGTTTATTAAATTATTGAAGCGAAGTGAATTATATTTATATAGCGCTTTTTCTCTAGTGACTCAAAGCGCTTTACATAGTGAAAACCCAATATCTAAGTTACATTTAAACCAGTGTGGGTGGCACTGGGAGCAGGTGGGTAAAGTGTCTTGCCCAAGGACACAACGGCAGTGACTTGGATGGCGGAAGCGGGGATCCAACCTGGAACCCTGAAGTTGCTGGCACGGCCACTCTACCAACCGGTATACCAATTAGTCAAAGTTAGAGTCCCAACGATAGTCACACACACAATAGGTGTGGTGAAATGACCCTCTGCATTTGACCCAACCCCATGTTCACACCCTGGGAGGTGAGGAGAGCAGTGAGCAGCAGCGGTGGCCACGCTCGGGAATCTTTTTGGTGATTTAACCCCCAATTCCAACCCTTGATGCTGAGTGCCAAGCAGGTAGGCAATGGGTCCCATTTGTACAGTCTTTGGTATGACTCGGCCGGGGTTTGAACTCACGACCTTCCAGTCTTTTACTGAATTGTGTTTCATCTTATCCGTTAAACCATATCCAATTATATTTCCAATCTGCAAAGTATCTGACAGTATCGTTTAAACAGCCACAAAACAGCCATTTTGAATATTCCACTCACAATGACTTTGGCAATGTCCGTGCATTCGGGATCTGATGACGTCACGGGGGAAACGCTGCATATATCAGCGGATCAGTCACAGGGGCGTGTCTAGCGGGTGGCCTGGGGGTGGGCCGAGAATCCGATAGCGGTGGAATGATTTGAAGCACATATTCTGCGGGTGGTGGTAGTGTTCTTCATCTTGTGACGTTACGTCACGATATGTGCCGAGCCTTTGAGCCCTGCGTCGAGTAATGGAGGGGGGCGTTTTTCCGCAAAGGGGAGGAGCCAGAAATGATACCATGTGACCGTTTCAGGACGCGGTTCAGATTTTGCGAGGGGATTCGACAACAACAAAAAATGGTGGCCATAAAAAGGACACACGGAGTGACGACATACCTTTAAACTTCTCAATGACGGGAATAAGGTGGCTGCACTCCTCTATGACTTTGTCTTCAGCGAGTCTTTTGCCCATTCCGAAGTCTCTCAGAGTGCTGAGGGCAAACCGTCTCATTTCTTTCCATGACTCTCCGTTTGAAAACACAATTCCTGGAAAACACATCATGAAATAAGTGACACATCTGACATCACATGGACAAAGATAAGACCTTCTGGAGGAAAGTTCTGTGGTCAGATGAAATACAAATTGAGCTGTTTGGCCATAATACCCAGCAATATGTTTGGAGGAGAAAAGGTGAGGCCTTTAATCCCAGGAACACCATACCTACCGTCAAGCATGGTGGTGGTAGTATTATGCTCTGGGCCTGTTTTGCTGCCAATGGAACTGGTGCTTTACAGAGAGTAAAATGGAACAATGAAAAAGGAGGATTACCTCCAAATTCTTCAGGACAACCTAAAATCATCAGCCCGGAGGTTGGGTCTTGGGCGCAGTTGGGTGTTCCAAACACACATCAAAAGTGGTCAAGGAAGGGCTAACTCAGGCTACAATTAAGGTTTTAGAATGGCCTTCCCAAAGTCCTGGCTTAAACATGTGGACAATGCTGAAGAAACAAGTCCATGTCAAAAAAACAACAAATTTAGCTGAACTGCACCAATTTGTCAAGAGGAGTGGTCAAAAATTCAACCAGAAGCTTGTGGATGGCTACCAAAAGTGCCTTATTGCAGTGAAACTTGCCAAGGGACATGTAACCAAATATTAACATTGCTGTATGCATACTTTTGACCCAGTAGATTTTCAGTAGTTTAGTTTAGTTTAGCTTATTAAGGATCCCCATTAGTCTACACCGCAGTGGAGACTATTCTTCCTGGGGTCCAGGCAAAAAACATCACACAATCACAAAACAAAAGATTACAATGCAGTACAACATGATCAAATAATAAAATGTAATACAAAAATAGCAACAACACAGAACCAAAAAAAGTAATAATAACTTCGAGTTTACATAATAATGTTCATACCAAAGATAAAAAGAGCAATATAAAATTAAAGCTGCAAGCAGCGATGGACGGGACCGACTTTGAGGGCTCATAAAATCCAAACCGTAGCAGTAATTAAAACTCTTTCATCAACTTTTAATCAGAAGGGTTCAATCTCTCTCCTGTGCTAATTTGAAGCCGACACGACAAACGCACTCAAAGGATATAATGTTTGAAAAAAGGTGACTGTTTTTACACAACTTTTGTTTTGAAGGGGGAATTGCAAGCTTCCTGTTGATTTTTGCTGGGGGTTGTCAGTGTATGAAATATAGGTCTAAGTGAGACCTACATGGAGGTTTTTGTTTCATGTCTCTACGAAATCCCTACTGGGAGTTACAGGCTGTGTTTTCTTCCTAGGGGGCGCTAGAGAGCAATTTTGAGTTTTGGGGTTTGGTTTTTTGATTAGATCGCAATTTTCGCCAGTCCTGATGTGTGTGTCCAATTTGGTGAGTTTTGAAGCATGTTAAGGGGGTCAAATTACAGCTCAAAGAGGCGGCGGGTATAATAATAAAACGCTAGAAATTCAATAGGGTCTTCTGTCCCAAAGGGACTCGGTCCCTAAATAGATATATATACTTTTCCAAAAATAAAACAAAGAACCAATGGCCTAAAATATACACATTAGTGTACCAAAGACATGTGACGAAAAAGTACCATCCATCCATAGTAGACCCATAATAAATTCATAAAAGAACCAAACTTCATGAATGTTTTTTGTGACTAACAAGTATGTGCTCCAATCACTCTATCACAAAAAAATAAGAATTGTAGAAATTATTGGAAACTCAAAACAGCCATGAATGACATTATGTTCTTTAAAAGTGTATGTTAACTTTTGATCACGACTTTATATATATATATACATATATTAGGGCTGTCAAAGTTAATGCGATAATAACGCGTTAACTATAAATTCCTTTGATGGCGATAATTTTTTTAAAACCGCGATTAACGATTTTGACCCTTTGCCCGTTCCATAGTTTGGGAAAATGTGTAAGGGCACCCAGCTCTGGGCTTCACTGCTTAGGCTGCTGCCCCCGCGACCCGACCTCGGATAAGCGGAAGAAGATGGATGGATGGATGGCGTAAGCTACTGTTGAGCCACAGGCTCGAAAATATCTAGTAAACCTGCACAAAGAAAGGGGGACCTTATGGAAACCTCAGATCCAAAGCCATGACAAGTCGTTCTCCGGACAAGATGAGACTATTTTACTTTCAATCAGCATCATTGGAGCGAACTTGGAGCTTGGAGTCCGTATTTGGATTACAGTTAAGTGCATTAAAAAACATAAAATGTCGATTGTTACTCGAATTGCTTTAGTAAAATGGATTACAAGCTCAGCAGGAACAAGAAAAAATGTAAGGTCACTTTTATCTGAGATTTTCGTCAAAACATGTCAAGTCTTTTCTTACCAATCACACACGTCCGGTTGGGGGCTTCACAATAAGAGCGCTACGCTTCACATCCGGTCTAAACAACAAAACAACGAAAATCGTCTTTCAATTGATCATGATATTCTGTGACTCTGTTTTAATATGCGATATTTCTAATTTAAAAAAAAACAATTCTGGCAGATTGAAATTAAGTGTACTTTAATGGCAGCGGCGATGTGAAGGAAGACATTCTCTCTTTGAACGGTCTCGTCTTTTTCTTCACTACCACTGAGACAAGGTTTAATACATGCCTGCTACTGCCCTCTGCAGCCCACATTGGGGAATTACAGTTGATTACACAATATTACCATCGCTATTGAATATTATTTTATAACCTGTTCTGATTGATCATCTGCAATTGCAGAATGTTTAACAGGCTGATTATTACATGTTATTAATAAGTAGGTAGAAAAAGTTAAAATAATTGTCATGCAGAGATATGAATGCCATTAACTTGCACTATTGTGCAGAAGTTTGGGGCAATAATTCCACAAGCACACTATATCCACTCATCACCCTGCAGAAGAAAGCGATAGGGTTCATTCATAAGTCAGGATATAGGGATCACATACGTACATTTTTCTTACATTCAAAACTATTGAAATTTAAAGATCTTGTGAAACTACAAACAGTACAAATAACATATTAAGCAAAAAACTATTCACGGCCTGGAAATGTGAAAATGTTTTTCACTGAAAGGTAAGAGGGTTATGATTTAAAGGGTAATTTCAATCTTCAAATTCAGAATATACACACAACACGAATAAGCTTTTGTGTTACAATATGTGGAGATGAACTATGGAATAGTTTGAATGCGGAATTCAAAGAATTTCCAACCTTAGATTTCTTTTAAAAAAAAACGATACAAAGACATGATTTTCAATATGTACAAGAATGAGGGTTTGTACATTATTATTATTATTATTATTGTAATTATTTGGGTAGTTATTTACTTATTGGTTTGTGTTACCGTCAATTAGTACTTGTATTCATGTGACTATGTATGTGTAAATTTTTGTGCCAAAGAAAAGTGAGTGAAGTGGGTTGAAGATTATTGATGATATATTGTAATAAGACCGGTACATTTATCATTGAATATAATAATAATGATGATTAGAAAGGTAGTTATTTGATTTATAAAATAAGGGGTGGGATATGAAAAAACCCAACCATTATGTAGTGTTTTCATTTTTTATGTTATAATTGTGAAATATTTGTTTCTATTTATGTACCTTACTGTAATGTTAATAATATTTCATTTTTTTCATTATTTTTTTCTTTTGCTTTGTTTTAACATGTCCAAAATAAACTACAACTTCTACTAACTTGTACAACATGTAAAGTGAAGAATATCAGAAACATGTATTCAAGAAGAAAAAATATCACCTAACATCTTTGACGATCAAAGCATGATCGTAACAATCCACATTTGGTGTTATTAATGCGTGAAACTGCTATCTAAACATGGAAGCGTACCTCCTCTCCTCTTAATACAAGTGCTCCTAAAGCAGTATTGCACATTCTGTATTCCTACAAAATAGAAAATCCAGCAAGACACCAACGCACTGCAAATATGTTTTTATTCTCTTTAAAAATGTGTTTATATCGTTTTCGTGTTGAGCTGTTTCAAAAAGCATAATTTTTAAAAACATTTTATCAAAGCAAATTAATTTTCCAGTCATTGTATTAAAAACTAAAAAATTATATGTGTAGGGTACAATTATTAATGACAAAAAAAGTATATCTTTCTGCGATTAATCACGATTAATTAATTGTCATTATCTCGATTCAATATTTTAATTCGTTTGACAGTCCTAATATATACACACACAAACACATATTTTTCTGTATCTATATACTGTATATATATTTCTGTACATACATATGTATATAGATACATATAGATATAGCTATATATTACAAATAGCTACTGCATATTTATAAATATATATACATATATATGATATATACAGGTACATCGTATATACAGTATATCTGTGTGTGTATATATATATTTATATATATATATATACACATATATATATATATATATATATACACATATATATATATATATATATATATATATATATATATATATATATATACATACACATGTATGTGTGTATATATCATCCATCCATTTTCTACAGCTTGTCCCTCTGGTATACACAGATAATGTATATACACATATATATGTATGAATGTGTATGTATATATATATATACACATAAGGAGAGAGATTTAAATTTAGATATGTATATATATATATATATATATATATATATATATATATATATATATATATATATATATATATATATATATATATATATATATATATATATATATATATATATATATATATATATATATGTATATATATATATATATATGTATATATATATATACACAGAGAGATATACATATATACATTTAGATATGTATATATACAGTATATCTCTCTGTATATATATACTGTATGTATGTATATATATATATATATATATATATATATATATATATATATATATATATATATATATATATATATATATATATATATATATATATATATATATATATATATATATATATATATATATATATATATATATATATATATATATATATACCGGTAGACAGAGAGCAGCAAAGAAAGTAATATAACAAATATTTTTCATTTAACTTTAAATATAATAAAGCTCTTAAATAATTTTAAATATATGTTTTTAAAAAGTTGAGTGCTTGGTTGCTTTATCAAATTTTTCAAAACTAAAATGTAGAAACAAAGGAAGCACAGCAGCTTGAAAAAATGGTTAGCACTGACGAAAAATGTTACAAAGGTTTTTATTCCTACTAAGAAAACTTACTTATTCATTACTTTGTTTTTTTCAAGTGTGGGGCACAATACAGCTTGGAAAAAAAAATTGAGAAAAAAAAATCCGAATTGACTTAATAATTTTATTTTTTAATCCTTAAAAAAACTGTACACATAAAATTATAAATCCAAATATTTATTATATAGATCATGTATTATTATAATTGTTTTTTTAAATGCTGCACTACATTTGATATATATTTTTTTATCTTTGTAGTTGCTTTTCTGCACGGCAAAAATAAATAAATAAGTGCACCAGTGAGTTCACTTTGGACCGTCCACTTAAATTGTAACTTCAATGGTTTAGACATTAAACGTACAATATTACGTCACAGAGGAATACTCTCACCATGGCCGTGGTTCATGTCCTGAAAAATCGGGAAGATGTGGCGCTCTCCAAATTCCTCTGCATGGTTGACCAGCGCCTCTTTGACCGCCTTGTATCCAGCCAGCACCACCACTTTATTGGTGCCCATGTAGACCGTAAATACGGACCCGTACCGTTCTGAAAGCTGTCAGAAGAGTCAGTGAGCAAGAAGCCGACATGAGGACTTTGTTGCAATTTTACCTCACAAAACTCTTTGTAGGTCTTGTTGAGATTTAGCTGCAGCAGGTTGCCAAGCAAGGGCCATGGTTTCGGCCCCGGAGGCTCCCTCTCACTTTCCTTGCTTTGCAAAGTGAAGCTCCTGGTGGCAACGGCTAAGAGGAGCAGCACAAAGACGCCCACCAGCACGGTGGTAGAACTCGACGAGAGCGACGCCAGGAAGTCCTCCAAAGGGGACATTGTTTGTGCAGCAGGAGCGGTCGTCTGCGTGGAGAGGAGGACTTCCACTCTTGTTTTCTTCCCTGGAGAGTTGGCGCTTCCACGCCCCTTTAACTCATTTTTACAGGTGTGAACATTTACAGGGTTATCACCAACCCATTAAACATGTAACACATTAAACCTTGTTTGGAATTGGGCAGGTGCATATTGTACATATACAAGCACATATACATACATACACTCATGCATATAATCACGTTTCATCAAACATATGTTGTTGCCCTAGGGCAGGGGTCGGCAACCCAAAATGTTGAAAGAGCCATATTGGACCTAAAATAAGTAAAACAAATCTGTCTGGAGCCGCAAAAAATTAAAAGCCTTATATAAGTGTTATAATGAAGACAACACATGATGTAAGTGTCTATATTAGCTATGTTAGCCTACTATCAAAGGCTGACGCAAATCTTCGTTGACAGAAATGTTGTATTTTAATTTTTATTCTACACATTTTGGAATAATTAGTAAAATGGAGGCTTCTCACAGGATGAGATAAGTTCTGGAAATTACTGGCTCAGAATGGCAACGGTATAGATGTGGGTGTCCAAGTTAAAGGAAACCGCAGGCGGTCTTCTTCTAATGAATTTATTACAATCTTTTTGAGCTGTGTAACGTTTGCTGTGGTCCGGAACAACATGGCACACAAACAACACAGAATTGCAGCCAATATTACATACAGATAACATGTCATGAGACATGCAAATATAAATTAAATACACGGACGACATAAGTAAAGGAAATTAAATGAGCTCAAATTACCTACAAATGAGGCATAATGATGCAATATGTACATACAGCTAGCCTATTTAGCATGTTAGCACTGATTGGCTCGCGGTCATGGATTGACCAAATATGCCTGGTAAGCACTCCAGCAAATCAACAAAGCTCCCCTTTGTTCATTCACGCACAGCATAAAACGTTTGGTGGACAAAATGAGACAAAGAAGGCGTGACATAAAACACGTCTTTCTGTGGCAGCGACGGAGAAAGTTGTACATGTAAACAAACTACGATGAGTTCGAGGATCGGTGAAATTGGTCAAACAAAACGGTGCTTGCCATATACTCTCATCAGTGAAGCATGTATAACATAAACAGTGAGATTTCTAGCAATTAGGAAGGTTTGTGTCATGTTTGTTCTCCTACAGAAAATGTTTTGCATTTTCATACATCTTTGAAAGAGGTCCAGAGAGCCACTAGGGCAGCGCTTAAGAGCCGCATGCGGCTCTAGAGCCGCTGGTTGCCGACCCCCGCCCTAGGGGAAACTGGCTAACACACGGCACACTGACAAAGCTTAAGCTATTGTTACTATAACAATCTACAAGGTTAATATAGTTTGCTTTTCTTTCTTCCCCTCCATTTATCTGCTTTCCTTTGTATTTCAAGTTATCATGACATATACGTATTGTTGCATTTGAACAATTGTATTGTTGATAATAGAAGTAATTATTGTTATTGTTCATTATCAATAGTGTTATTTCTATTGGTATTTGTATTGCTCCATTTGTAGTGTAATAATGCTCATTGTCATTTCTGTATTAGTATTTATTTCACTAACTGCTCCTTTGCTATCACTTTTACCATCATATTTGTACATGTCGTATTTGCTGATGTTGTTCTATTGTTGTTGTTATAGTTGTGTTTGCTGTTGTTGTCGTCTCTCTGTCTAATCCCCCTCTTGTCCCCACAATTTCCACCTCTGTCTTCCTTTTTTTCCTCTTTCTATACCCTCCTGCTCCGGCCCGGCTGCACCAAATGATACCATAAATACATTCAAAGACAAATAAGGCAACAAGAGAAGTATCCCACACTTCTCTATTGTAAAGTACATTTGAACAGCTGATATGGGCATCTACATCGACAGTGGGATTTGCCTAAGAAGCTGGACAGGACAAAAATAAATAAATTGGGCAGGTAAAAAAAATACATTAAATTTCAGTGGCAAAAAATATATATTTTTAATGGAAATAATAGTTGTAAGAACTAAATAGTAAAGCATATATGGTAGTAAATTACATTAGTTAAAATCGCCGCTGTAGTGGCTGATGGTTGCAGGAGCTCTTTGCTCTTTCTTGTGTATCCTTTCTTTGTTCCAGATGTTACCTTCTTGTTTTCATGTGATTTTTGTCTTTTGGATCTGGC